>NC_073724.1:96194278-96507373 GCF_023634155.1 Falco peregrinus | reverse complement strand
AGTCTTGGTCTTCAAGTACTCAGCTGGGTAAAATCACTGATTAGAAAAAAGGTGATTATTCTAATGTAAAGATTTGCATCAAGTTCATGAATATCTCCCAAATGAGATGAGGGTTTTTTTTTTTTCTAATTAATTACCTTAGTCTGCATTTCTCAAAATTAATCCGCATCTATTAACACAAGTAAAATTAAGCAAGAAAGTCTATTTCCTAAAAGATAATACTGCAAAGAAAGCACTGCTGCAGGGAAAGATGCTGCCAGCATTTCAGCTAACCAAGGGTTTGGCACTAAAGAAACATGGCATAATCAGTACATTCAAGAGCTATAGTTCCAATTATAATGCAAAGTGTGTGGTAGTTCCCTTGCCTTTTAACTACTGCTGCAGGTAGAAAAATAAAATTGTTGTAGTGCCTTGGCCAATGTGTTTTTCCTCTGTCCCTGTGTAGTTAGTGCAGTCTTATTTTCCTGAATTTGCTTCGATCATCCATTTAAATTATCTTCTCTAATAAATAAAAAATGAATGAATGACAGATTTCAATATTAAAGAAAAGTAAAGTTTGATGGTGCTAGGAAGGCTAAACAAGCTCAGCCTAGGATCTAGCCTAGTATCAAGTATCCAGCAGTGAGCAATAGCAGATGCTGATGCAAGGGTTTTGTGATACTGATCAAATACTCTAAAGCCTGTAGCTGTCAGATTTCTTGAGCCAAATGTGTTATGTTTGCTTATGGCAGAGAAAGCAGTGGAAGAGTTAAGAAGAACCAGGCCTCTGCTCATCTGTAATGGTGAGTTTGTTTCTGAAATTCTATGTTCTAAAGAAAAAGGGAAGGGAAAAATCCAACTTCTTATGGTCTTAACATTTAAGGACTTTGCAAAACCACGTTGTTCTCTTCCTCTTACCACCTGCTGGTCCTGGCCCTGTCCTAGCATCTGGGTTCATAAACATAAGGATTCCCACATTTATGAGCCCAGCAGCCAGCACCAGACACCTTTCACTCCGGAGTGAGCAAATTCAGCTCTTAATGGGGGGCAGTGTCCCCTTGTATTTATGGAGTGACAGCTAGCAGTAGTAAGTTGAATGTCTTCTATACCAACCTGAAGTATGGCTGCCTGGGCCATTACAGGCAGCTACTGAAGAAAGGAATGGTGTCCTCTGGTACTGGGGTTACCCTTCAGTGCTCAGAGGCACCGAGCTGCTCATGGGCACACACTTTAGGTGCCATTTTTTCTCATTTCTGACCACTTTTAGCCTCTGGGTTTTTCAGGAATTTTCTTCACCTCCAAATAGTCACCTCACCTAACCAGTCCCATTCTCAGTTACTCAGGTTTTTCTTTCTTTTTCTTAACTTGACCAGACAGCCTGAGTTTTCTCCTGCAAATACCAAACCCAGTCCCCATACTGGCTAGGTAGTCGCACTCACAGACCAGTGGTCTCCTCCTAGGGACAACAAGTCTCAAGTTTCAGTGTCTGCCCAGGTGCCTCCTCCCCAGCCATACATCCCTCCCAGCTACAGACCTGATGGCCCTTCTGCATGTGAAACAGGCATTTTCCTTCTCCACACTTCCCTGGTCTAGCATGGGAAACTGGGAGCAGAGGGAAGAACATACCCCTTTCTCCCAAAGAAAGATTATAAATGGGATTGACAAAGATTATAAACGGGATGCAGATTTTCTTCAGGGTGGTAAGGACATTGCTCCTTATAAGGGTATATTTTAAGTTGTGGCTCCAAAGTATGGGGTTGCCAAAACAGCTGTCAGAATTTTATCTTAGAGCTTTAACTGAAATTGTCTGCAAATCTCAGGCTGATGTAGGCAGCCAGCTTGGAGAGCTTTGGACTGGTGGTTAACAACATTCCAGTCAATCTGAAAGCAACAGAGGAATGATGTGAAGAGTTGAAACGCATTACAATTTGAGCCCCTCAGATCCCCTCATTGCTACCTACCCATGGCACCTTTCACATTTCTTTCTTCTGTAGCCAGGTGCTGCACTGCTGGGTCTGAATTTACATTCTTTGTGTATGATATTGCCGGAGGTCATTGCTGCTGAGACAGCTATGGCTCATTTTATTGTCACAAATGCTGTTGACTGTTCCTGTTGAATCTGTGTATCTCGTGTGTGTGAAAATGTCGTTCAAACTAGATGTTCCCATGTAGGAAGGTTCAAGGGGTTCATAATATTTATAATGTCGCTGGGATTATCTTTATCTAATTTGCAACTTTTCTGCTTATCAAGTTTTATTTGTTGTAGAGACAAACACAGAAACAACATAAACCTTTTACAAGTAATAAATAGGGACTTGAAATAGTTTCCAGAAGAGTCTGGTTATTGGACTCCGTCTAGGCAGTCTAGTTATGATTTGCTTTGATTTAAAAAAAAATTAAAAGAAAGAAAAGGATGTTTCCTCTCTTGATGGTAGTTTTGAAATTACCCTTCTAAAAATTCAGGTTTAAGCATAAACTTTGCCAGGAGTTTTCTGAAGCTCCACTGCTCTTTCCTCTGCTGGGAGGCAGCATATTTCAAAACTGAATAGGAAATAGGAAAACACAAAATTCTTTGAAAGCAAAAACTTTGGAGCCCAGTTCAGTTCCAATAATAAAGCAAAGATACCAGCATTTCAGTTGCTGATGCAAAGGACCTTAAAGTTAAATCTACCTGTTTACTATACAGATAATACTGCAGCAAATACTTGCCAGCAGGAATTTGTTGGAAGAAATGGGTACAGAATTAGGAGAAAATATGAAAGTAAATATGGATATAAGAAAAATACTGTGTTTACCAGTAGAGTGCAAGGATTTCAGAAGTGATGGAAATACCAGTTACATGTGGGAGGTATTGTTTGCATACAAGTGGGGAGAACAGCCAAGGCCAGAGCTGTAATGCATGCACCTGGCAGCCTCTGTCTGGCACCCACCCATCCATCCATGTATGTGTGTTTGTCTGTCCTTTCCCTCATGGACTCCATTTCCTGCTTCATGGGAGGATGGAGTGAGGAAGGGAAAAGTGCATTCATGGCCTTTGCAGCTGGTCTCTGGGGCAGCAGCAGGAGGAGTGTGTGTTTATTTGCTCCTAGCTGGCGCCCCTGCACAGGTCTCCTCTCGACTCCCATTGCTCCTTGCTGAGGCCTTGGTTACATCCACATTATAATTTATTGGCTGGTGCTAATTAGACTGCTCTGCTAGAAGTGGCCTGAATCCCTCTGCATTTTACCAAGATCTAGCTCTCTGCAGCAACACTACCCTTGTAAGTTACATGAATTATAAATGTGTGATGCCTGCTAGTCCCATGCCCCATTGCAACAGATGTTGTAGGCCTTACTACGAAATAACGCACGGTCCACTGCCAGCCAGCCAGCATCAGCGCAAGGGCAGACAGGAGGCATGGTGACCACTGGATCAGATCTTACCTGTTCACTCTGCAGGTAAGGGTACTCCTAAGTGTGTGTATGCACATGGTGTGTCTAACATGCAAGATATATTGACATTTTTTTCCCCCCGGCAGACCCTATGTTTCATAGTAAACCTAGTACAAGTGCTTTTGCCAGTGAAACGGTATGTGAATATCACATAAAACATGGTCTAAAAGAGCAGTTCAGAGCCTGTGAAGTGGTTTTGACACCCAGGAAGAACAAGAACTTGAGGCACATAGATGCAGAGACATAAGCTGCATGACCCAGAAGCTGTAGGTGGTTAGAGGTGGACAGGTGTAATGGCCCCTTACAATGTAGGAAAGCCCCACAGAAGCTGTGATCAGTTTTCATGCTTTTAAAAAAGAGCCTGTGATCGCTAAAAGGGAGAGTGCCAGTGATTTGCAGTTCAGCAGGGAACTCTTAGGTGCTGTGGTGTTTTTCAGGAGCGGTTAATGAGAAGACAGAATAGGAAGCCACCATTGCAATGAATCTCTGTTATTAGGACAAGTAAACCAACAAACAGGAGAGATGCTTATAAGAGAAACAGGGAGGCACAGACATCTGTTCAGCTGCTTCTAGGATGCTATCACACAGATTTAACTAAACAGCTAAAACTGATTAAATCACAGTGTTAGATTTCAGCACAGATTTTAAAGACTGAGACATTCAACTGTTGGGCACTTTGGCCAGTGGCACTTTTCATCTCTGGCCAGCAGCTCCTTGCTGTCCCAAGTGATTGCTTTAGCATGATGAGCTGCAGCAGCTCGCCAGGAAGGAGGTTGGGGGTGTCCACCTACACCTTGTGAATGATGTTTGCCACCAGGGACACTCAACATGTCTACCTCCAGCTGAAAACTCTATTTTGCTTGCAGGGCTGGTTTTTGCTCCCCTGCTGTCTTCTGACCTCCATATTGATTAAAATTCTGCGCTGAGGGTAGACAGTAGCACAAGGATAACAACAGAAGAGACTTAACTGTTGAGAAAGCAAGCTGAACAAAAAGATTGCAACCATCCACTGCAGGACAGGTTATCAGTTCTGAGCTCTAAAGAAGATACAAATAGATCTCAGAATAGTGGATTTGAGGCTTTGATCATGTACCAGAAGGCAGTAGATGTATTGCAAATTGCCATTGTAATGAATCATGCCTCTGCTCCCTAATGAAGGACAGCACAGAGCTCCCTGGGCTACTGGAGATGTTTGCAACAAGTCCACACAGTCATTATTAGCCCAGAATTGTGCCTGAGACAATCCTTGACTCTTGGGAAGACTGATCAGCCTAGGCAAATATCATACCCTGACGTCACAACTGGCTCACAACTAGAATCAGGGTGTTGTACCCCACCCACTATTCTGTATTTCCCCAGTACTTCTAATTCTGGGACTATCACAGGCAAAGTGAGTTCAGGTCTCCTTGGATGTGACAGAGCAGTCACAACTTTGGAACACTTTGGAAGAAGGGTTTGTCCCTCCTGAAAAGCCCAGCCTTACTGAAGTAACTGCCAAGCGCTAACTGCTGCAGCTGCGGGGCAGGTCATACTTCATTATTATACTCCAGAAGTTCAGGCATTATAACATTCAGAAATCATTCTGAACAGCACATTAGTCTTACAGCCATAAAAGGATTAACTTTAGCTTCATTGAAACCAAGAAGGTTTTAGTGAACTACAGCAGAGGCAAGATTCACCTTGTGATATGTAAAGGCTGTCAGATTAGAAACTATTTTCAGGTCCTCACAAGTGTCAGTGTGCTTGTTTTCCAGTGACACTGAAGCACACTACACTATTCTGTCAGCATAACAATCTGGCATGGAGTAGGATTAAGCACACCCTGCACCATGTTTTCCAGCTCCGTAGCCTGTTGAGTGTGGGCTTAAAGCCATATTAGATGTGTACTGACACTGCTCAACTCTCAGAAGGTTCTTATCTTGGGTTGTGGCATTGTCCGACTGGCATTTCTGGATACAATTTGATGTGAGCTCTGTGGTTCAGGTTTAATCCTGAGCCAATTTACTGCTTCCAACCCCCTGTAATCTCCATCAGGCCCTTCTCTCCATCTGCAATGACAGTGTGAGGCAGACAAGAAAGACTCATGTTGTCGCATGGAAGGGCCCTGGCACAGCCATCTGCAAAGCCACGGGGGGTTGTAGGCAGAATTCAAACTGGGCTGAATTCAAGCTACTGGAAAAGACACTATGGATGCTCAGTGCTGGGCTTCTGACAGCCTCAGCTTCAAACCTCTCCGAGGAAGCATCTGGTACAGGATGGGCAAACACAACCCAAAAAGGCAAAGCTGTGGATATTTTCCAGACTACTGGACCATAGTGGGTTCAGCCCAGCCTGTGATTGCATACAGCCCCCCCAGTATAAACAAGGCCTTCGCCTATGACAAGGTGCCAGCTGTATTTGGCAGCTGTTAATGTGCCCCAGGAACCATATGAAGCGTGCTGTAGGAGAGTCTGAAGTTGTTGTTGGGCTTGGACCTGCAGGTAACTGAACGTGCAGCCTTACTGACTGTGGAGCAAACGGCAGCCCAGGTGTAGAGAGGCTGATGTCTACTTTCAATATATTTCTCGATCATCAGCCTTTGCTGGGGTTTTTTTTTGGCTGCTTTGATACATGGGATGATTCAATCTTCTGCTAGGGAAGTAATTGGACTTTTATGAAATTTATAGGTGTATGCAAAATCTAGATAATATATGTGCCACTTTAGAAGGATTTTTTCAGAAATGGATGCTTCTGAGCAATTGTCATTGCCCATTTCAAATCATCTTGAGCTTCTGGGACCCTAAAAAATGTAGTCTTCTTTCAAAAACAGATGCAGAAACCATTACAGCAATGCTCTCTGAGGAACATTTGAAAAGTGCTGTAAGTTTTCTGTATGAAATACTTTCTTTATCCAGGATTTAATTTTATTAATTAGCACCCAGCTTTAAAAATCTCAAGCAGAGGCAGAGGGATTCAGTCTTTTCCAGATTGTCATCAATAAAGCACTTTCATTCAGAGTTTCCAGATATGGAAGAATACTTATATATCATTATTGTGATTTTCTGATGATACTTAGAAACCCAGCAGTATTTCAAACCTCATCAGTTCATCCAAAACTCTGGTACGCTGATTTTAATTAGCTCTAATCCTTGAATAGTGTAAATCAGAATAACAGCTGTCATTCCTGGTGTTCACTTTGGTCTTATTTTTCTTTAAGGATTTTAATACATTGAAATTAAGCCCTCTGTTATACTGCTTCCCTTACATTTCAAATGTCTTTTGAATAGTTCTTCATCCAATTATATGCAGTCTCCTACTTAACAACAGTAACATTTGTCATTGCATGTGCTATACCTATGTGAAGTGCTTGAAACCTTTAACAGGTCTGAACTTTCTGGGTACTAAATGCACAAAGTGTGCCAAATGGCAGCACCATTAACGGGGCTGTCTAAGTGGAAAGTCTGGGCTGACAGCAAACCTATGAAACTAGCTTCTTTGGAAAAATTTTGTACAAGGTTGCCCAATTTTTGGATCCCACACAGTTAGAATAGAGCAGAATAGAGTAGAATAGAGTAGAATGGAGTAGAGTAGAGTAGAGTAGAATAGAACAGAACAGAACAGAATAGAATATTTTCAGTTGGAAGGTATCTACAATGATCATCTAGTCCAGCTGCCAGACCACTTCAGGGCTGACCAAAAGTTAAAACATATTATTAAGAGTATTGTCCAAATGCCTCTTAAACACTGACAGGCTTGAGGTATCAACCAGGAAGCCTGTTCCTGTGTTTGACCACCCTCTCAGTAAAGAAATGCTTCCTGATGCCCAGTCTAAACCTCTCCTGGCACAGCTTTGAACTGTTCCCATGCACCCTATCACTGGATACCCGGGAGAAGAGCTCAGCACCTCCCTCTCCACCTCCCCTCCTCAGGAAGCTGCAGAGAGCAATGAGGTCACCCCTCAGCCTCCTTCTCTCCAAATTAGAGAAACCCAGAGTCCTTAGCCTCTCCTCATGGGACATGCCTTCCAGCCCTTTCACCAGCTTTGTTGCCCTCCTCTGGATGCATTCAAGCACCTCCACATCCTTCCTAAATGGTGGGGCCCAGAACTGCACACAGTGTTCAAGTGGAGGCCACACCAACGCTGAATTCATTGGGATAATCACTCCTCTTGACCAGCTGGTTATGCTGTGTCTAGAATCGCAGAACCATAGAATCATTTAGGTTAGAAAAGACCTTTAAGATCAAGTCCGATAACAAACCTAACACAACCAAGTCCACTACTAAGTCATGTCCTTAAGCAGCATGTCTCCAAGTCTGACGCACCTCAGGCTGCAGTTTGCCCTCCTGGCTGCCAGGGCACACAGCTGACTCATGTTGTTGAGCCTGCTGTCAATGAGCACCCCCAGATCCCTTTCTGCAGGGCTGCTATCCAGCCACTCCTCTCCCAGTTTATACCTATGCCTCTCATCACTCCATCCCAGGTGCAGAGTCTGGCATTTAGCTGGTGTCAATGGGAAGTGCATACTTGGCTCAATCGGTCTAAAAGATAGTAACTCTGGTTTCTAGACACCTTAGGCAGGGCTTATCTCACCTTACATTTTTGGTGTCTCCAATGTAAATCAACATATCTGGGCCAGTCACCCTACACTGTCTTTTTAATCAATGACATATGCCTTTCTATGATAGCGATTCATCTAACCTATCTTAGAAACATAGATAAGAATGAAAAGAAACATTTTTCGAAAGTGCTCATTCATCCAGTTAATGACAAACTCATAGATCAACATTTGGCCTTATAAATACCACCTTTTGTTTGATGGAAAGCTTCGATACTAACGGCATATTAGGTAGCTAATGGGGCTAGGAAGGTATTTTTGGATTGCCCTCCAAAAGTTAAGTGCCTCATGTTTATGCAGTTTTCATTACAGGCACCTAAGGATTACCTGGATCTTGTCCTGTCACTTGATTCAGTTGTACAGCCACAGGAAAGGGATATAAGAAATAAAACCTTTGGAGATGGTCTGCTTCCCAGTCTGTTCCACAGCAGTACTTCTATGTGTTTAGGACCATGGCCTAAACAGTTGATGCCATATGTAGATGTATACCTTAAGCCTCTTAAAAACCTTAGGCTACCTAATCAGCTTGTTTTGATTCCCGAATCTGTAATGTTTCCCTTGCAGCACTAACTGCACCTCATTCACAACCTTTTAGGGGTCAGGGATGTTAGGCATTCATTGTCACTGCTGTACATGCCTGGCATATCTTCTGTGAGCAATCGTCCACATTTAGTGATCTTTGCCTTCCATTCCTACTACTGAGTGTGAAACATCTCTCTTTGTAGAAATATCTATGACTTTGGTCTTCTGAGTAAATCTAAAAGATCCATTGCATGAAACAGTTCAGTGCACCTCTGTGTTGGACTCGTAGTTCTCCTGGATGTTTATACTATGCAGAAAATATCTCAGGACTTAACTGAGATGCATAAAATAGGGGGTAGCTACCCCCAGCACTCTCCATAGTCTGTGGTGAGAGAGAGGAACCCTAAAAGGGCAATTCAGATCTAATATAGGCAGGACTGCTCTTTGAAGGTACTTCTCCCTTTCTGTCTGCATTTTTCAGAGCTGACAGAGAAAGAAAAAAAAAGTGTCCCATTTGAGCTAGGAGAGAATCTAGGCCTTATCCAATATTAATGGAAAGACAGTGATCAGTTTGAAGCCTCCTTGTGTCCTGGGATAAATAAATTTGTATCTCTGGAAGTTGACAGCATCATACTATAAAAAGTACATATAACAAATTCAGAGCTGTCCTAATCCCAGATATTGAACATTGGAATACTTTGGCTCTAAGTACATTTAAGTACTAAGATCTGGGTTTAAACACAAACATTCAAATCAATGTTATCCCTACTTCCTTCCCTGTACTCCGCCCCCCTTGCCAAACTCTACCAGCAATTGGAAGCCTCTGGTTTGGGGGGAGAGACAGACAAGCAATGAATCTTGTGAAATGCATTCTGTGGGAAAAAATATCAGATGTAAATAGAAATGAGTTTTAATGTATATATACCAGACCACTAGCATTCAGCTGGCTGAGAAATCTCTTAATGAAATACTAACCTTTTGATAGGATTTAACTTTTTCTTTGGTTCAGCAGATTCCTTTTTCATTACTGGAAGAAATACTGTAGAGTGTGCAAAGCTCTGGATTAAGTACACGAACAGCTTCAGCTGGAAAAAAGTATGAGTATGATACACAGGGTGAAGGAAAAGGTCTTTTGTTACATTAATTATTACCCTTGACTCTCACTTGCTTGTCTTCCAGGAGACGAACCTGATACATGGTAAGGTTTACAGAAAAAGATCTATTGACTTTGAAGTGCTGGAATGTTGCTGTTGAAGAACAGAAGAAAATAAAACAAGGCAAAGCAAAGCAAGCTTACTCTATTGACACTAAAGGCAAACAAAACTGAAATCACAAAACTCATGCAGCTGTCTGTTGTTTCAGGATCTGTTTCCTGCATTATGCCCATAACATTTTGCAGGAAATACATTTCAACATCCTCAAAGATTAAACATTAATATCACAGCCAAGGATGAAATTGTAAAGACTTTGGGTTTAAGTGGGAGAATTGAATCTTAAAAGGAAAAATTTAGTCTGTGATTACAAGCAAGGGAGCAAGCTCTAAAAGGCAGAAACCGAATTAATTTTCTCCTTGCAATTTCTATCCTGACTATGCAATACACAAGATTTTACCTTAGCCAGTTCATAAAGTGATATTAAAGTGAAGATACATATTATTGAAGAGGTTTTACCTTAATATCCATTTCCAAACACAGCTCAGTAGAGCAGTACAAATAGTGGTAAGCCACGGTGCAATTAGAAACATAATCATCAGAGTGGCAGCTGCTAAGATGTGAAGTACAGGAGATCTTGCATGTACGTTTCTGTGAGGTCTGGAGGAGTGATCTGGGCTGTTAGAGACAGTGGTGCACAGTCACCTAACCACAGAAATAAGCTCTTCAGTTCACTAAAAGCAAAAGTGTCAATCACAGATGTTTTTGCAGATGTTTCAAATAATGTCAGCTTTGCAATTTTACCACACATGAGCAGAAAATTAGCTACGGTATTGAAGCAAAAATTAAGTATTTGTGCTCTAGTGGCATATAATAAAAGGAAATCTCTTTCTTCCTAACTTTTCTGATATTCAGAAACTGGTGATTTAGAGCTTCTATTTAAAGACACGTAGCAGATCCAGTTAAGACATGAGCATAACCTGAGGGACTTTGTCTTCCTTTCCTCCCTAATTGGGTTTTGTTTTGGTTTTTTGCCCCAGTCCAGAATTAGATTATTAAGACTTCAAACCAGGGACCCTGAACTCAATTATCCTCTCATTTTCTTTAGTCAAAGTCACTGGAGTTTAACTAACAGTAAACTTGCAAAAGTGGGTGAAGAATCAGACTTGCCTTACTATATGTCCCCTAAGAAATCCAAATTCTACAGGCATGTGATGAAGTCACCTGAGAAAGTTCACTGCATAGCACACAGGTTGCTCTACCTTCTCCATTGTAATTTCTTTCATTGTCACATGGCTACAAAAATGCTGCCCTTTGCTATTCTCACACCAGAAGAGAAAAGTATTTCCTTAGCTCAGCCAAGGTTGCTTCCACTTCCTAAGCGGTAGTATGACATACTGTTTTACTATGGTCAGCTATAATTTTGACAAAGGTATTTCTCATTTCAGGCATGTTGGCCTCCTCCCTATCCTACAACTACAAAAGGACTTAGGCCCTCAAGTTTAAAATTCAGGTTTTTTAATAAACCTGTGCTTAAAATCCTCCTCCAGGCGAATCAGATTGACACATGTCAAACAAAGCTTACAGGGCTCTAAATCCCAAGCACAGGGAAGATCTTCCCAGAGGTGCACCATAAGGCACATGACCAACTATGTCAAGAAGAGCTTAGCCTGCAGCTTTTCCTGCATTCCTTTCTTGCTAGTTTACAGCTGCTTGTGCATCTAAGTCCTTATGATAGTGCTTATAGCTCTTCCTCTTTAGCATATGCTCTTCCCCACGCACTGTGTGGAGGACTTGTCACCTTGCTGCCATTTCTGGATGCAGCCATGGTGGTCACTGGGATGTGGAAAGTCTCCTCAATCACCAAGGATGCTGCCAGGAATTAGGAAGAATACTGTGCTTTGATGAGGACAAAAATCATGGGATAAAAAGGGCAGCAGAAACCTTTGTTGAAGACATTTTCAGGTCAGCATGACAACGCGTGTATCAGATACAAAGGAATGGCAAAGGAAGAGAGTATCCAATGTACTCCCGAAAACCTGAGTAAAAAAACCTTTTTCACTAAATCAAAGGACACACCTATTTAGCTTACTTTGCCTTTTCTCCTTGTAAAATTTCCTTTAATGCTGTGTATGTGTATAGAGGTGTGCAGATATTGATAAAGAAACAAACTTCTAAATGAGCCCCAAATATCACTTGATCATTCTGATGTTCTGTTCATAAATGGCATAGTTTACCTTTATAATTACCTTTACAGTTACCTTTTATTACCTTCATAATTTATTAGCTATTTTATACATTGAACCTTAATGTAATATGTGAAGTAATGCTTTATAATGAGTTCATTAGTTTAAAAGGTGCTCCAGTATTTTAAATATAAGTTGTTTTCACATAAGTTGTCTTAAAATGAGAACGGTTTCTGTCTAACAATAATAACCAGGTACAAGCTCTGTCAGCCCAAACCATAGTGAATCACAAATAGTTAAAATGAAATTTTACCTCTACCTGACAGTCCTCCTGCCATATTTATGGATTTTATTGTCGCAATAAAATTTGAGGGGGAGAAGAGGATTGATTTTCTTTGTTCCGCCTATTAAATCTACACTAGATTTTGAAAGATATATTCAGACAGGGGAAATAATTAAACCAAAATTGCTCTTAATAACATGAAGAAAATAAGCTGAATACAATATTCTAGTCCTCTGCAGTTACAGCAAATCATAATGATAAAATTGGAACACTTTCAAAGAGCACTGATTTGGCTTGTTTGCCTTTATTAGGCTGGAAATGTCCCTTTAACATTCTAATCTAAAACTGAATTATGCACATTCTCTCATTTCTTGGAAGTATGAGATTAATTTTAAAGAAGCAGTTAATGTCAAATACACTTATTTTGCCTTTTTCTTGAAAAAGCAGTAGAGCTGACAGGTTGCATTGTTTTTTACTTCAGTGTTATTGTGAGTTTATGGGTAAAAACTAGATCTGTAACACTGCTTCGTTATAGATTTTTCTGCTGTTATTTGTCTGTACTTTGAAAGAACAGAGAAAATACCACTTTATTCCAAGTGCATGAATCATACCAGTATGGTACTGTCTGATTGGTGGTCCAGGGAACACTTTGTTATGCTAAAGTTCCTCTACTGAAATTTTCTACCAGAAGGTCATGAGACCATTGATTAGAAGATGCTAGTTTGATGGGTTGACTATTCCACCTAGGTAGTTGATATAAATAAACTTATTTCACCTATGTTTTTAGACTGCATTTCATGTTTTATTTAGCAAAACATTGGCTTTCTCTTCATCTAAAATTCTTTGAATATTTTTTTTCCAGTCTGAAGTCCCAGGTGGTGACTGGAGGTTGATTTGGTCTACCCCTGGCAGCAGAAGACCTTGTTTGAGCACTGAAGACACACACCAGTCCTGAGAACTTGTGGTGCGTTGTCTTTGGCCAACAGCCAAACACCCACACAGCTGCTCACTCACTCCCCTCTCCTGCAGGATATGGATAAAATAGAAGGAAGGTGAGAAGACTCATGGGTTGAGATAGAAGTCTAATAGGGAAAGCAAAAGCTGCCCACACAAGCAAAGCAAAGAAAGAATTTATTCACTATTTTCCATCAGCAGGCAGATTTCCAATCACTTCCACAAAAGCAGGGCTTCATCATGTGTAACAGTTCCTTGGGAAGACAAATACCATAACCATAACCATCCCCCTTCCTCCTACTTTCCTCGAGCATTTATTGCTGAACAGAACATCATATGGTATGGAATATCTCTTTGGTCAGTTCAGGTCAGCTGTCAGCTGTCCTGGCTGTGCCTCCTGCCAGTTTCTAGCCCACCTCCAGCCTACTCACAAGGACAGAATGGGAAGAAGGCATTGACACTACGCAGGCAACTGCTCAGCAATAGCCAAAACACTGTTGTGTTGACACTTTTAATCAAAATCCGAACCAAAGCATCACATGGGCTCCTGTGAAGCAAATTAATTCCACCGCAGCCAGACTCAGTGGAGGGATTCAGCTTATAGAGTTGCTTATTCTGTTATCTGTCACTCAGTGTTTGAACCCGGACAAGTCACTTCTCAGTGCCCCAATGTACTTGCGCTTAACATACAAGGAAAAATTCACCTTCAAGACATCAAGAATCACTATTCAGAAAGTGCTTTCAGAGCTGTGGATAAAAAGAGTGATAGAAGTGTCAAAAACCCAGTATTATTTTTAACCTTTGAATTTCAATTCTGTCCTCTCTAGGTGTGTTCATGAATTTGGCTTAGATTTATATGTTAGCCCTCCTTCACTAGTCCTTTCATTTTACATTTTCTTTGAAACTCAGGTTAGGTGAAGCCATGCACCCGTCAGACTTTGGAGATGTAGAATCATGTAATTGTTTAGGTTGGAAAAGGCCTTTAAGATCATCAAGTCCAACCGTTAACCTAGCACTGCTGAGTGCTATGGCTAAAATCACAACAGGAGCATAGATGAGTAAGCAAGAGAGCAACTACAAAGGTTGATTTTTGAATGCAGCAGTTCCATAATGACAATACTGAAAGCTTTTGTAAATGGCATGCCCAGCTATTTTAAAAGCAATTAAATATTTTATTTCTGTTAATGTTTAGGACCGATGTTGTTTGATTAGTTCATCTTAGCAGGTTAAAGTAAAGCCCTGACTACACTTTTTTTAGGTATATATGATAAATAATAGCTACAAATTAAGCTTTGGAGTAACCATGACCTACAAAAAAAACCCAAAACAACAACAGAGAGAGATCAGGCCTGCTCTAGGGATGAATAGAGCTTGTTTAAAGTCACTAACAGAGGTTCCAGAGATAAAAAAGAGGAAGAGATTTCATAGCAACTCATTAGATACCACCTACTATGTGTACAGAAAGGATGACAATGGCCTCAGGTACTGTAAATTGGGACAATGCAAAATTAAGGAAATGAACCTAGTTCAAAAGGATAAGGGAGAGTAATAAAATCCATGCTGGATTCTAGTGGGATGTGCTAATCAAAGACAAGCAAGCTGCATATAGATCCCCGTCAGTTTCTTCATATTCATATGACTAATAAGGCATTACCAGGGAATACTTCTAGGAGAAAAGCAAGCTTAGACACTCAGCCTGTTATCTGACAGGTGGGTGCTTAACTCCAACAAGTTGCTACCTGGACTCTTCATCACCATCAGTGAAGGGTCCCCTCCATTAGCAGGGTGCTGTGCAGCTGAAATCAGAGTAGGGAAAAACGATCAAAGTTCTGCTCCTCTCAGCCCAGGATCTCATAATTTTCTGCTTTAATACGTGGGAGTGAAATATAAAATGCACACAGTGTTTCAGGTTTCATGAGTGAGTGTTAGCCCATAGGCTCCATATGCCTCACACCTGACTGCTGCCCAGGCTTGCTCTGCTCAGCGGCGGGGTTGGCACCGGCTTCGCACCCCTCTGGGCTTATGGCTTTCACATTGCTGGGCACCTGGCAGCTCCGTCCCAGCAGCTGGGCTGCTGTGTGGTGAAGTGGTGCCATGGCTGCCCCGTGAAGGCTCAGGGCAGTGCATGACACAACAAGGAGGATATCTTTGTGTTCTTGCGCAGGGTTGTCCTTATGTAAGTCTGGAGCACTGCCCTGGAGGTCATTCGTTATCTCAGATTTACACCCTCTGAACTGATCTCATTTAGTCCTCACCCCGCTCTGCAGGTTCTTTCTATCAAAATGACATAGCAGTAACAGTCAACAACATACATGTGAAACTCACCATAAAAAATGAAAAAGTTTAATAGGAGATAACCCGGTAGTTTTTTATATGTCATTATTTACTGTTTAAAGACCAAATGTAGAGTCTTTACACTAGCTAATAGCCAGCCAACATCAAATGTAGATTCAACTTTTCACCTGTTTCACTTCTATGTGATGCAGCAATGACTCAGGCTGCATGTGAAAGGCAGCTCTATAAAAGCATGTTTTCGACCATTTCTCATCCTGATCCTTTTTAAAGGGTGTGAGTTTCAGTACATTGCTATTACCCGCTAATTTCATGGTCCATGGCTGAACATAAGGCTGTAATTCAATTGTATGGTTTTTCTGATATTATAAACAGCAAGAGTAATGCTGATTTACATTCTCAGTGTTCACTGAGGACTACGTATTGTTATTTATAATATAGGCTATTTATAATATAGTCATTAAGTTATTTAAAGTCTGTCATGCTGGAAAAGAAGACTTAATCCATAGAAAGTAGAAAGGGATTACAGTGCTGGAGATCTCAAAAGAAAAAGATTACCAAAGAAAAAAAAATGAGCACAGTGTGTTCACTCCTGGGGAACAGTCACTTGTAAGCAAGTAACAAACAGAGTACAGTGTGCCTGCATGCACAATTAGGTTTTTAGTCAAAAAAAAATATCATGTGGCTAATCAAACACTAGCAAGTCATTGCATTATAAGATATTTAAAACAGAATAGACTTTCCACAAAATAATACACGGGAATTAATTGACAAAGTAATGAGAATCTCTTATATCTACTTACACTTGTTCTGGCAGATATCTATTTCATGTTATGTTCAGATGAACAAGACAGTACAGTCATAATTGCAGTAGGAAAAGCTTTTGAAAGATGTGAAATCAATAGCTGTCCTGAAATTGGTACCAGAAGTGAAATATTTTGCAGAGCGATTAAACTTACAATTCACTGGAAGCCATGCACTTGATCTTACAAGAAGCTGAACATTTTCCCTCTGCTCCATCAGGCCACTCATGCGTGGATGACAGATCCTATGGACAGCACTGGCACTACTCATGTGCTTACATTTAAACTGGTCCTTAAACACTTCAGGTTATGAATCAGGACACACAGCAAGATACTAGAATAAGCCTTTAAAAAAGATTGATTAACAGTCCAGAACCGAGTTCTGCAGTCCTCAAGGTCAAAAAAAGTTCTGCTCATTCACCGTCTGTGACTCATGCCGCTTAAGGCACCTGGGTTGCATATTTAAATCATTATTATCTCACAGCATCTAGCCAGGCAAAAAGTCCTTTGGTCTATTGAAGCAGATGTATTAATTCTACAGATCAGATTCTGGGCTCTTGATAATAGCTTAATCCTCTTCCTCTGCTTGTTAGCCATCCTCTGTACCTCAAGCCTTCAGGCTGACAATGTGTATTACTGACAATGTGTATTACTGACAAAGGAGCAGTTTTGCTGCCATTGTCAGATGTAGCAGCATCCAAGTGCTTTGGGTGAGTAAGGGAGGACAGGAGGACCCTGAGATGCTCAGGCATGGGGTTTATATCTCTGTTCTATCACTAGCTTATATCACAGAGACCGCTGCCATGTTGGCTGCTTTAAGGGCAGTGAAGGCAGGAAGAAGTCAGAAAAGTTGTGATGGGGCTAGTACAGTTACTATCTATGATGGGGTCTCTTGCCTGTTGGAAAGCAGGGATTCAGGGATGCAGGAGTCTGCTCCCACTGGCATAGGGCAGCCCCTCTGCCCTTTTCCAGCTGGAGAGGTAAGGGTTTTTCACACCCTCCCACCCTCATAAGGGAAGCTGACATGCACCAACTTCTTCAGGTGGCTGAAAATGAATGGAGAGGTTAAGATGTTTTCTCTGCTATGGAGTGTCCTCACTGCACAACTAAGGGAAGTTAATTTTGTTAATGCCTGCCCACTGACTTAATGAAAACTAGAGCTTATTCAGCTAAATTAGCATCTCTTTATGATAGGGAAGGGTGGTCAATAAAGGTAACAGCATTGACCTGACATCAACAGAGAAGAAAATATTTGACTTGATGGGATACATTTTGATTAACAAACTAGAACAACAGAGGAATTTCACCTGGTAAATGGATTACAAACCAGTGAGCTAATAGATCTCAAAAAATAACTGTAAATGAATAATCTTCGAGTGTATGTGCTTCTTGGAATCCCTCCAGGGAGCAGGATTTCATTCTGAGGTCTGTAACACTATTCTCAGTGACCTGGGAGGAAACATAACATCATTGGAGATAAGATTTTCAGATCACAGTGTTAAGGATGGGGAAGAGTGAACAGGTTCTGTCACTGATAAAAATGGTGTTAAGCAGTGCTCAGGCAAAACGCAAAGCGAGAGGGATAAATATAAACTCATATCCAAGAATACAAAATGCAGATTATACATTCAGGTGGGGGAAGTGTAACCTAGATAGCAGTCAGAATTTGAGGATTGCACTGGACAATATGAATATAAAAACCTAGGCTGACACTGTCAAAAGGACTGAAACAATCCCATGATATATAAACAAAGGAAATTTCCAATATGAGAATAGAAAATTACCGTTTCGTATGTAGTGGGAATACGCTTCCTCCTGTAGGTGTCCAGAAGATTGTGAAAATTTAGAGTTCAGGAAGAAGCCATGACAAAGATTGAAGAGTTGGAAGCTCTGCTTTCTAACTCACTCTATTTTGCTTATCAAAGAGAAGGTTCAAGGATGTTTATGAGAATCTGTGTGGGGAAGAAAATAAGAACAAAAGAGTGACTCAGACAAGCTAAAAAATTTTAACTGTTAAAGCCTGTGCTGAATTCTAAATAGTTGGAAGTGGTTAAACTTAAACTGTTGGGGTTTTTTTGCTAAAAGAGACATTTTTGTGTTTGTCACTCAAATGCACAATAATACAAGAAGGGACGATTTTGCCCAAAGTCTTCTAGTCTTTCAGTGTATATTGTACAAAATGTTTTATCTGTACAATCTCATAGCTCAGACCCAGTGTTCTGAGATTTTTTCTTCTTCACTCTGACCTGGGAATTTCATTAGCCAAGGAAAAAACAGTTTAGTAGATTGAAATAAATTTCATCCACTGGTCTGGTAACTTTTACTTTCAAAAGAACAGTACATGTAAAATGTACTGAATACTTCACACTATTCATTTTTTGTCTCCTGACTATCTTGCTCATTCACAATCCCATATGTGCAACAAAGCCATCCGGATTAAGGGTATAAGAATAATTAAATTTTCCAATTGAGTGCCAAACCAAACTGTTGAAAAAATCCCCTCACCAAAATAAAAAAAAGAAAACCCAAACTATTAAATTTAGAGTAGAATAATTCATTCTTGGGTGCTTGACAGAGAAAAAAGAGACAGAGCCACAGGCGTAAAATAAATTGAGGGGCAGAGGCAGGGAGCAAGTAGTAGGAGAAGATGTCTGGGTAGTTCATTCTTAATGTCAACAAGCTTACTTACCTCTAACAGCTCCCACCAGACTGCCCAATGTATTCTGCTTTGGGGTGTCTGAAAGCCACCCTGCCAAAGCTGTCCTTAGCTAGGAATGCATAGATAGTCACTCAGCCTTAGTGGGAGAATAAGAGAAAGTATGTTCCCTGGAGGAGCTGTGAAATGAATGAAAGTGGCATCTGCCTCCCCAGGCACTCTTTTGAGGGACAGTCAAATGGGTGCACATGGCTAAGCAGTGCAAGCCTTTTAAAGGTAGAAGTCCACCCTTGTGAGATGAGCAGGAATCCAGAACAGCTGGAATGAGTCAGCAGGAACACAGAAAGGACAAGATGTTAAAACATCTCACTGTCTCTTCTTAGACAGTAACCACCAACAACATCCATACTCAGAAACGAAAGAGGATATGGACCACTGTGCAGCTACAGAGCCAGGTGGCACAAACTGGCCCACATCCATATTACCTACAGTATTGCTTGCTGTAGCAGAACATTCTGGAGAGCTGACTGAAGGACTCCAAAACAGAGCCAGGGAGTGAGCAGATGAGCAGAGTGCAAGTGCCTGAGCTCACACCCTGGCCGTACGTGGGCATAATCCACATATCCTATTCTGCCGGTGTCTCCATCACAAGGCTGCATGTTGTCATTGGTTCAGCACACATTTAAATATGTAATATGGTAACTCAGAATACCTTAGAACGTGGCAGATAGGATATTGTAAATCGAAAGAAAGGAGTTTCATCCACCCTCGTCAGACTGTGTGAATTCTTTTCTTAATGAATAAAAAGGGATCACTTTTTCCTTGACAACATTGCCAAGCTGGCCCACTGTGTCTTTGTTTCTATTTAGTGTCTGAAATTAAGGGATTTTGGAAGTGCATGTAAAGATACTTTAGAAAATGTAAGAATTAACTATTTTGAAATCTCTAGCATTATTGCCATTTTCACTGCAACCAAAACTTAGCAAATCCAGGGTAAATTTATCACAATTGCAGCTGTTCCAACATTGCTTTGGTTGTTTTGGGTTGGTTTTTTTTTTTGGTTGGTTGGTTGGTTTGTTTTCAAATATGAGACTCACTGGAAAAAAAAAAGAAAAAGAAAACCTAGTAAATATCTACTTATCTTATTAGCAGTACATCATCTGCAACCAGTGTGCTGATGACCATTCAGCAGGAGCCCTGCTGAAGGAAAGGGACTGAAGCACACTCAGGTCTTGCGCCAGCATGGAGTCAGTACACAGGCAGGATGTTCATTCACATTCAGGAGCTCAGAACCTCTTCCAGTCCATTTGTTTGACATCCTGCATTACTGGGCCAGAAGATGATGGGAGTGTTCAGGGTCTGGAGCACAGTCTTCCCCTTCTAGGAATTCAGATGTCCATGCTCAAGGCCAGATCATCAATGATAGCTGCTGTGCAGCAAGACCTGAAAAGGCCTCAGAGGGGGCTTTCTCTCCTTCTCCTGGGAGCTGCTTTGGAGCTGAAGCTCTTGTGCTTGGTCCTCACCTAAGCTGTGCTTTGGTTGCTTTGCAGCTATGACTGTGCCCCATCTTATGACTCCCTGATCGTGATCCTTATCCTGAACCTCTGTATTGACTTTATGGCTTCACCTCGGTCTTGTCTTATCACTGTGAACGTGCTGGGTGAATTCTGGTCTGTGTCTGATACTGGTTGCTGTTATAGGCCTGCTGTACACTTCTGGCTCAGGTGCGGTGGGACAGCCATGGATGGCGACAGCACTGCCTCTGCCTGCCTTGACGTGAATCTCAGCTCCCAGCTCCCCTTCCTCAGCAGAGCGATCGGCCCTTGCCTCTACCTGGCAAGGGGTGTCCCTGGCAGAGGTTTTCAGCCTGCATTTTATTTCCTACTCACTCGTTCAAATGCAGCTTCTCCCAAAATGCCTCAAAGTCCCTATTTGAGTTCAATATCCTTCATAAAATTAATCATATCAAGTTGGTCTCCTGAATATGGCTGTCCACATCTCAATTGACATCTCATCTAATCAGAGTTAGCGCTTGTATTCTCAAAATGCAAGTGTGGCTGATGGTATGAAATCAATGGAATTGCATCTGCCTACCTGGAAACAGACCCTCTGACCTCAAGTACTTAACTTCAGAGATCTGACATCGGGCAAAAAAGCTCAAGAACAGAAACTCATCTACTCATTGCATCATGCGTCTTACAGGGGCAAATGGAAGACTCCAGTCTTTCTGCCTGCCTGTCACTACTTGTCACACAAGGAATCTCTTAAAACAGAGGAAAGAATTAATTAATGAATAAATAAATCAGTGGAAGTATTTGACAAAGTCAGCACAGAGATCTAGTTCATGTAATACACAGCAGGACACCTAAGGGTTTCTCAGGAACATAAGTGCAGATGCCTTGCTTGTGTAAAGTTCCATTATATTCTGTAAATACCAACTTAAGAGTAACCTACGTAGGAAAATTTAAAGGTTCGGAGGGATGAATTTACTGTCCAATGTCCTTCCCTTGTTTTTAATCCTTGGCAAACTTAAAACTCTTTACTGCTAATAATCTTCTCCCAGGACAGGAAATTAAAGAACTGCCCCAGTCTCTAGTCATCTGTTGGGCAGGACAGGAGGTGTCTGCTGACACTCAGCTTAAACTATGTTTTAATAGGTCTTTGAAGCAGGAGGCACTTTTCTTGCTCTGTCTTTGTCAAGCACTGGGTAATCTGAGGACCAACAGCATTGTCATGTAAATGGAACCTAATATTAAATTAACATAACTCCCTGTTCACCCATCCAGAATTAAATTTCTATCCTCCTCCACAACAGGTGCAGAATGCAAAATTTTGCTAAAATTTTTCCCTTTTGATAAAGGGATTTTTTTTCTGCAAAGCTGTCATTAATTATAAGAAAAAACTATAGGTAAATTGAAATAACTTTAAGGCAAAATAAGAGGAAGATAAGCATGTTTAGTAATTAATTCAGTACTTATAGTACTGGTAAAGAGAAAAGTGAACCCAAATTTATTTATTTTTTTTAAAGGTGAGACCTCCCACACACAAATCAAAAATCTGCCCCTTATGATAACTTCTCTGAAGCACTGAAATGTAAGCAAAATACCATTAGGTTAGCAAATCATACCAATATACCAGGATCACAACTTTTTTCAGATTTCCTACGGACTGTGATTTTCCTCAGAAAACCATCCAGCTGATCATGAATTTTACAAGCTGTGCAGAGTTCCAGCTTAGCTGTTGTCATCCAATACAGCCATATATATATATGAGCCAAAACCTCACATACATAACAGGGAGGTACAGAGAAAAATTAAACTCAGAGGAACTTTGAAGTTTACAAATTTGCCCAAGCTACTTTTGCCAATGTTGAGCTAAATCAGAGACAGCAGGGATGAAGGACATCTTTAGGTAGTGGACGCTCTGAGTAACCCCTTCTGCTAAGTGGAGTATCTCCCAAGGGGGCTGGCACAGCTGCTACACACTGTTAGGCAAATGGAGAGGACACAGCACGTGTGATGCACTGACCTCCTTCTGGAGGCATGATCAGCATTGTCCTGAAACAGTCTTCAAGAAAAACGGACCTGTAGAACTGTGTTAAGAGTTGAGTGTGATGAAAGGTACCTACAGGGTCCTACACCTGGTTCAGAAGAACTTCAGTGGGAATAAAGAAACTTTGCTCACAAGTCAGATGATTTAAAATGTTCAAAATTGGGAACATGGTATTGGGGTCATGGGAATTTGAGAGCTATATCATCATTCTCCATATTGGATGTACTCTAATATTTTATTTTCAACAAATATGTATGTACACTTAAAGTAAGATAAAATAACTGAAATCAGATTAAGCTGCTGAGAACAGTAAAAGCAAGATTTATGCCTGTTACTGTGATCTGAGCCTTTTTTCTTCAAAGTTTCAAAACTAGTGATTAGGTACAACCCTATTCAGGAAAGGACTTATATGTAGATTTAGGTTCCACTGGTGTTAAGCAGCTGTTTGGCAATCATTTAAAATCTAAAGCATGGTCAAGAGCTTTACTGAAAATGAATTGTGAAACTGAGGCTTTAGTTACAGTAAAAACCTTGCAAAGCTGAACTGTGAATTGGGATACATGTGGACAAATCTCTAGTGGGTGATAATTTGTTGCCCCCTTTCTTGTGTTAATTAGCAATTCAATATATCCACTGACTAATTCAAGTAAGTATCAAAAATTGGTCTAAATGGCCTAACATACTAACATAAATGGCCTGTACTCCAAGTCAGGATTTTCTGGGAAACGTTTTGTAAAATGTAAAATCCCAAAATCTTGAGGTTTAAAGCTAATTTTGAATATAAGTAGATAATAAATACATGTTAGAAGAGACCTTAGATCTATAGTTGTCATTCCTTACTTGCATGAAAAATACAAAAAGCTTTTACATTTTTAACAAAACCTGATGCAAAACTTCTTCCAATCAAAAAAACCTCCTCACTTCTATTCTAATAAAACAGGGCAGTTTCTATTGCCTGAATTCAAACTAAACTTAAACACTTTTTAAAAATAATATTCAAGGCTTCGATTAAATAAAGTGTATATTTTATTAAATGTGGATGTTAGATAATCAAAATTGTAGAATGGGAACAAGCTGTGCTTTTTCATCCTAGACATTTACACCAACTGATTTCTGTCTTCCAGCAAGTGGGGAAAGAGTTCAGTCAAAAAAAATAATAATGTGTGGTATAAAACTTGCACTTTAAAGCTTTTTTTAATTCAAGAATTTGTATATTTGCTGTAGAGGAGGTAGGTAATACTTCAAATGAAAACAGCAGAAATATCAACTTGAATAAGTTGCTAATGGCTGCTTTCCTTTTTCTAAAAAAACAACCCTTTTGTTATGTCATAATAATGATTACTTTCAAGGGCTGTCGTTTGACAGTCCCACACAGTGTAGGAGGGGTGAATGAAAGCTGCTTCTTTTGCCTTCAGGCTGAAGCATACAGCAGACTTGCGCAAAAAGCATGAGCTGAGAGGATGCTCTATAGCATTATCTCAGTCATTGCCTAGTGATGCTCTGAGTTGGTTTTAGATTTGCTTTTATTTTTCAGGGGCTTTCAACAGAAGTAAGCCTCTATTGCCTTCTACCCCTAGCAAGTCACATTTTGTGCTTTTAGTTACTTGTTCATTTTGACCTGCATTTCAGTAAACATGAGGCTTGAAGAATTATTATGTTTTTCAAGCAAAGATACCCCCCCGCCTCCTATTAGCCTGGACTTCTCCTCCCCTGCAGACAGCCTACACAAACCATGAAGATTATTATCACAGATAGTATTTAAATCTCAATTACATTCTTGAGGTCTGACCACCACTGCCACTGACTTACAGCAATTCACACAGATCACTCTCCCTGATCCCTTGCTGACAGGTTAATGGAGTCCATGAAATTCTGCACAGTGGTTCAGTTGTACCGAGTTTTACCTGAAAATAGACTATGTGGACAGATTTAAGCGTCAATGTCCAGTCTTTTAGCAACAGCTTGTGCACACATTTAATTTCATGCACATAAGCAAAGCCATGGTTTAATTTGAGCAACCTGGTCTAGTGGAAGGTGTCCCTGCCCATGGCAGGGTGGTTGGAACTAGATGATCTTTAAAGTCCCCCTCCAACGAAAAACATCCTATGATTCTGTGAATTTGGAGCAAAATTAAGTGCCTAAATTTGCTCTCCTACCATTTATACTGATAGTGTTTCTATTAACTCATCTACTCCCTTACTTATTTATGCTCTTAAAACATTATCTGTTACTATTTTTAAAAGCTTCAGCTCACACTTACACACAGCACGAGTCTGATGAAGCTCCCATGAAAGCTGCTGTATCTGCATTACCATTGCGCTATTGTAGGTGAGCGCTGAGATTTTACCAGCTGGATTTGCACAGGCTGAGTGTCAGCACGCCCAGCAGTGTTCACACCGCAGCCCTAACAGCAACTTCCCACCAGCCTGTCGCATCCACCTTCCAGCTTGCTTACTACTGCCTTCCACACTTCCCATGTGAATTATGTTGCCCTCTATGGGCGGTGTAGGACTTTGGTATTCCTGTGGCTCTTTTTTTCTAACCATGAAACACAGTGGAGGCAAAGAGTAGAAAGCATGGGGAGTAAAGGCAAAGGTTAGGTAGGTCACTTGAGTGAGAACCTCAGCCCTTCATTCTTGCAGCCCAGCATTTTACAGGTGGCAACAGTTCTCAGCCTTCTACCTGACCAGGAGCCCAGAACACCCTTACCTTGAAGCTTTACAATACTCTAAAGCATGGGACAAAATTCCAGCTGGAACACAATTTCTTTGCAGAGGCATCCACCCTGCAACATCTCTAGGTTAAAATCACACTGCAATGGAATTGTACCAGGCTGGAAACATGACATTAACTGCAACGGACTGAAAAACCTTTCTGTGTGCAGGACCACGGTCACAAGCTGTGAAGAGCTGATTTTGTTTCTACTTCAGCATGATTCCTCCTGGCAATGGAGGTTGCTGCACAGGAAGACGCAGGGTGGAAGGAGGACTTTGGATTGCCTGGTCAAGAAATAGGTAGTAAGACACTGTGGAAACAAAGTGAGAATCTTCGATAACCACTTTGGAAGAACAAGGCTATCTATTACCAGCCCTGTCATGAAGATAACTCTACCCAACATCACCTACACTCAGCATAAGATGCAGTATGACAAATGCCATTGCTGGCTGTAGACATAATGCATTCCCAAAATGAGTGTGGAGACCACAGACGAGATGTGCAGCTTGTGGTGCCTATGGGCTCACACAGCTATTCAAATTAGAAAGAGCATCATCCATCTTTCCAGTGAACCACGGTGTTCCCACAGAAACGTTAGACTTAGCAGCCAAGTCTATGATAGCTAGGTAGTCTGAAGTTTATATAAAACTTTTATAACTGTTTATATACTGTTTTATATACTGTTTATATAGTACAGCCTACATGAAACAGAGAGTGGATGCACTCTTACCTGTGAGGTGGAGCTCAAGGGACCTCAAATCATTTCAACCATTCATTCCTGCTGTGTTTTCCATGTCTGTTTTTCAGATGGCTGAATGGGAACTGTTTGTGTTCCCACAACAAAATCAGCAGTGCCACTCTCAACAGCACTTTCGTAGCTGAGTCCTGCTGGGACACGCAAATGCTTTCCACAGACCTATCTGCAAGTTAACCTGCATGCATGTGACAGCGGAGGATGGAGGGCTAGTTCATGCTCCAAAGCCCATGTGAGTGGTGATCTACAGATATGTTGCCAGAAGACCCCAGGGGCTAATGTTACAAGCAGAGCTCATTGTGCCTAACCTGTTAGGATTTCTCTCTGTGCAGATAACAGGCATGGGCTTCTCGTGTCCACTCTGTAGGACCTACCAACCCACCCATCCCTCTACCTAGTTCCTACCCTACCTTGTTTGGTTGTTGGGTTTCTATTTATTTACTCTCCTCACCTTCTTCTTAACTAGAATGTCCGTATGCAGAGTGCAGCCCACCCTATCTTTCTACTCTGAGAACAACTCCAAGCCAGAGGCCCACAGAGGATATCAGCTACTTCAACATATAGGTCAGCTGGGCATTTTCAGGCTGTTTTGCAGGGTGGTATTCCTACCATCCTGCTCCATCCGTGCCAGGATCTCTGCAGAACGCAGATGGTGGAGTCTGCTGGGAGAGGCAGGATGCCTAAAGAGATGTGGTCTTCTGTGTCTGATTTTCCATTCCCTGAACCTTTACCTCTGCTTTGGACAGCCAAACTGGAGTTGCTACCCAGACTCACAGCTGCTCTCCTGCCACACTGGTGTCCTGACTTTGATGGCATTAGTGCAAAGTAACAAACACAGGGAAAAAGTAGTTCTATTCAGACATTTTGGACTGACAAGCGCTAGTTATCATCAATAACTCTAATAACTTGGAGTCATTAAGAATTGGCTTGAAACAGATATGTATAAATCTACAGGTGATAATCCCTACTGTAATATAAGAAAATTAAAAAAAAATTCAAATAAAGGAAACCTGGATGACCGCAAAACTGAAATCAAAACAACAAAACCCAAAACAGACTAGGACTTTCCAAAGTGGAAAAGAGAAGACTGAGGAAGGACATAATGCTAAAAATGTTAAAGCAATGTTACATGAAACTATGAATATAAGATAATAGTCTTAAGTATATAATTTTAAAATGATGCAGACATGGTGAATAAGGAATGATTATTCACTGTTTCTCACAATAATAGAATCACTCAACACCAAATGAAACTGTCAGGTAACAGGTTGAAAACAAGACACAGAAATTAAGATCTTCAGTTTTACTAGAATGTCTATTCTGTCTTTGTTGACACTTCAAAATTGAGTGAGAGACGATGCATAAGAAAATCAGCCTTAACAACTGCGTATTGTCACAGGAATAGGCAACTGAAAATGACATTAAGGAGAAATGTGTGAGGCATCTTTACTGTCTTTTGTAAGACATGGCATGAAAACCACGCAAGGTGTTTTTCACCATTATTTAACAGAAAGTATCTTCACCTTCAAGAGTATCCGTATTCCCTTTCCTGCATGGGCTGCGCAGCTAAGTCATTATTCCCCAAACCACTGCTTCAGTAAATAACATTGACAATGCCTACAAAAGGAGCTAAAAATCCACCCTCTGGCATAGACACAGGCTGTGCAGCTGTGCGTTGGCTGCTGTAAAGGCACATGCAATGGGGAAGGAAGCCTTTCATCCTGCTCCCAGCACTCCCTGCAAATAGTGGGCATCCCGTTCAGCTTGCTGAAAGCTTAGCCAACACGGGAGGGATGGACCCTCTGTTGCACACAGCTCAAGCTTCACCAGCTGGCAAAAGTTACTGAAAGTGGAGAGCGAGGGAGATTTAAGGCAAAAAAAAAGTTGTTATCTGAAAAGCCCTGGAGAATTCTTTGACAATAAAGGCCAGAGAAGCTGAATTAGTTTTAATTGGGATAGCGTAGGGTCTTTTTACACAAAGAGCAATATAACACTGTGAAATATCATATCCTTATTATTATTAACCCGGTATTTATGTCAGCACAAATTGGTTATACCAAAATAATCAGAAAAATGTGATATAAAAATGATATTTACATTTTATTACTTTTCAGTGTGTCTTAATGGAAAAGTAATTCCAGGGAGTACATAATAAGGAAAACATATCAAAGTATACAATAAAATAATCTCTTTTACACTTTAGGAACTGTAAATAGCTCTCAAAGCTTCCAAGCTTCTGGATACCAGTGTAAAATCTATAACAGCTCAAGCTAAGTGAAATATTCCAATTGCATTACACTGGTAGAACTTTGTATCTTGCTGTCAGAAGTCCTTAATGGAGTAACACCCTCATCAGCCACCTATCAGACACATACTATGCCTTGATAGAGGTATATATATTACCTTATATATATTACCATGGTTAGAGCAGAGCAATGTAAAGCACAGTCTCTATGGGAAATAATCCCCCTCCCTTCCACTAGCTGCAGGAACAAGTCTTTCGGGGAGCCATGTGTAAGTGATAAAGACAACAGAGGTTGTTTTAAAACTCTTAAAGGTGGAAGGAAAAGGCATAGAATCTACTTATAAATGAGGAATAGGATATCAGTTTCAGTATGTAGAATGAAGGTAACTACAGCATGGCAATGGCAGAGTTTGTTGAATTAAAAGCAAATGGAAAGTGAAGTGGTAAATGCTAGAAGTGATCACATGTATCATATGTACACCGATAAATGTAAAGAAGCTGCTATGGAATGAAAGCCTGCATTCAGTTAAACATGGAGATAGTAGAAAGGCACTGCCAGCAGGAGAGAGAAGACCAAGCTTCTCCGGCTGGTTTTCATACATTTTTCTTTCTTCACTGACAGCTAGGATGAGTCTTACTATACAGATGTGAAGACACTGGAGGTAAAAGTTTGCCTTGTTTCACAATGAGTAGTTACTGACTTCAGTCAAGTCAGATTTTACTCAAAATGCATTAAAAGATCTCAAACCAGGGGCTGTTTCTTGATACTTCTTTTTTTAAAACCCACGATGCTGCAGTTAAATCAATTTAAGGTTTAGTAGACAAAACACAGGGCAATTCCATTTAAGCTGGATGGTAATGCAAGGTGTGGAAGCATTGTAAGCATTATGAACTTTGCATGTTCTGTCTCTGCCCTAGGTAAAAGCAGAGTGGACCTTTTTTCCTTTGGGTTGCAGATGATTAAACTAGCTGAATATCACATCTTGCATCTGCTAGCAAGAAATATTTAACATGTTGCTTGCAGAACTTTGTTTTTGGGAAAAAAATGCAGTATGAAATGGATCTTTTCACAGTCAGGCTATTTTTTCACTTGTAACGACATCAAGATCCTTTAAAGAACTTGAAAATGAACTGAGGAGTGATTTTTTCTGTGGATTTGGTTTTCTGGGGATTGATTTGTTTAGTTTTTTTACCTACACCTATTCTGTAGGAAACTAGTTGCCTGATCCTAACATCCCCATGACTACTTGCACAGATAACTCTGAGATAAAAAACTTGTATTGTGAGCAAGGGAGTGCTTGTTATTTCTAAAACTTCACATTATTCTTCCTTGCTCATGGAGAAGCATCAAGCTTTGTCTAATGTAAAATACTGGATACTGGACATGGAGCTTAAATACATGTTTTTTCCCAGTAACCTTTAGTATGACCTTTGGTAATTAGACATTATTTTTTCACAACTCAGAGAAATTGAGGCTACTATTTAAAAAAGAAAGTTAGACACCTTAGAAAATGCTGCAGAGATCTTACTTCAGAATTCAGTTTGGAATTAGCTAGCTAGTATGGATTTGTTTTCATATATCTTTAATGTGCAACTCTGACAATAAAAATATTTGCTTTAGTAAAAATCAATAATAGTTTTTCTATGTAGGATTTAATGTTAATGAATATTGCTGCATCTTGAGACTGTAGGTCCCTGGTCTTTTTGGTGTATTGTAAGTTCAATTTAAAAAAAATGCATATCCACCTAGAAGCTGTCTTGCAGAAAACTCACATAATATTGCAGTATTGATGCTGTCCAGGGAAAGTGTGATTCACTCATCTTTTTGCTATCAGTACACAATGTTGTTCCAATTCTTAATTTCAGCTACTGTCACTTGACACTCTTTTATGCAGATCAAGGTCACTGGCAAATCTGTGGCAGACTTGCAGTGACGTTTGTGGTGGGATTTGGTAAGAAATGTTGAGCTGTAAGAAAGTCCAAAGTCCATGGAAGCAAGCGGTATTTTTGCAGTCTTCAAAGGCCTTTAAAAAAAGCCCCGAAGATATATAGGATTTCTTTTTCATTAGAAAACTGGGATATCACCCGGAGACTACAAGTCTAGTACCTACACCAAAGCAAGCTGTTGTGACTTCATTGATGCTGAAGCTATTTTTATCAAAGACACATCTTTGTATTCACACTTTCCATAATGCATGATGTCAGTGGAACTAATTCAAGTATTTTAACTTATGTTGATCAAAGGTTATCTCATTGTTTGTTTGTTTGTTTTTCTTCTCCCACTTACATATACATATTTACTAATTTCTATATAAAGAATCCTATGTATAAAGTAAGTGAAGAAAATTTTGGGACAGGAAGAGGGGAAGGTTTCATAGAATCAGAGAATCATAGAATGATTTAGGCTGGAAAGGACCTTCAAGATCATCGAATTCCAATCCCAATGCTTTCAACAGGGACACCTTCCACTAGACCAGGTTGCTCAAAGCCCCATCCAGCCTGGCCTTGAGCACTGCCAGGGATGGGGCAGCCACAGCTTCTCTGGGCAACCTCTTCCAGTGCCTCACGGCCCTCATTGTAAAGAATTTCTTCCTAATAGCTAATCTAAATCTACACTCTTTTAGTTTAAAACCATTCCCCCTTGTCCTCTCACTACATGCCCTTGTAAAAAGTCCCTCTCCAGCTTTTCACCCCTTTAGGTGCTGGAAGGCTGCTGTGCGGTGTCCCTGGAGCCTTCTCTTCTCCAGGCTGAACAACCCCAGCTCTCTCAGCCTGTCTTCACAGGAGGATTTTCCTGTAGGAATTCTTTTTTCCCCAAATAAAAATGAAGGACTTTAAACATGGAAGTAAAACCAGTTTGGGATGAGCAGAAGAAGGAAAAAGGTTGACAAAGAAATGAGGTTTTACTCTTGAAAGGACAGTCAGAAAACAGTGAGAAAACAAGAAATGGTGACACAACGCCATCCTTGTCACGTCTCCCACCATTTTTAAGCTTTACGGATTTTCAGTGCAAAAAAAAGAGGGAATAATCTGAGGCATTCTTGGACTTTATTCGGAAAATCAGTAAAGTGCAAGTCCATTAAAACTACCATACCTGAAACATCATAAATATAGTTCAAACTGTTCCAAGACTGCTGCAAAACCATTCAAACACACTTAAGCAAATTACACTTCAAAACCATTATTTGTGCTCTGTAGCAGCAGTATTGTTGATTAACATAACCTAAACTCACTGCGAAATCTTTAATAAACCAGGCTGTTATTTAAGTGCAAAAGAAATTTCAGCTAAACTTCTAGCAGAGCATGCCCGTCAATAACAGAACACCTTATTTCATTGAACTCACTGATACTGGGCATCATATAACAAAAAGTGCATAACATAGAATCATAGAATATACCAAGTTGGAAGTAAGCCATCAGGATTATTAAGTCCAACTTCCATATATATATATATATATATAAATAATTTGTCTGTACATTCAGTAAATCAATAAATTGTGATGATCCTAAAATATATTAATTCACTTCCATTTCAAATATACCTCCAACATCACAGTTTCACTGACTTTTTCTGGCACGTTTGATTCCCTTTGAGACTGCTTGGATTCAGCCTTTAGCTAGCAACACAACTGCTGAAATTTGGGTCAATATACACATCGTACCCCACTGGCATCCTCCCTGCACTGTACCCCCAGCAGGGATAAGTAAGATATGCCTTTGTGAGCTGATGAAAGAGCCATCAAAGATGCCACTTCAGGATTCAATCTGGTGTCCATTTTGTTTAGATAATGGAGAAGATCATAGCCAGTTTGATGTAGGATGGATTTGCTGAAAAATTGCTTAGACATATAACAAAGGAACTAATTTCAGCATATCTACCGAAGTGGTAAAAGTATTCACTTTTAAAAGGTTTATTTATTATGCTATTCATGTCTAAAATAAAATATTTAACTCTCTAAAGCCCAATAATACAACTGGATTTTAACACTGTCCTTGTAATCCTTGTTTTTACTACAGTTTTTAATTGTGAAAGTATTTTCTTAGTTTTATTCTGTTGCTCTTTTATTTTGTTGACTAAAAAGCTTTTTTGTAGCCCACCTTTTTGGGCTCCCTGTCCTACTGTAGCGTTCCCAGAGCTGTGGCCAGAGCTGTCTTCAGCAGCAGCCTAGGGGAATAGCTGGGAACTCTACCAGGAGTGCCTATATATCAGTTTAAGGCACCCAGTCCTCAGGGTGGGAAAAGAGGCATCTTCCTCAGCTTCTAAAGCAGACCCACATTTTGGTCCCATCTCCAGGTTTCTGAGAAAATCTCCCATTTTTAAATGTCACTTCTAACTGCATCCTTGGCTTCTTGTCTGTTAATACCAGATCAGCTTGCTTTACATCAACTTGTGGTACAAAGATGATAGCTAGGTGCAAGGACACAACTACATTTCCTTTTGATTAGCCTGGACATGCTGTACAGTGTTCAGCTGGTTCTGCGTCAGCTACATGAAGACAGATGCCTAATTCAGCAGCACATCTGATGGCACAAAGCTACCCCTTCAAAATTATTATAGTTTAAACTGTAAGAGTGAACTTGTACTAATTCTGTGTGCATCATGTGAAGGCAGCATCTCAGATCTGGTACTTCAAACCCTAAAATTGAATTCACACTATTAAATACTACAGAGTGACCCTGAAATGTAGTTCAGATGCTGGGAAAGAATCCAGTTTTACAGCTGCATGAACCACAGGCTAGCACTGAGGACATCCCAAAGAATGTCTGTTCTAGAAAAGAAGAGGTCTGTTCTGTATACATATACCTTGGAGATCTTTTCTTTGCAGTTGTGCAATGCACAGTGATATTGTGTAGACGTCCATGAAAGTCCTCACACCATAACCATACATATCTAAGAGTACACATTTGTAGACAGGGCCACATGAAGTCCAGGTGTGTCATTAAGCGTATAAGAACCAGTTTGCAGGACTGTGGCCTTTATGATGCACTAGCAAGTAATAAGGACATTATGAAGGGTGAAAAGAACAGGCCATATATGGCAAAGATGCAAGTTATAAAGACTCAGTATTGTGAATTTAGCAAATACATGAGTTGGTTTTATAAGTTTTAATGAATTATCATAGGCTAAACCACACACATATATTTGTTGTAGCAGAAGAAGCTTGGAGAACAGAACACAGACATCCCAAGATGGATACTCAGGGGTATTTCTGCCTCCCGTGGCTGGGAATAGAGACACACCAACTACCAGGCTGCGTTAATGGAAGTGCAGGGATGGATACATCCCTTTTCATGTCCAATAGAACATTTATTCCTGTTTATTGTGATTTGGAAATTATTTCAAAATTTATATTAAAAGCAATCTGATTCAGGGCACCTGAAAATCTATGTATTACTCTCAATGTTCATAGTGAATTCGCTTTTAAAGTTAATTCAGAAAAAACTTGTTATTTCCACAGAAAAGAAATGTGGCAAAAGCTGGGGTTTCATCAGATATTTTCCTTCACATCCACATTTTGACCTGTTTGACTAATCATTTAGAATTCCCAACCCTTTTTATTATTTGTGTAATCCTGCATGGGAGCTGCTATCTGCAGGTTTTGAATTTATTATCTTAGGCTGCACAAAAGGGCCATAAGATAACCTCCTCCCCTACTATTCTGTTACGGCTGATAGTGACTTTAAACACTCTAATAATGGAAAAGATCAGAGCCTGGCTGAGCCAACTGCTAGCTTTTTTTAAAGAGTATATACTAGTACTGCAACAACCCAGAGCCGGTAATGGAAAAGAGAATAGCTGGTGGGGAGGGGAGGGGGGAGAAAGCAGGCAGAAAATCCTTTTAATATAGTGCTACATTTTGGAAGATCAACCAAAGTCTAAAATGAAAAAAAGGAAAATTCAAAGCCAATCTAAAATATGAAGCTATTTCAAGCCAAACAGTGCCTTGGAAGGCATTCCAACACGACTTGCACTGACAGTGACTAAGGCAGGACTAGCTGTAAGCTTCCCCGCAGCTACATTTGTCCTGTATCATACACTTCAAGGTCAGCTGTGAGAGTCACAAAGTGCAAGTGTCTCCTTCAAACAATGCACCTTGTTTTATAACTTGCCGCACACATTTTTTATTTTTCTCTCTGCAAATGAGGGAGATGGTTACAGCAGAAGAAAACTGTTCAGCAGCAGTGAAGGTCAGGAGCTGAACAGATTTGTTTAACAAACCAGCTCAGTACCATCTTTTTAATCCTCTGAGAGAGGAACAGAGCAGAAGTGCTGTTAAAATTCAGTCTACTTCATTATTAATTTGCCTTTTTTCCTCCTTATTAACTCATATACTATAATACCTTCCACCTCTAAGCAACGGCCCCAGGCAAAGACAGAGTCTGGCCTTAAGCAAGAAACATGTACTTGTCTTACAGGGGCTCTCTAATACGACAGGACCCCGGAGCCTCCAGCTGAAGGAAACAACCGCATGGTCCCCACCACCTTCACTCCTGCTGCCCAGACAAACCCGATGGGGAAATGCAAGAGCAGTATTAAATCCATTTTCCATTTCAAACCTGGCAGCTACCCGCGGTGTTTACCTGGATGTGTGTGTGCAGACGGATGCTCACCATCAACTCCCCAGCTCTGGAGATGAGTAGAATGGCTTTAGCACAGTGCAGTCTCATCTGCGGATTTGGTGCACACTTGCTGATACCTACCCTGAGTAAAGCCTGCGTGTAAATGTTGGAATATAACCAGGGCTAGACAAAAAGCATTCGGGCAATAAGACTGCAGATGTTAAATTCATTCTTCAGTCCACAGAGTAGATCTATGTATATAATAATCCCCAAAGGATTGCATGTATACAATGCATACATACATACATACAACCTGAGAAATTAGTAAAATGCTTCAATCTAAGCATGGAGTAAAACTGACAAGAAATTTAGCTATTTATAACAGAGAAATGCTGTTATAAATAGCTAACAGGAAAATAATATACTGATTGGGTCTGTCTAGTACAAATAGCAGTACATGAGGAATATAACTGAAGCTTTACACTAAAACACTTTATTCTGATGAGTGCAGTAATGGAGATCTGGCAGAAAATAAGACAACAGGAGTCCCTCAGTTTTCATGGGTGTTTTTCTTGGTGCAGCTTTTTGGTGAGGGACTTGGTTTGCAGGTGGCAAGGGCTCCTGAGAAGGGCAAGCCGAGAAGCCTCTGGGGGTAAAATTTCTGTTCAACTCATGTCTGATGTTTCTCTGGTGAAGTCTTCCCCAGCAGCATGGCCTTTCCTCACTGCAGCTGGCGGCTCTATCTACCTGCAAGCTCTGCTTCAAGCCTGAGGATGCTCTCCCAAGTGACTTTTCTTAGCTTCCTTGGTTTTCAGATTCTTTTAATAGGTCAGCCCTTTGTGAAGTCCCATGCACCATCAGAAAGAAACAAATCAAAACTTAATGACATTTTCCTTACCTAATTTCTGGGGAGCAGGAATCCTGGCTACAACTAGGGCCACAGACCTTGGGAGGTGAAAAAGCAAGCTCTTATCCTCAAGGCATCCATCAGGACACACATATGTATTGGACCTCCTACCCTCTAAGTTAAGTATATTGCTTTCTCATCAGTTCATCAGTCCTTCTCTGTTTCTTCTTTTATCCATCATGAGGGAACAGGACCCCAACATTTCCTTGTGGCTCAGAGACAGATGGGCACATTTGGGTGGGAACCTGGAGCATCTCTCACCGCAGCTGAACTAGGCTCTTATGTGATGAGTGATGTGTGGTGTTCACTGTCCAAAACCTCCTCCTCAGCTCATGTACCTGCTTTTTCCTTGTGAGTGCTGGTGGCTCACTCATTAAATAAAAACAAAACCAAAGACAAATACACCATATGTGAAAAAGAGGGTGCTGTCACTGACATCCGCTATGCTGTAGAATGCCCCAATGTTAGACCATTCACTTCAGTGACGGAAAATGTCAGACTCAGGAACTCTCTCATGTCCTCTGCCTGCTGGGAAAAGGCTGTATCCACCAAAGGAGAGCATCTCCTCCTCCCTCTTGTTAGCACTGGCACACAAGCTATCTTGCAGCACACCTTCAGAAAATCTTTCCAATGTTAACATAAAATATGGTTACCATTCCAGAACAAGCTATTTCTACTTATTCCCCAGGCATGTTGTAAAATCTGTGCACCAAAGATTATGTTACAGGCTAGAAAGGGTTCAGAAACTGAAATGACATATTTCTGTTCAAGCCTGAGATGAACTCTTATAACTACCCTCTTGTTTATAGGAATGGATTCACTTTAGAGCAAGTTATTGTTATTTTTTCATTATTTCTACTCAAATACTGCTTTTGATTTACTTCTCTGCTTTCTAACTAGTCATCACACCTGATGGTGACTTCAAATATTTTAAAGACGTTGAATTTCACCGTATTATCTTTATTAACCAAACTTCTGATTACTGCATTGGCAGCAGTCATATAAAACTGACAAAAAAAGTAAGAGTTGTAAATCTTTCTAAAAATAGTCCCAGGATTAAAAGTCTTTCTTGGGAACTGTTTGAAGCTGGGTTTTATGCCTTGTTGGAAAAGATGTGTGGCCCTTTGACACAAAAAGAGTCTCATGAAATCTCATCATTAAAACTCACATCAGTGAACTCTCTTGATCAGAATTGATTTCTATTTCATTGTGTTGTGCTTAACTGAGGAAAAAGAAGCAGTATTGGAGTAAACTAGCCAAGGGTTATTCATTTAAATACAATAATATCTGCTCAATCAAGAGTCCTCATAGAACAGCTTTTTGTTCTGGTTAAGATATATACCCAGTTAATGGTTTCAAACCAATCCCACTCAGATCAATGGCAGCTTTCTACACCAACTTCAATGGTTGTTGATTAATCCTGTGGAGAGGATGTTCTTTCATATACTGCAGTTTTCCCAGATCAATCTGGGCTTTTTTTGAGGTAAATTACTTGTTCAAATAGGAGAAGCAGGAGCCTGAGACAAGGCATGGCCCTAGAGCTTTTCAAGGTAGGAAATTTGCAGAGGCAAAGTTCAGGATTTCTGCATGAGACCCATTTATTTAAATCAGTGTACTTAGCTGTGAATTACAGGTGTGCACATAAGCATCCACAGAATAACCAAGAGGTTGTTTTTTCATTTGTGTTTGAGGGTGAAATTAAATAAATAAATAATGTGGGCTAATGAATAAGAGCAGAGCTCTGAGGGATTACAAAAGTTGTGATGGTGCTGTTTTTTGGTTTTGGCTGGTTTGTTGTTGTTGTTGGTTTGTTGCTCTTTTTTCACAACTGCTGCTGAAACAAAGTACCACTAGAGAACTATCACATTAAATTTCCCCAAAAGTCTTGTTAACTCTTCTAAGAATGCTTGAAAAATAGGTAATTTTAAGGAATATTTGAAGAGTTTTGAAAGGGACAGTAAAACAATCTAGTTGAACAGAACTACATTAATATAGGCATTATTAGAAAAGAAAGTACCAACAGGTTTTTGGTGTCACAGAGACTGCATGTGCAACACATTTACAGGCATCACAATCAATTGGGATTGTTTTCACAATTAAGTAACACTACAGTCTTTTAAAACTATTGTTTTGCTGCATTAATTTCCCTATAAAATTTGTTAGTCAAATGCATGAAGCAAAATTAAAATAAAGAATCATTTCAAAAAACTAACAAACACTTAACCCATAAATATATAAAGGTAGTTAGGAAGGTAATCATGATAAGAGTCATGCACTTAGAAACAAGATCCATCTATACATTTATAATTATGATTGTAAGTAGTGTAATATTAAAAACCAGGTTTCACTTTCAAAATTACTTAAATTAAACCATTTAACAGAGCAGACTCTTCATACTTATTTGGTTTAATTAAATAATTTCTGGTGACTTAAGGATCTGGTCTGTAGACCCATCCCCTTCAAGAAGATGGAAGTCTTTCAATGTTTAAAAATGTATTATTTTTTTTAAAGGAATATTTAAATTCTAAAGTAGTTACAGGCCAAACTTTAGCATTTAAGGACCAAACCAGTTAGATTAAAATCTATATGAATTTACAGAAAGATCAGAAGAGATAGGAGATGGAAGCTCCAAGTATGGCTGGCTTAAATTACTGGACAACTACATTCTTTGGGAGGTAACTCAGGCCCATTGCATGCCCCATTCAAAACCTGTATTCAAAGAACAAAATCTGGACATACAACCAACAATTATCCATAGCCAAGAAAACTTTAACTGTCAGTGCACTGGCAACAAGGGCAAAAAGGGAGCAGTGGAGAGGGCATTTAACAAACATTTTAACTATCATTAGAATGTGACTCCTTACTGCCTTTTGTACAGCCGGGTAGGCACCTTGCTCTTGATTTTGCAGCAGTTGGCAACTTGTGGAGTAGCAGGTGAGTACTGGTGAGGTTGAAAACTGGAGGTTATCTTGTAAATGACCTTAGCAGGAAAGAGGAGAAAAATCATAGTGAAAGCCATCTTTAAGAACTCAAGAATTAAACTTCTTGAAACCTTCAGTTTTTCCTACTTGAGACCATTTATATCGCAAATGGACTGGAGGTGGAATTACTGTATCTGCACTGATCCAAGAAGGGCAGGTGGATTATAGACCACTGAAGGGGTGAGTTAATGGATGCTTAAGTTTCCCAACGTTGGCAAATAACTTGTTTGGTTCCTCAATGGGTTGTGGAAGGGAGATGATCAGCAGTGGGCTTCAGTAGTCTGAGTTATGAATTATTAACTGATATGAAGTTTGCGCCAATTTGCCTTAAGTCTGTGCCCTGACTCTAAATTCGCCGTGCTGGATTCCTTCCTTGTATTAATTACTTTGTTATGTTCCTTATCTTCTGCAAAAGACAGAAGCCTGTACTCCCATTACAAAGTCATGTGAGCTAGGTTGCGACCTACCAATGAGGATCTCGAAGCTGATGGCAGTCAGTGTGACCATGACAGTATGTTATAGCCATCACCTTTAATACTATGAGCTGAAATCTTCCTAGAACTCAGATTCTGATGAAACATCCTTATCACTGGGCTACATTCTTGCTGTAATTTGATTTCTTTACTCCATGAATGCTACATTCTTTCCCGCACTTCGATACAACAGTAAGAAGTTAAGTAGAAGATGTCATGCTGTAGCCTTTGCTTGGTTGTTTGCACACATTCTTCAGAAGAAATAAGCTTGGGGTTGGATTTGTCAGCGTAAAAGGTAAATGAACTGATGTTTCCCAGGAAGTGGGAAGCTTCTAGTACCACCACGGTACCAGAAAACTCATAAAACTACAAGAAATTATCTATTATTAGACTTTTGTCAGGATGCTATACAGGCTGTCAGTACATCCACTGGTACACCTACACTATGTGCCTCTGACAAGTTTCTAGATCCCAAGAGGGATTACAAGAATGAGGAAACTAACTGTTAGGACCAGGTAGATGTGTACGTACATACGTGAAGAAAGGACACCTTAGGCAGTTTTCAGATTTGAAGTGAAGAATTACTGGCATTTAGAGGCCTTCAATGTAAAGTAGTTCATAAGCAGGAAGATATCAGCTGACAATTTGGGACTTTGGATCTACAGTCCACCTAAATCCCATTCTGGATTTGGCCTGTAATTGCTAAACGCCACATCTCTTTTTGTATGTTCTTTCTTCAGCTGATTTTTCTTAATTCAGACTGCATCTGGTTTTGGGGTATCAAATGGCACAATGTTAATGTATCCCTCCATTGTGCATACTCATGCTTCCGGATGGAGAATTAATCTGAACACTGACTAGCTGAAAGAATGCCAAAGAACTCTTGCATAATTCCATCTTCAAGAGAATTAGTAGACTATGGTGAGAAGAAACATTCTTGGTACCTCACAGTTATGATAAACTATTTCTTCAAAAATGTAAATCTTTCACTTGTCTGACAAAATAAATAGAAATTACTAGTAACCTTTAGTTAAATATAGCACATCTGCAGTCCTACAATTTTCATACTTAGTCTTAATAATTTTGTCCACCCAACATTCCTATCAGTATTTATTCTAAAGTTGAAAACATCATTCTTGTTATTGCATATATTATTAGACTGCCTATGGGCGTATTAGCTCAGTATCTGTAGAGTGCATAGTGCTGCACAAAGAGAAAACAAGAATACAATCCCTGTTTCAAAAAGACTGCTATCTGGGTAAAACAAACAAACAAAAAATCCTGCAGTGGATTAATAGACAAGTTAGCACAAAACCAGTTAGTTCTCTCTGGAACACTGCAGTGTTCCCCAGTCTGTTGTCTGTCATTCTGAGTATATGCTTCAAAGTGTTAGGCCTCAGTATCCTTATCTGCTTGCAATGAACATTTTCAATCCTGCATTTTTACCCCAGAACTGGAAAAAAAATCCCACATGCAAACAATGACCAAGTGTAGAGGAATGAAGCTGGGCTAATTAAAATTGATAATGTACAGCTGTGGGCTGGCTTCAGGGGCAGTGTTTTGGCCGATGTAGATGAGATGCAGCTGTGGCTGGTTCTGTTAAGGGGTTGGGCAGCCAAGGAAGAAGCAGAGAGTGAAGACAGCGAATGTATGTCTGGGACGAGGAGAAGACAGCAGTGGGACCGTATGAAGAGTATGTTGGTATGAGATGGTAAAAAGACCTTGTTGTAGCTTGATAGTTTGGAGAGTGCTGTGACAACCAAGTATTATATGATGCAATTGGTGAACTGAAATGGATAGCATTCTTGAAACTTTTTTCCCCTCAAAATTTTAAAATTCTGAATATAAACCAAAACAAGCTGATCCAAGTATCAGTGAAAATTAAAGTATCAGTCATCTAGACCCACCTAGTTTCTTCATGATAGGTTAGGAGATGCTGAATTTAAAAGAGGAAAATAGTTGGATCCGACCTTCTCTGTGCAAGAATAACTTTGTCTCTGTTGGTTTCCCAAAATATCTGATATATTCTCAGGGGTCTGAGACAGCACCAGTTCCTCAGTTTTCCATGTTCTTTGTGTAAGGCATACATATAAACTCTTCTGTACAAAGCATCACCATTAAGGAGTTAAATGTTTATCTGACTTAGGGGATGCTTATATTGCTTGTTTAGCTTAGCAGCTGGTTTAGTGAGCCTCCTGATTGTCAGCTGGTTTGCATATTTAGAGACACATTTTAGGTGCAAGGCAGTAGGAGCTGGATTCTTGCAGAAGCAGTGCTGTTTGCTGCTACCTCTCCAAGGGGACTGGCCCCTGGAGTTGCTTATTCTTTGCTCCTGCCCAAATCAAATGGGTGAATTTAAACCACCTGTGCTTATAAATGGTTATGCTTTAAAATCCCTTGCTTGACTTTGCATTAGAAGAAATGAAGATCGGTGGGCTCAATGTGGAGATGGTGAACAGCAGAAATACCCTTCAGCTGATAGGAATTGTGTTCTGCAACTGCTCACAGCCTGTGGCATTTCAGCCCATCACCAGAGCATCCTAACATTCTGTGTTTGTTTACCACACCCATATTCAGCATCTTCATATGCACCAAGTATATAGCCTAATAAGCAGGTTTTGCTAAAACTTTGGAGACAAGGGTAAATAGACATCTAAGATCAGTCAGCAAGAATTGTACTTTGGCTTCATGGTCCTCAAATCCTACTCTGATTAACTCATGGGGAACTGGTGTAACAGGCAGTGTACAGCCAATCCTTCACTGTACCTCTGGGTTTAGACAGAAACAATGGATCGTGCTGCTCACAAAAAAGTCTTGATCAACTAGATGCAATACTGAATGCAGAGTGAGATCCTTCCTTACAAGAGATGAAAGAGAAAGTGTCAGAAAAAGTGACCCTGACAGTACCCTCAGGGAAGGAAGAAAAGAGAAAACCCAGCATGGAAGGGCCAAAGTGGAAATAGAGCTGATGAGTGGAAGGAAGCCTTCATTTTTACAATTTCCAAGAATTTTCTCCCTTCCCTAAGATTAATCATTAAGATTATTCTCCCATGTCAATCTAACAGCTCCTGATATTCACATTGAAAACCCTTCCAGACTCAAGTGTTCTTATGACATTTTGAGTCCTCTCTGACATATATCATATATATCACATGCATCATTCATCTTGATTTTTGCCAGCAACTTATTTACTGTTCTTAGCCCCTTCTTATTTCAACAGGACGTCACTGTTTTATTTGCCATCTGTGAGCTCCATATGGTCACAGCTAATGAAAGCAAGTAGTCTAAAAAAGATGACACCATTAAATAACCTTTGTTTGATTAAATACACAGTCTACTTCTTTTAGACTATCCTTGCCATCACTAAATGTCAAGATAGATAGTCTTCTTGCATTATTTGAAGACCACAGGGTTTGGGATAGCTGAAAAAAAATTGGCTGTCAAGTTACAACTCCAGTGAAATTTGCTAAAAACTCTCCAAATTTTAAGTCCTGCTGCATCTTTTTCACACAGACATGCTCATATTAGATTTCCCTGAATCTCCAGCTCCATCAGAAACAAGAAGAAAAGTAGTGGGCCACCACATTTTTTTTCTTCTAGCCTTAGACACTTGGACCCCTCAATCCATAGAGCTTATCTCTAATTCTGTGGTCTCATTGATGAACCTACTCATCGTGGTGGGATGAGCAGCATAGGAATCCCCTGGTGTGCTCTCAAGCACCACAAATACCAAAATGCCACTGTGTTTCTGAGCACTTTAGAGTAAACTAAGCAACAACATCAGCTGCACCTCCCTTTCACTTGTCTGTCTCATTAGCATCCTTTGTTTAGCAGACAATAAAATATTCTTAGGCCTATATCTGTAGCAGTGAAGCTTTTCAGACCCATGCACTGTGCCTTCCCCAGAGGAAGTCTTAGTGACCAGAATAGCATCTATCTCCCTGTGGACCTCTCCGAGAAAGCTGCTTTTTCAGAAAACTCTTGAGAAGAGGCCAGGATTTGCTCCTGATATATTTTTACACTTTAAGAATATACTTAAGGCTGGCTTATGTCTGTGAAACCCCATTAAAGCTCTGGCAGCTAGAGTCAGGACCTTTTAAGCCAACGGGTTTCCAAGTTTGATTTTTATAAATGAAGTTGAAATGGATGCCAGCTTTATGTGGTTACAGCACTGCTACTGTACACATGAATAGTGGTTTTAATGATTTGTTAAAACCCCATGGGTGTTGGATGAGGTTTTAAATATTGTTTTAAAATACATTAAATGAAAATAATTAAATAACATATTGCTTCTACAATGCAACTAAAAAGGCTATGTAATTAGACTGAGGGGTAATATACAATATTTAATTGTGGCCCTGGTGTTCCCTATAATGAAGTTTGAGTAATTAGTGGGATGATGACTGACTACTTATTACTTAGTATGAGGTTTGTGTTCCATTACACAAAACATCAATCACTGTTTCCCCATGACAGCTGTTATGGCAGCGCCTCTTTTTCTCCTTTCTTGTGACTCTGCACATTTGTAGAGTTCCCCCAAATTTTGATTAAGCTTTTTACTATCTGCCTTGATTGTTTTGACAAGTGAGGCCAAACTTCATTGTGATCTATATAATGTAGCATGAATGACTACTAAAAAGAAGATTTATTTTTCCTTTTGATAAAACTCATTGAACTGAAAGACAGGATGCAAAAATGGCAGTTTTAACAGATTTTTCAGCATAGCTGTGCATCTATGAAGTTTTTATACTATGCCTATTTATTAGTGAATTTAAAAGGCCTTTTTGTGTCATCTGGGAAGCTTTTTTACAAACCTCTGTTGGTGGATTCTTCCCATACTCTTCAAGAATTGAGGTCATGGGAAAACATCATCAGAGATTGTCTGGCCTGATCCTCTCAAGGGTTTTGAAATGCAATAATTGTGTGTGAGTTTGGTGTCTAATTAGGAGCCAATACTAAATAAATGCTTGTCTCATCACATTTTTGTTAGCAAAGAGACTATTCCACTCAACACCACCTGAAGTTTCTGCTGTATCCATGATCAGTCTGAACTTTATTACAATGAGGGCAGGTTACTCATAAACGGATGGGTTATCTGACTGTCTGACAATATGGCCTTTTTCTTCCAGCTGGGGAAAAGGTAAAGAAGTTTTTTTTTATTTTGTTCTTGCTATATATTTCTCTATTAAAAACATGTTAGGGAACAAGCCAGAGCAGATTTAGTGATGGTGGAATGACTGGCACTGTAATGGTAATGGGAAGATATTAATTGCCTCTTCAAAGGATGAGCACTACTCAGCATTTCCTGGCTATGTCCAAAACAGCTGTTCTTCATGTAACACCTGATATCATCCAGACCTTGAGGAATAACATAGTGTTTAGGGTGAATATGAAAAATGACAGCGTCTTCTCCGTAAAACTAACATGTAATATCATAGCACCTCCTTGCTAGCTAGCCACTCCGGGGCATCCAACAGATACTGCTGTCGGTTTTATGTCAGGGTGTTTAATGGACAGCCAGAGGTCAACAAGCATCCTCTTATGCCACATACTAGTAAAGGGCAAACCATGTGTATATGTTATAACATAAAGAATCTTTATCAGCTGCAACAAGCAGTGGCCTGCTGTGATACCTGGTAAGATGCAAAGACACACATTCAGCTGACTGGAGTGTTTTAGTGTTTTAGTCATTTAGTGACTGGATGTTATATTGTGAGTAGAGGCAAAGAAAGGGGCACGTAATTGCTGTCTGCACTGAACCGGCCATGATGGGGAACCTAGTGACTGTGCCAACCATGGCCAACAGCGTAATGGTCATTTTAAGATGCACAGACCTAACAATCTAATATCATAGCAACATCTAAGACTGAGAAGAAGAAGGGGAAAAGAGCCTTTTCAAAAGATACAAACAGATGAAATACAGGAAATTGTTCTGCCCTTTATCTTTTTCTTCCCTTCCCTTCTGCTGAATAAGAAGAAAAAGGCTGATTAACATAAAAAATGTAGTGGCTGTTAGATAACACACTTGGTCTGAACTCTGCAGCCTTTGGCTTTTTGATAATTTTTCTTTTCTTCTTTTAGTTTATATGTTCTTATTCCACATTCAAGGAACAGGGAAAGACAATCTTCTACAAGAAGGCATTTGTGTGAGACAAATGAGACATGTAAATATTACCTGTTTGAAGCATAGACCCGATCCTGAAAAGATGCTGATCTGCACTTGCTAGCTTGTTTGAGCTGAGCAAATGAGTAAGGAACTTTCTCTGACAAACACTGTTGCTTGTGCTCAGATTGACTCATACAGTCAATTCCATTGACTTCAAGCTAACTTTGCAAGGTGCTGAGTGGCCTCAGTTCTTATTGATTTAAAATAGGTCTGAAGCATATGGAGTACAGGAAACTAATCAGAAGGTAACACGAAGGTAGATTAGACCCAGGGAGAATATTGGAGGTGAAATGAAAAAGGAAAGGATTAAGAAAGGGAAAAGGGAATTAGGCACAGGGCAAATTAAGTTTCGTCTACCTTTGGTCACCTAAAAGCTAGCTGTGTAGCCTGTGTTAATTGTCAAGATTATCCATAGTATAAAGAGAAAGTACACCTCCACAGAGATATTAAATTCACAAATCCTGGAAAATTATTTTAGGAAGGAATGAATCACCCTTCAGGGCATCTGTGTCTCTCCACTGAGTTTAAAGGGAGTGTAGGGAATACTAAGGAAACTTGTTACGGGAGAAAAATGCATTCATTTGAAAGAAAACAAATCAGCTATGGAGCAGAGCAGACTGTACCACTATCCTTAAAATAAACCAATTATAAATCGGTCAGATTTGTTAGGTGCTCTGTTGAAGTCTAAGGTGTAAAAGATCTGAAAGGCTTTTTCACAGAGTAACAGTAATATTTTTTGCCTCTAGCTCCACTCATGTTTAATCAAATGTACCTAAGTGTTTTAAAGTACCTGAATGCCCATATGCAGATAATAAACCAGCTGTTATGTGCTAGAAGCATCTTACATGCAGTCATAAGCATTTACATTATCACCACTTAATTCATGGTGGGTGTATCCCATAAAACTAGTAAGTCCTTCATTGTGGGCTATAACCATAGAAGAGCTGAAGCATCCAAACCAGGATTTTGATCACACACAATTTTACTTCACAATCTTTAAACCTCCACCCAATTGTAGATGTATTTTCTATTTGATTTCTGACAGCCTGCTCTGCAGGCAGTACTTGGCAGAATTGCTCCCATCTGAAACATCAGGTGCATCATTCATTACCAACAGACACCTATAAATAAATGCTATGAAGCTGTCTGACCACTTGCTAATTAGGTGCCCCAATGACTAACTTTCAAGCATCTGGACACCAGCTTGGTTTCAAAGACTCAGAAGTGGAAGCTTAAGAAGAAGTGTCAAAAAAAATCAGTCAGAGGTCACTTTTACCCAACCACTAGGAAATGACATGAGTTGGGGAGTAGGAGAGGATGTGGTTGGACAGGTTTGTGGTCAATGGGGCCAGAGACAGAATAAAAGGGAAAGCAAAATTTTCCCCTTGAGACATGTAATCATCATATCACACGGGGAAAATGTGTGAAAATGAGCTCAGCATGGGAGGCAGTCCTGCAGCTCCCTTGGCCCAACCATCTGCAATTCAGCTTTCTGGTCCTCACGACAAGGGGTTCACAATGAGGACAGCATGCCTGCCTTTGGGACTTCCTCCCAGAGATGTTCTCTACTGATTTCATAGCTAACGTTGTTTCCTTCTTTTAAGGTGTGTTCAAGTGCCACCTAAGCATCTTGGACACTTGTTGCTTCCAGCATCTCCTGAACTCTTGACTGGTGGGGAGTGGGAGCCTGTTTCTGCTGCCTTGGCAGTTTAAACCTTAGTCTTTCACCCCCGCTGCCCTAAGAAGACACTTGCAGCTTAGATTTAGTGCAGGAATCCTCCTCCCCTCCTGCTGAAGTTGCAACATTGTCTAGGGAAAAAATAAATCAAGTTTCTATAATTAGAAACAGAGAGAACAAATATAATCAGATTAAAAAGGACAGTTATCTGCCTGGAAACTGTGGGCCTATTTTGGCAGAGAAAAAAAATCCTAATTGCAATGTCATGGAACAGTTTGTACCTGTCCCATACAGTTCCTTCCTGGGTGAACACCCTGATTACTAGAAAAGGAATCAAGAGTTTTCTTCTTCTATTTTTTTTTTTTTTTTGAGCCTTGAATTTCTGAAATGAACTCTTAGCAGCCCAGTAATCCCTAAATAACTCTAAGGGCTAAAATATATATGAATATTTCCTGAAATATGGTCACTTTTAAAACCACAAATCTCATCCATGAGTGGTTCACAAAACTGATGTTTGCTCCAGATGTCCAGTGGCGTGCTGCTCCTGCTCTCCAGGAACAGTACAGCCCTCCAGCAATGACAACGTGTGTGCTCAGTGGGGAGTGCTGGGCCTGTGTGATAGCTGAAAACGTTGGAGTGCACTCTGGGATGGTGCACAACACATTAGATCCAATGCTTTTTGGAGGCATTACATTTACAGCTCATGCACCATAAATATTCTGAGCATGTGCAGGAAGTATGAAGCTGCCTGGAAAAATTTAGCTTACTGAGCACTTCTTAAATGTCACACATGCACTGTAGCGATCCTTTGAAACAATTTTTACAATTACTCCATGTCAGAATATGCAGTGAGAGGTTATTTTGGTTTCCCATCCCAAGATACAAAAGTCTTCCCATGCAGCAAGCAGGCATCTAGCACAGACCTGACTGTTCCAGAAGCAAGCCATACCATGCAGAGCATTGTGCTATGTAACCTGTATGCAGCTAAGTCCTATTCTAGATTTGGTCCCAGCTGTCCCTGTTCACTAAATAGTGGTACCTCTACCTTGTGTTTACATTAATAGCTTTGTAGCCTGAATGTAAAATATTATTCTTATTTGATGATCTTTTGCATTCATTTTAGTCTGATATACACAGGAGATGGAGTCTCAGGCCACTGGTCATTGAGCCTCACTCTGGTTTTAGTTGCCTCTGAATAACAGCATTTGCTCAACTAGATTGGATTGTGATAGTCAGGATTAGTTTCCCAGAAAGCAGAACTTTTCTATTCCACATGAAGTCCAGGAGTAACATCGTGAAGCTGTGCCTACACTAAAGTGCCATGACTAACAATGGTAAGAGCAGGAAAAACAAAATTTCTCAGACAGATAACTGAAAAAACCAGTTCTTATTACTCCTGATCCCTTAAAGATACTATATCACCCTCCATCATCAATTTTTTTTTTTTTTCTGTGAAGTTATAACTTCAGAAGAAATCTTATTATGTGTAATTTTCCCTCTTACGGGTTCACCAGCATCAAGGATGCTGACACTTTCTCTATCCTGACACGTTCTCCATCTCCCTCAGTTACAAATGCCAGTAAGATGAATTTAGCAATCTTCTGTGCTCACACTGAAGACAGCAACTTGAGGACAAGAGGGAATGAGTGGTGACTTTGTAGTCATGATGTCTGCTTACTTCCCTAAGCCAAATCTAGCCAAGCTGATTCCTCATATCCACTGTATTAGCTTGTTCACTTTGAACAGGCTTCCAAAACCTGCTAATCCATCTGGCCTCTTACCTCCTTTCAGACCCTCTGCAAAACTCACTGAAACGTTATACTTTTCAAAATAAAGGAACTTAAAAAGGCCAATATGCAAAAATGCGGTGCCCTATCAGGCATATCCACATGGACATCTGGGTTACCCTACAGCATCTAAAATGTTACGAGACATGCACATTCAGTTATCATAACTGCTCACCGCATGTGCCAGTTAGTTCTCTGAGGTAGTTACCCTTCATAACAAGCAAAGGCAAATAGGCACGCCCAACAGGCGAGTCATTCAGTGTGCTTCAGACACTTATCCAAGGGAAAAGGAGCCTCTCTCAGTGGGTGCTGGCTTCTCTCCTTAGGAAAAGGCACCTAAGGTAGACAGGTCAGGCCCTCTGTACAACTTCTAGATGCCTGTCTTAGGACAAATGAATCCCATCTCAAACCTGAGGTCACTCCCATTCATATCTGAGTTAAAAACTTCTTCATAAGTAATGCAACAGAAATAACAAAATCTAGGTTACCTGACTGTCAGAATTGGACAAGGCACCTTATCCTGTAAGTTCTGGGCGGATTCTGCTCTTAGATGCACTAGTCCAAATAAAAATACAATCAGTGAGAACAGAATAAGTCCCCAAATATGTTTACATTTCTGACTGATGCAACATGCAGTGTAATACAGAGTTAATTGCAGAACAGTCCAGCTGTTTCATGGCTTCTTACTGAATAGGATTGAAATTAAACAGTTGGCAATAATTTACTAAAGAAAAAAAAAAATGTTTCAAAAAGCCCTTTGGGGACCAAAACAGATCTTTAGTTTAATATGTGGAGGGTGTGAGCGTTTTGGTAGACAACTAACTGAGCTCATCAGGAGAAAATCCAGGCACAGTTTGTGCTCTGAGTCAGCGAAGGGGCTTTGCATCCCAAGACCACCACAGATCAGGCAAAGCTCGCTTGAGTCAGTGCTGGTATCTCTGACTTACTTCTTGAGCTTTAAAACTCATTCACTTTACTATATTTAGTTCCATTTCATTCACCATATCATAAGCACAGAGAAAATATTAATGGGGCTGTGTAGATATGATCAGGCTGGTTTTGTGTAAACTGCAAGGTGATTGTCACAGTGGGGTTATATCTCTGTAAATGGCTTGTGTTCCTAAAGAAGATAGTGTAAGGAGTGGTATCCTTTTGAAATTAAAAACCAATGAAACTGACCAAAACTCACCCAGAAGAAAAGATACTATTGGTTTGAATCCAAGTAGCAAGAATCAGCTGTATCAAGGAAATCCTCATGCTATAACACTAATCAGGTAGAGGTTTGGATTTTCACTTTTGTGTTGAACTGAGAACGTTGTCAGATGTCACTTAGCAAAGCTAATTCAAAAAGTTCAGGGACTGATGGACAGTTTGTAGAAAGTTCAGCTATATGTAGACTAGAAACGAAGATTAATAGGCTTTGACCTGGTCTATGCCTTGTTGGCCGTATTTTCCCTCATTATAAGAAAAGTCATGTAATATTTCCTCGGGCTTTTGAATCAGGGCCTGATCTAAAGATTAATAAATTGAGAACATCACACTCATTTCAGCTGATTGGAGTCAATTTTTACCTGGCTTTTCCTGAGGCATCCTTCCTCGAGTCTTTTTTTTCTAAGATGCCACCTTGCTGGCCCATGGTTCGAAAAGAAACAGTCACATTCAGAATTTCACCAAGCACTGTCCAGTTTGCTCTCAGAAATGAAAATACACTTTTTTTCCTGGCAAGAAATCCAGACATATGAAGATTCAGTTCAGCTTTTTCTGAGATTTCAGATATATGCAGGTTTATGCAAAGAGCAATGCTGCAGTGGTGTAAAAAAATCACCTTTCATCACCTGAGTGGTGGTAACTGTCAGCATACATAGGCCTAGGAAATTACAACAGTGAAATAAAACATTTTACCTTAAACTTCCCTGAGAGTATGGAAGGTGATGGCCCAGCATGTCAAGACCTGACATGTAAGGTGCTGGAGGTGTGTGAGTTTCAGTTCAGAAGGGTACAGCCTCTTACCCTCCTGAGTATACTAAGTGCCTGACCACAGCTGGAAGTCTGGGCCAGGCACTTCTACTGCCACGTCTTTTATTTCTTTGGTTCATTAGTTTGTATAAAACTACCAGGCAATACTAATTATAATGCTAAAAAAAAAAAAAAAAAAAAAAAAAAAAGGAAGAGAAGGAGTAAGGAAAGATTAGGAGGCTGCACTGCATCTTGTAACATCATGATCAGTTAACTGTGAAATTACTGCTTATCACCACTATACATTTTCTATTACCCTATGGACATTTTCAAACTCAGTATTGTGCTGGCAGCAAAATAAACTTTTTAAAGCTGCAGGTTAAAGTCAAGGTTAAGCAAATTATGTATGTATTTCAAAGTAAAAACAAATAAAACAAGATTTTAGTTATATTTTTAGAGCTTAGGAAAAAGCATTTAAATTCGAGGTGATTATTTTCTTAAGATGAAAATCTGAATAAACAAATTTGCATTAAGAAATCCAGGCATTCTGAACTCTGCCCTACATGTATGTATTAAGAAGCTCCAGGAAGAATGTCTTACCATCCCTAATAAACAATTCCCCCTGCACCATGTGCAGCTTGGCCAGATTCCAAATCCTGTCCCAGAGAGTGTATTTTCTAGTGGATATAAAAGGATTGTATTTCTCCTTTAAGGGATACATTCTGCCCATGATTTATTACCACAGGGATATGATACTGATCTAGTCAGAAAACTGTATTTTGGAATGAAGATTAGGAAGTGCTAATTTAGAAAAATTCCTGTAATCCATTAAAACAAAAATCCAGGGGTTTTTCATGTATTTATTGCAATAACATCAATCATGATAAAACTGTGATGTTCGATAACAACACAGGTGACATACACACTTACATGGAAATAGTTTGTTGACTTTTATACAGCACAACTGAGCCAACATTATAGTACTGCCAATTGTCTTAAAAGCAAGAAGCAAACTGTTATTCTACAGTAAACATCTTTAAGAAATGAAATAGTTAAATTTCAAAACCACATAACTATATATTTACTTTATTAAATTCATTCTTGTTTAATAGCATAGATTGTAATAGTTCTTTTAGTTTATATAGCTTCACTCTTAATTTTTGAAATATTTGTACAGTTATGCAAGATATAGGAACTATAAAGATGTCATGATGCTTTGTTACAGGAATTAGCATACGAGTAACAAAAAATAAAAGATAAAAAAAATCTCAAAGTTTTCCCATAAAATATCTACAAATTACCTCAGACAATAGCAAATCTATTAAACTGTATATCAGAGCCTAGATCTTGTAATAGAAGGTAGCAGTCTACAGGTGAGAGGTTAGATATACAGTAATAGCACATCTGACTAAGGAATATAAATTCAAGAATGGAATGTTTTCTTAGTCAATTACTGGTCTTCATTTTTGATCTGATTTAACTCCTACTGAAGCTGACAAAAATATTTCCAGTGACTTCAGTGGAAACCGAATCAATAACTGTATCCCTTAGTTGATGCCCAAACTAAAACAGAGTTATTGGCATAAACCAAAAGCCAACAGAATATAAACCAGTGACCTCAGTCCCAGACAAAATGCTTATAACCTCCCAATAATAGGCATGACAGTTAATAGTATGTTTATTAGGCTAACCAGATCATCAAGGTTTAATAGAGCTCTCTGCAAATTAGCCATGATGTGGCCATTCTCATATGTACACTACTACATCTTCCAAGAGTACAGCATCCAGTACGATGTAAATTAATCAGCTTTGTATCAAATGAGTAGCAACTTTAAAATAATACACATGGACATACAAACTTGGTATCCATTGATCACATGGCACTTTGAATCACAACTTGTGTTCTTGTAGGCTACAGAGTCTACCTAAATTACATTGGGGTTTAATCTACATGGATGTATTAGTGCTTCAGGCCTGTCTTTTTATAGGGAAATATATCACTTCTTGCAGCTGAACTGAGCGATGGCATCCAGGTTCAGCAGTGTTGGACACTTTTTGGACATGAGATCCTAAGATGGAGATCCAGCAACCTAGATAGAGATGGGGGCTGTTGCCATAAAGTCTATCTGGACAAGAGGCTTTCCCCAGAATGTTAAAAGCTGATTTACTTTTCATAAAAGAAGTTGTGGTATGTAAGGTGTCCAAACAGACATCAGTGACATGTAAGCTTCTAACCAAATGCCAGAGCTTGGTATTTTTCAACAGGATTTAAAAGCTGGCTCTGCTAAGTCCCCTGACTGCCTCAGCAGGGTGACACAGATGCACGAGACAGGAGGCACAAATCACGGCTGTTATCTGGGGTAGCTCGTGGGTGTGAATAGGGCTATAGGGTTTTACCGGGTATTTTACTGATCAGATACTTTTATGCTGGGATACTGATCAGATACTTTTTTACCTTGGAGCACATGAACTTCAGTCACAGACGTGACACTTCAGGGATGGAGGAATGTTTCAAAGGGCCATGCGCTCTCTAAATGCCAACTTTAAACGGGAAAGAATATTCTTCTGAGAAAGGTAAATAATGAGAGGTACTTTACGCTGTGCAATGCAAAGGGTATAAGATGACATAATCACTGGCACAAACGACCCTGATTTTATTTCTTTTGATATTTGTGCATGTTCACTCAACTGAAAGGGCAGACAGAACAAAAGCACTGCAAGCCAGTGTCTAGCGCCAGTTATGCAGTTACCACTCCACTGAAGTCTTGCCAGCATGCATGAAGGGCTTAGGTTTTTGAATGGGATTGGGTGGTTTTCCTTACTTTAGCTTGTGCAGACCAGCAGTGGAATGGTTTTGGATTAACAACTGGAAGAACTTAGCCACTAGCATCTCCGAGCAAATCACTGTCATATTGGTGACAAATAAAGAAAAGCAAAGGGTGCTAGGTACGTATCTAAGAGCTTAGTTAATGGATCCCTTATTGAACAGTTTTCTTAATAAACTATCAAGTGTATTTCCTATGAAACATTAGCTGAGTCTATTAGAAAAAATATGAACATAAATTTATGAAACATTAGGGGAAATAGCATAGCTAAATCTCTTCAAATCATTAGTATAGTCCTGTTTTTAATGTACTCAAAAGAAAACTGTGACTTTTTTAGCAATTGATACATCTTAGATTCTAGAACAGCTTCTGAGGTCAAATACATTACGTGCTTTTTTGCAAATAGTTTGCTCTATGTGTCTGCACTGTCGTCCTGTGGTGCAGTGCATATTATTGTTCTTATATGTTGTTTCAATTATTTACGTCCTGCAGGAAACAATATTTAAAACAGTATATAGAAAATTTTTTTTCCAAAATGGCTTCAGGAACATCTCTGATGCAAATTTCTTCTGTATTATTTTCTGCAAGAAGTCATTGTGCTCCCATTTGCTGCATAAGTGGTCAATTACTGCATGTTTACAACTAGGCCAATATAAAACCTTATCAATATCAGAGCAGTAACTGTATGAATTTTATGTTCAAAAATACTGAATATATTTTATTTATCACATTGAACATAATGACAGTTTCACACTTGGTCTAAAAAATGGATGAGCTTGCATAGACTTAGAGTCAATTCAGATTTTTAAAGGTCTAGCTGTAGAATATGAAAAAGAAAATATTAATTCATAGGAAATTTGGACAATGGATCCAGAAAAATAATCTCTTCTCTGCCCAAATCTCAGAAATAGTCACTAGGCCACAGTTACTCCTAAAATTTTAAAAGATAAAGAAAAGAGTCAAAATGGGACAGGATAATTGCTGTCATATGGAAAATATGACAGAGAAACTAGTACTAGTAAAAAACTGGAAATATTACTTGTAACATTTTGAGTGTATAGCTCGAAAACTTAAACATAGTGGATAAACCCATACTGACTTTTTGAATTTAATTACACCCAATACTTATAGGTAAATCCTGACTTTCTTACTTAGGCAAATTCCCACTGCAAGGATTCGAACTTAGCTAGAATAAGGACATGCTCACAGCCAAACTGATTTCTTCCTCTTTTGTGTGACAATAATGCATCTATATGAAGGAATTCAGTTCATGGAGTTCTTTCCCAGTTTTCCAGCAGCATAGGTCTTGGTATATTTGTCCCCTCTCTCCTGCTCCTTGCCTTCCCTTTCCACTAAAAAACTCTAGGAAAATATCAGGATAATTTAAATATAAATAACTATTTTTTATGATGAAAATTACTAAGTTGAAAATTTAATGATAATAAAAGCTTATTGGCATCAGATCTAATAAGCCTTCAGTAGTACCAAGCCTATATTGTGCAAGTGCAGTCCAGGCAGCCCAATGTCTCCCAGAGCCAATCTAGGCACATCTGCACTAGCAAACACAACAGGCCAAGGCCCGTTCCCTGGATCTGACCTTGAGTGATGTGACGTAAGCTGTAAAAGCAAGAGAGTATTTTCATATCCTGTTTTGAAAGAGAGGAAATTGAGCAGCTGGTGAATGGAAGTGCATTAGGTCACCTCAAGTTTTTCCTTTCTTAATACAGCTATTCAGTTAGCATGTATCATGGAAACATAGTATGACAGAATCATAGAACAGTTTAGGTTGGAAGGGAACTTAAAGATCATCAAGTTCCAATCCCAATGCTTTCAGCAGGGACACCTTCCACTAGACCAGGCTGCTCAAAGCCCCATCCAGCCTGGCCTTGAGCACTGCCAGGGATGGGGCAGCCACAGCTTCTCTGGGCAGCCTGTGCCAGTGCCTCACCACCCTCACAGTAAAGAATTTCTTCCTAATAGCTAATCTAAATTTTATGCTTTTTCAGTTTAAAACTGTTACCTTTTGTCCTATCACTAAACTCACTGGTAAAGAGTTCCTCTTCAGCATTCTTGCAGGCTACCTTTAGGTACTGGTCGGCTGCTGTGAGGTCTCCCTGGAGCCTTCCTCTCTCCAGGCTGAACAACCCCAACTCCCTCAGCCCGTCTTCATAGGAGAGGTGCTCCAGCCCTCTGATCATCTTTGTGGCCCTCCTCTGGACTCCCTCCAACAGGTCCATGTCCTTATTCTGTTGGGGGGCCCAGAGCTGAACGTAGTACTCTAGGTGGAGTCTCATGAGAGCCAAACGGAGGGGGAGAGAATCACCTCCCTCAGCCTGCTGGTCACACTTCTTTTGATGCAGCCCAGGATATGGTTGGCTTTCTGGGCTGCAAGCACATATTGCTAGCTCATTTTTAGTTTTTAATCCACCATTACTACCAAGTCTTTCTCCACAGGGCTTCTCTAAATCCACTCGTTGCCCAGCCTGTATCCACGTTTTGGATTGCCCCGACCCATTTTGCAGGACCTTGCACTTGTTTTTGTTGAACTTCATGAGGTTCACATGGGCCCACCTCTCAAGCCTGTCAAGGTCCCTCTGGATGGCATCCCTTCCCATCAACCACACCACTCAGCTTGGTGCCATCTGGAGCCTTGCTGAGGGTGTGTTCAATCCCACTGTTCATGTCCCCAGCAAAGATATTAAATGATACTGGTGCCAACAGGGACCCCTAAGAGACACCACTTGTCACTGGTATATCTTCAATTTCTACCAAATCCTACCTTGAGCTGTGAGTAGAAGAACTGCAAATGGAATGGAAAATACTGAATGTAATAAGCCTACACAGCAGGATTGCTATGTTTTGGGTTTTATTTTCGATTTTTTTCCACAGTATTTTCTTGAGAACATTCTAATTGGTTTTGAACACTGCTAAGCATTGAGCTGGCATTTTCATATAGCCATCACAGGTCCGTTATCTTTCCTGAGCTGCAGCTGGTCAAGATATCAACACCTGAGAGCTTAATTTAGGACATTTTGCTTGTTTATGTTGGATTTTTTTCATCATTTTATTATACTGTTATTCACTGCCTTCAGTCTTTTGTGCAACTTTTGTTAATCAGTCCTTCTCCTGATATGTCTCCTTAAAACTTATTAATATCAGCAAACTGTCACCTCACTATTTGCTCTTGTTTTCAGATCATCTGTGGATACATTGAAGGTGAAGGCCTCCATTTCCAGTGGGAAATGATAGCTCAGGACCTTCCTGTACTAGGAAAGCTAACCATTTATTACTGCTCTGGTTTTCTATATTTAACCAAGTTAGAACTTTCCCTTTTAATTCATGTGAGTTATTTCTGTAACAGTGCCTGGTGAGTACTTGACAAACGAAATTGGTGTAGTCTGTGATCCTTTTTGTTAACAAAACTCTTTCAGGATGTCATCTTATTTCTGGCTTAAGTGCTTTCTTGGTCTTTCTATCATCTCTTCATAAGTAATTTGCATATTCTTTGAACAACCTCTGTGTTGTCTATTTAATGCATTTTACGTGGTTCTCCCCTATATCTTTTTTTTTTAACAAGAAACAACATTTTGTCATGATTATGTTATCTGCTTTTTGACATTAAATAGTATGATAGCAGATTGAGGGTCAGGGGACTTGCTATGAGTGCAAAATGCTGGATCTAAGTATTTTATAAAGAGCTTTTTAGTAAAAAGTTTTGGATGCTGCTCAGGAACAAGCCACAAGCTGCATCTCTTCCTACACGCTCCCTGACTAGTTGCTTTACAGAGCACCCAGTCATGTCTAAAAATTTAGTCTCAGCCTAGCCCCCACTTGTGACATGTCCTTTCAACAGCAGCATAGCCAAACCTCTTCTGTTATTCTTCTGTTTCTTGGCCTTTTGGCTTGATGATTGCTCTGATAAGGTCACAGAAATTTTTTTTGTCCTACTTGAATATTACTAGGTGTTTCCTATTTAGAATGGAAATTTCACAAGGCCAGCAGGGCTTCAGTGGTACCTAAGACACTGAGCTTATTCATTTTATTTGATTGTTTCCTTAAGATATGGTATCAATTACATTACAATCTATGCTGTATTAGTTTATGCTTCTTTATTACTCTGTCCTTCTATCTTCTTCCAATTGAGATTTTTGCACGTTTATAAATCAATATGCTAGTTTTAACAAGGCATTCCAGTTTTCTCTTCTTGTTTCTTAGCTTTTTATATTTTCTACATGAAATTTTTATTTTTCAGTGAACTCTTTAACTGGGAATTCATTTATTGAGATTATCCCTCAGCATTTACCATTCTCATTTTGCCCCTTTCTGTCATCTCCTTTACCTGGGGATACACAATTCATCACATTGAACTGTACTGTCCTTCTGCACCTGCTGGTATCCTGTCCCCCCACCAAGTCCATTTGTTTAACTTCTGGGGTTTTTACCTTTACCTTGTTTTAAGAGAAAGAAAGAAGGAAGGAAGGAAGGAAGGAAGGAAAGCAAGCAAGCAAGAAAGAAAGAAGCAAAGAAAGAAAGAAAGAAAGAAAGAAGCAAAGAAAGAAAGAAAGAAAGAGAGAGAGAAAGAAAGAACCTATCTATCTGGGAAATATGACTTCTGTTCCAGAAGTTTTTTCACAATTCCTGAAGAATCGAAAAGCCTCCCTTCTCCAATGTTTATCCTGAAAAGCTCAGCAGCTGAGGCTCTCCCTTTCCCTTCATTTATTCTCGGCACTGTGAGGGCTGCTAGCCTGGAGTTGTGATTGCTCAGCAGTGTCTCTAAAGATACTGGGAAAGAAACTCTGTGCCTCCCTAGAGGACCCAGCTCTGGACCCCACAACCTGCCCAGGGGATTTTCTCAGCAGGGGTTTCTGTAATGTGGCAGGAGAAAACCAGAAAAAAGGTAATACAGCCTTAGACCATGAAAGTTTGATGACACAGAATAATCCTGGGGAGAAGAGCAAATTTCTCAGTCTTTATAAGTAAGCCTGTGCCAAGCTTGCAAAGGGACTTTTCTGTAGTACATGGAGAGAGCTGGATGTGCTACCAAGACAGATGGCTTCTGCAAAGTGCGTGCCCCCAAAGCACATACAATTTGAAGGTGGAATAAACCCAGGGTAGTCCCCTAATGTAAGTGAAATACTGAAGGTTAAGTACTGCACGGTAAACATCAGTGAAATAAGGTGTTTTCAGACAGCAGGTCCGGGTGGAATTTTAACTACAAATATTTTTGCAGTTCTGAAGGAGAAACACTTTCCAATTTAGCAAAGGATCTGAACGAAGGGAACAACTGTGGCAAAACAGAGTGTGAACACAGTAGATCCTGCCAAAACAGAAATCCTTGAGGGAAAAGGAGGATGAAGGTGAACTCTCAGAGTTTTTATTGGATTAGTTCCAGTATAGTGCTGCATGTTGAAATGAACAGCAGTGAGGCTTGAAACAATTTCTGGTCAGGAATCTGGATTTGTTTTCCCAGTTCCACAATGCCACAGAATATGTATGGCATTTATGTCGTGTTCATTAGCTGCACCTCATTAACTAAATATTTGGGTCTATAATTATTGCAAACTTAAGTGACTTCATAATTTTTAAACTTTTTTTAGCTTAACTCTTTCTGACCAACTACATGAAAACTCTTAATCTATTCACTTCCTGGAGCCTGGAACCCTTGACAAGTTAATAAGAGCAAAAGCTTTCTTGATTTACGACATTGCAACAACTGAGTCAGAACGAAACATCAATAAATGGAAATGAAAGAGAGAAGCAGAAACTCAGCCGTGGAGAAGGTTAGGAGAAATGTGTGGCTTCTCCTGTTTCTACCAACAGCTTTTGGAGGGTTTCAGAACTGGTGACAGACTGAAAAATCTAAGTTCTTCTTCAGAAATATCATAATTTTCTCATCTCTGTGGCAAGACTAGGTACTTGCAAACCACTGCAAAACACAGTTAGCCTCAATGTAAGCCAGGAGTAGAAATCTAATTCAGTGTTTTAAACCAATGAGGAAGCCTTGCCAGAAGTCTTTAGATTTGAACCTCATTTCTTCATCAAGTGGAAAAGCCACGTCAAAGAATTGTATGAGAAACATAAAAAGTAGCTGCTGACCAGTGTGACAGCAAAAGTATATTTCCTTTAGTAAAACAAATTTAAAATTTGTATCAGTTCACACAAATATAAAATAGCAGTTGGTAAAAAAATAATTATAATGACAGACATGACAATTGACTATATTAAGAAAGGAAAACCCTGAGTCGACCTAATGTTTCAAAACAGGGTATGAAAATAGTATCTTACTTTTACAGCTTGCATCACGTAACAAATTGGAATATTTAGAAAATATTTTATCTGAAATCTTGATTTCTTCATCAAATTTCTAACTTAGCTATGATATCTCTTTTATCATAAAAAATAAAGGAAAACTAAGACTGATGAGTCTTTGCCTATTAAAGAGCTACCACAAAGGTGAAAAGGATGAAGAAGCTTTGTAGGTTATGAACAAAAGCCTTCAAAGAAAGCTCCTTAGCTACAGTTACATGACTATTTTTCAAACAATTACCCCAGCTTGAGCTCAGGAACCTATGTCTCTACCATTGACACCACTACCTGTTCAATTACCTCATGAGGCTCCCCCTGAGGAAGGAAAACTTTAACCACAGCTCAGCATATTAATGCAAGTTTAAAAAAACCTAAAGCCCAGCCCAGCAGACAGTACCCAAATATAGTTCTTCAGTACTGTGCTGTAAACCCATTCTACACTTAATCTAAGAGCCCGCAATGCACATAGGAAAGTATGGATTATGGACTTCAGTGCAGTTAAACTGCTCTAAGGCACTGTGTGGTAATCTCCAAGGAGACCTGCTAAGGAAAAATGTTGGGAATGTGCTACTTCTGCTCCTTTGTGACAGGTACAGAAAGCCTGCAATGTTTCCTTTTTATAAAATATGCAAAGGATGGTATTTGTAGAGGGGTTAATTATACTTGGACAAATATTTAGCTGTAATATGGAAAGCAGCTTAGTAAGCTATTTGGGATCTCCACAGAACTAGGGCAGTTTACAGCCAGAACTTCATCTTAATTTCATCCTACAGAACAGTTAGTGTGTATCAGGGAAGGGAGCTGTCTCATGACACCTCTGATAGGGGACAAACATTGCACACAGCAGGAAAACAGCGAATTGATTAGGTAGAAAAAGAATATGCTAATACAGGTGTATGCCCATGATTTGTGTAAGTGCACTGCTGAGTCATCTGGAGAATAATATTGAAATTACAGAACAAGCGAGACTGAAAACCCTAGTTGCTGCTGTGTAAGTTTTCATCCAAACTGCCTAATTTCAGTCATTAACAACTTTCAGGAGCTATTGTCTATCAGGTTTTTCAGGTAGCTTTACTGTTCCACAGTAATTTGGTTTTTTAAAGTCTGAAGCTAAATAATCCAATTATTTTTAAGAACTGGAAAAGTAGAGGAATACTATCCCCATGGCAAATAATGATAACTATTCCTAATTTTCTAAAAAGCTTTAACGTCAACACTGTTATCAGACCATGAATGATATCCCACATTTACATCTGGAGGAACACAGCTCCCTTCCTAGTACAGCAAGGGAGACTCAAAATGCACTAAGCCAATGCTGTGCAGTTTTTGCACCTTTACCCAAGGTGCACAAAAGGGCTCCTACTTGCCCCCCTAAAAAGAAAAATCTTGCAGTATTTACCAAATTACCAAGCATTTTTTTTTTTTAATTCTTAGGAACTTCAAATTAGATTTGTATTCATTGTAAGCAGGGAGTTGAAGATCATTTTTAGGTCCCCGGCAAGGCCAGCTCACTCATAAGGGAGTTTTGTGAGACACCTCCTGCAGCCCACGCTTCCCAGCCTTGGAGCTCTTGGAGCTGCTTGATTGGGAGACTCTTGCCATTTATCCCCACCAGAGCTGACTGCATCACAGCTGTCTGCCTGGCCATGGGTCCCATGGATCTGAACTCCAACCCACAGGCTGACATCCTGGCCCAGCTCTGGCCCATCCTCACTCCCAGGGGTGCCCAGAGCACTGTGCTCCAGGCTGGGGCAGCCCTCAGCCACCCTGCATCTGTCCTGCTCTCTGGGGGTGGTGGGACATCCCCAGATGGTGAGGGCCTGCCCTGCCTGCCTTGCTATGAATCTTGCCCTCCCTGCCTCTTGACATTATTATTTTTTCCCCTAAATCAAAGATGTTGAAGCAATAGCACTCTGGAAAGAAAAAAAAAAGACTGACGGCTCTACTTTAGCTGCCACTTTCCACTTATGTCAAGTGGGATGGGACGCAGTCCTCACAGTCAAGTAACCACAGATTACTGTCACTAGAAATGAACAACTATCCGGGGCTAAAGTTGGGATCCTGCACTCCCTTATCCTCTTCAGGAACCAGTGCCCTGACTCTGGAGGGAGCGTATAAAGCTTAGCCTCCCCCAACTACCGTATATCTTTGTAAATAATCCCCAGAATGCACTTTCCATTCCACCCAGCAGTAACGATCTGTAAGTTAGGCATCCTGGACATCAAGACTGTCTAAATAGCTGACAGACCAGGACAGGCATTTACAGAACGCAATTTATCCCACCTATCTTTGACAGCTTTGTCAGGATAAGGCACACATCTTTTACCGAGCACAGAAGGAGTGCTGATAGCTAGTGCAGGCTAAAAAATAAATTGCAATGATTTTAGATAAACTTCATTTTAGACATCTGCTTCCACACCCATGGCTACTGTGGTAGAGAAGCCACCAATGTGTTGGTTAATACATGAACTCTGAAAATACTTTATGGTGATTTATTTTGGCTAAGTTTCAGGTCTGTGTGTTAAGAGTGAGAGGGCAGCTGTCTGCAGCCAGGGGCTGTCGGGGGGTTCACTGTGAGGGATGGAAGCTCCTTGCAGTTAATTACAAGAAATTAATAAGACAGTTTGCAATCTTGGTAAGGGTTTCTCTTATTGTTTCTTCACATTCTGGAAATTCTACTGGTTTGAAAGAGAATCCTTGAATAGGCATCTGACTATCATGGGTCTCCTAAGATCTGTATTGATTTTTAGCTTTTAGCCGAGAAACCTGAGGCTGGGAGGGGACTCTTCAATCCTCAAGGACAGCAATTGTAGACAATCACTTTATGTATTAGGTCTTTGAAAACTCACCTACCTCTGTCTTCAAAATCAGCTAATGCCATTGTTCCTACTAAATGGCTGTGCAGAACATCACTCATATTTACAAGCTTTTCTCTGCTTTCTAGACTGAATGTACTGATGGAAATGTATGATTATCTGTTTTTTAGTGCCAAAACTGTGTCACCCTCATGTTTAACTAGTGGAGTCCTATTATTGCCACCTACATCATTAATAAATTTTCGAAAAAGACCAAAAAGTCATACTTTAGGGACATTGATGTTAATAATTTCCTAGATTCATGCTTCCTCTTTTGACACATCCATCTCCTTCTTACTTAGAGTTTCATACCTCTTTCCTCTGGGTTTACCAAGTGTCTCAAATATGAACCTGTCCTGGTTTCGGCTGGAATAGAGTTAATTTTCATCTCAGTAGCTGGTGCAGTGCTGTGTATTTGATTTAGTATGAGAATAATATTGATAAACACTGATGTTTTTATTGTTGCTATGTTTATACAAAGTCAAGGACTTTTCAGTTGTTTAGAGAAGGCTGGAGAGCCACAATAAATTGGGAAGGAACACAGCCAGGGCAGCTGACCCAAACCAGTCAAAAGTATGTTCCATACTATAGAATGTCATGCTCGGTGTATAAAGCTGTGGGAAGAAGAAGGAAGGGAGGACATTTGGAGTGGTGGCATTTGTCTTCCCAAGTAACAGTTACACGTGATGGAGCCCTGCTGTCCTGAGATGGCTGAACACCTGCCTGCCAATGGGAAGTGGTGAATGGATTCCTTGCATGAGCAGCTTTTGGTTTCCCTATTCAATTGTCTTTATCTCAACCCACAAGTTTTCTCACTTTTACCCTTCTGATTCTCCCCTCCATCCCACCAAGGGGGAGTCAGTGAGCAGCTGTGTGGGGCTGTTGTTGGCTGGGGTTAAACCACAGCAGCACCATAGCTTATATTTTAATGAATGTCAGATACATTAGTTCCTTAACTAGAAAAGTAATTTGCCTTTTCTAAGAGAAATATTGTGTTATTCTTGATTTATCTAGCATTGGTAAAACCATGCTATGTTCTTGTAGCATTTATTTCAATGATATTAATTCCTATTAATTCCTTCCAAATTTATTCTAAAGCTTTGCTTACTACTGAAATAAATTTATTGTGGCTGATGTTGCTCCATATTTTTCTGATTTTTAATAGGTAATTTTCCAGTCATGAAGCCCTGCCCAGCACTGACAGACTATTTTATAAAATTTGGTATCAAGATCTGTAATTTCATATGACAATTTTTTCTGCATTCTGGGATTGTAATTGTCTGATGGGAACATATCTCATTTCATGAGTGAGACTTCTACTCTGTTAGAGGTAATTTCTTTCTTTTTAAAACAAACACATGCCCATAATTTGCTCTGCCTTCACTTCCTCAGTCAGTATCATGGTAATTATTTAACTAAAGTGTCTGGGAAGATGGCAGGAGGGAATAACTAAAACTTATTTAACCTCAATACCATGCTTATTGTATAGGATTTCCCCCTTCCTTTGCCATCTTACAAACATAGCAAAAAACCACACTGGGTCAGACAGGAGGTCTACCTCCCTCAATATCATTCTTCCAAGAATATTCTAAGCATTTGCTACGGTAAAAATAATAACATGAAAGTATAGATGCTGCTACCAACCTTTCAGGAACTGGTACTGTGCTCTTCTTTTCATTTAGACAACTTTAAAAAATATATTTTTCAATTTTTCTAACTTCAAATGTAAAACCTAACCTAGTTTGACATGGGGCAAGCCTCAATTGTCTCCTGCCTGAGCTTTAAGATGTTTTCTATCTCGTTCTGTCTCTTTTTATACTCATGATTATTCCTCATGCCTTTTCAGAGGCGGCACTTGAGCCCATTAGAAGTAAAACTCTCACCTGCAGGTTCCTTCTTTACTTGAGATGCAAATTCTGAAGACCTTTTGAAGCTTTAATTTAAGGAAATTCCAAACCAACTGCATATTAGAAAGCCGATACTGTACCATTTAAATCTTTAAAGATTGTTCCTTTGAGACTCAGAATCTTAGACAAGAAGCTAATTTTACTCATACATGAATTTACATAGAGCAAGGCCAACATTGTGTTTCTCAGTCCAAGATTAGATTCTAAAATCCTGATAGCCATTTCAGATACACCCCAAAATTCTTGGTGTACTCCTAAACTGGTTCTCTTTCAGGGTATTTAATGCACCTGCAGCAATAAAGGACTCTTTCTTTGACAAGATGTCATCATTCTGTGATGCAAAGATGCATCAATGCATGGCTAGATACTCAAAAATAATGTTGTGCTTCCTGTACTGTGCCAGTACCCCATATTGATTTACATAATTCAAATCAGAATGAAGAACCTGTTTTGAATTGGAAGAAGTAATTAAATTACCTCCTAGGGTGTCCTCCTTAAGAGTTTAGTCCTGTGGTTGCACTGCCTGAGAGTGTGTATGTTGGGTTCCCTTTATCAGCTTTTCCTTTCATCACTGTCCCCCTCCCATATCCTGCACTGAAAAAAGCTGTGCCTCCTCAGCTGGGAGAATCTAGAAGTAGATATGAGTCATGTCTAGAAATAATATAGAAGAAGACAGTCCTGTGGTTAAGCTGTTGGAATGACATCTCCAAACTATCACAAAAAACATATCTGACCATAGACTGTGTATAGCATACATAACTGTATTTTGCACAGACACATCTAACATCTGATATCCCTTTCTACTGAGCAATGAAGAGACTCCATGGCAAGACTTCAGTCAGGTGCCTAAAGAAAGTTAGGTGACCTGAATCTGAGAGAGAGAATCCAGTTCAGAGAAAAGCTGTAATGGGCATAAATACAAGATCCTGAGAAATTTTAGTGAAGTCTGTGGGTTCTAAGAACATAATTAAAATCAAGCTTGTGTATGTTTTGTTTAATGGAGTTGAAATTCTCAAATAAAATATGCCTGTATGTGTTAATGGATGGGAACTTTCCCCTCTGTACAGCTCAGTTTCTCATTTAGAAAGAAAAGTTACTCTTCCACTTTCTTTTGCTTTCTTTTATTCAGTCTGTGACATCTCTAGGGCAGGTAGTGTCTCTGGAAGTGGAACTGAAGAGGGTCACTGCTGTCTGTGCCTCTGTATTTCTTTGTAATGTTTTTATTATAGTCATGCCTCTCAAACTCATCTAACATTCTGGAATCTAGGCTTACATTTAAAAAATGGGAAGCTTCTGTGCTTCACAGATATGGAGAAAAGTTTGAATACATGTTCAAATTTATCTTGACAGTTTAGCAATCAGGCAACAAAAAAAGGAATTAAAATCTTTAAAGCATCATTACTTTTAAATTGATCTGATGATAATTGGAGCTTCATTTACAGGTTTTGAAATGTTGAAATAGGCAATTCTGATCTCAGTAGTGCAATGGGACAAAATGTTCACTGGAATCAATCACTGCAAAAAATGCCTTATTAGCAAATGCACACTTTAATTGCATGAGCTCAAGTGCAGACATTTCTGCTCTGAGTTTACTTAGAAATATGATTAGGTCCAGGTAGGAAGCTGGACTATTTGGACCCTCCCCATCTCCTTCCTTGGTTGAGGCAATTGTCAAAGAGTCATGAACACGAAGGACCCTGAGGACAGGGCAGGTTCTGGCATTCAAAATGGGCAAGAATGGTGATTTCAAACTGGAAACAAAACAAAACTTTTCAAATATTCCCAGATCTAGGCAGCCAACCAAAAATGAAATCAGACATTTCAGGTACAGGATGCTTATTCCCTCTTCTTATTTTTCCTTCTTATGTATAAAGAAGCCTATTCCCAAAGAATATAAATGATCAAGATTTTCTTATATCTATTCCCCTGCTTTATGAGGAACCCAATCAGCAAAACTACTGAGCAATGGGAAGAATCTCTTTTTAAAATTCCCAAGTTTATATAAAGCCTGGACACACTTTCGGAGCTTACTATTTGCTGTACATAAAAATACCTCAACACTCTTTCTCATCTGCTGAAGGTTTAGCTAGGTCCTTATTTCTTCCAGATCAGTTTGCCCATTGACAATTGTTTGTATTCTGTAAAACGCCTGGTCCCTAAGACAGCTTCAGATATTAAATAGATTATATCTTAGCAGGTTAGCTACTTATAACTGCAACCACTTGAAAACAGTAGCAGTAGGAGAACAAAGTAAGATTATCATATGTATTTGAGAACAGCACAAGAAGTCAAGGAAAACAAAAGCCTCTCAGAGAAATAAATACTAGAAAAAGAGTCCAATTACAGAACAAGCACGTCTTATGTTCTGTTTCTTCCTCTAAACAAGAATAACAATGCTGCAGAAACAGGAATTTTATATTTTAAAACCAAGTACTTTTTAATTACACCAAAATGAAGTTTGAACAAGATAAGGGTGTATTTTCCTCTTAATGCAGGTACTTCAGATTAATACTAGTGAAGGTGAAGAAAAAGATCTTACCAAACACATGGAAAGCAAGGTGTATACTAATACCTACAATATAATAGATTACACCAAAGCCATTCCTTTCGCCAGCCAGTAAGTGAGAAGCAGCGTAATTCCTGACACTTTATTTGCTTAGCTCATGTCTAGCTAGTGATTCAAAATTTGAGTCACTGCCACCCAGGTAGCTAATCCATACACCAACGGAATTAGACCAATGAGTAAGAAAAGAAAGATGGTGAGCATAAATGCTCTCCAGAGATCCTGACTTCTTTCCAGACAAATAATTCAGTGATTTGTTCAGATCAGCTACTGAAGTCTCTAAACAGATGAATTTAGGTGAAATGTAGCCAAGCAAAAGAAAATAGTGACAATACGGCATGATTAAAATAGATTTCTCATGGGAATCAAGTGTATTCCATACATCATTACATTTAGTTCATTATCAATATGCATGTCAATAGGAATATTAATACCTATCTGATAGGAATCACCCAAAAGTTCTTTCTTTTAGGGATATTCCTGTGTTTTTTATAGAAATTGTCATATTTTTTCATACGAGTTTATGTCAGTCCTTTTTATGCTTGCAGCAGAGTGATTTCGTTTCTCTTAAAAATATTTTGCTCTTTATCTGGCTAGTACTGGGGAAAACACAATTTTATTTGCTTGTTCTAATTGCACATTAATATGTTAATTTGTGATTCTGTCATTAAAATATTTCTACAGCCATATTTCTTCTTCCTGAATGTTTGGAGGGAGTCGTAATTTGTAAAAGTAAAACATACTTGAGCTTCTGATAGAAGTCCTCACCAGGACATTCCATCTTCCTGGGAATGCAAATATTTAAAGACCAGAAGAGTGTTTTAAAAGAATTGTTTTTTCTTCTACAAAATAATTCAAGCCTAAACATAAGCAGCAGTGAGGCAGATAAAGTTGCATGGTCAAACGTTCTTTGACTTAAAACAGACACATTTCTTTCAAGTACAGTACATGGAAAAAGATTTCAGTAATGCAAGCAGATGCCAAGACAAGAGGCATAAAAATTGCTGCCCCCATTGACCTAGCATTTACCCAACATTCAGGGTCCTGCAGATAATTTCTGTTAGGAGGAGGAATCGGTGGAGGCAGGTACCTTTGATGCTGTCCTGTTTATTTACAAACAGTGCAGACTAAGTCCTTTTTCTCTCAAAACATCAGGAATGAAAAAGCCAGAGGCAGTTTCCTTGCTTCCAGTTCCAACCCCCTTCTCAGCTCACCACTGTTTAATAAATAGCTTCCTTTCATAACAGAAAACTGAGGAAAGGTAAGAGTACTTCTCTGTTTGTATCTCAGCCTTCTTGTTGTTTTATTTGTGGTGAACTGTGGTGCTTTTAGTAATTCTTTTCAATTTATCACATCAGTCTGCCTTCATCTCCTTTGTTGTTATCTGACATTTGGGAAAATCCTGGAACCACAAGACCTAAGTCATCATTAAGATGCTCACATTATTGCAAACCTAGGAAATTATTTCTCAACAAATTAAACATTCAGAGTTTTCCGGAAGCTAAGCTGCAGCATTTCTATCAGCCTTTTCTTCTTTGGGCCCATCTCAGAGAGACTAGCTGGTCAGGAACCAATTGATCTACTTCTGCTCAATGACAGACAGCAATCACATTCAGTTAATTTCAGTGAATAACATAACAGTACTACTGGTTTATTTGCCATCTAGGTCAATTTTTCACACTGAAAAATACCATTTCCTCTATGATAGTTATATATACAATGAAACTGAATGTCAAACCCCCGAGTGCATCTCCCTGCTCCTGGGTGTTTATCTGCCTGGGCTCACGGCCAACTCAGATTGTTGCAGGTGCCTGGCCTTGAAGAGAGCTGTTGATGAGAACTCTGCTAAAAAGCCTCGGTGGAGGCTCTCCCTGAACAGGTCTGCTAAGACGCCCCAGCAAGGGATCCACCTCCTTGTGCACGAGCTGGTTTCAAGCTGAAGCTTGCACCTCAGCGCCCTGCCAGAGCCACACCACGGTGGCATTAACAGCCATGCCTGTACCCTGGTGCATACCTGCTGATCCCATCTGGACTCTGACCCATGGGCTGACCTCCAGGTTTGACCCCAGACCTGCCTCACACTACGGACTTGCCTGGCATTCGCTGGACAGTGGACTGAAGTGGTTCCCACCACCATCCTCCTCCGTTCAGGTGCGGTGCTGCCCTGCTGCCCCTGGGGATGCCCCTCTGTTCCTGGATCCCAAGGAGCAGCCAACCTGCACTGAAAGCTCCGTAGAGGCAACAAAACCACCACCAAGGGAAATAAGTGGCTCACAGGCAAATGATTGCTCTGATGGCAAAGTCTGTGAAGTAAACTACAGGCAGGAGTATCTACCCTGAAAATCATGGGTGCTACAGCCTTTCTTATCAAGTGTACCCAAAGGAGCTACATGCCTTCCTCCCACCTAAGCCAAAAGATACTGTGTAATCTTTGCCAATCATGAAACACATAATCAAGTGATATATATTGGGATTTGACCCCGATTTTTAGCACAATTTAAGAAAAATGTAAATATAACCTATCTGGCATCTTATGATGGATGTCATGTTAATTTTTGATGCCTCTTGTTTTATTTTAACTACATTATCATTAGAGGCCCCAGGTTAAAAGAATTCAGATCAGCTCTCACATCATAAAGCCTCTGGGTTTTTTCTAAATAATAATGATAATTATAATAATAATAATAATGATAATTATAATAATAATGGTAATTATATTAATATTAATATTAATATTAATATTAATATTAATAATAATAATAAAATTCTTTGTTCCAATAATGTTTCTTGAAAGCTTCAGCTTATGGGGAAACACTATCTCAGCCACTTTATTTTTCCTGCATAATTATACAAAAGAATCTATTCTTTCTGATCAAAGTGTGGTTTATAAACAGAACTGCATAACAGAAGGGATAATCTTGCAGGTACTTGGTAAATTCTTACTTAGCCTGTAAACTAAAAATGTGGATATATATTGTACTTCGTACATTCCAAGTAAAATGCAGATCAATTCTTGGTAAGTGATATATTACTCTGCAAATTATTTAGATGAAATCTATAAGAGTACTCATGCAGTAAAGTGACGCCCATTGTGAAAAAGCATTATTGCATAAAAATAAAAGGTTGAGGCTGAAAACTAGTATTAGGTCTCGGGAACACTTTCAAGACAAAAAGAAAGATAATGACATAAGAAAGCAGGGTATACTAATTTGCTGGTGAGCTGAAGTTTGAATTTAGCTATATAGACCAAGATCAGACTATAATGCAGGAAAACTGAATGGCTACGAAGGCTAAAGAGGAATCAATGAACAGTAGGTTAATAGTACAAGGTACGGTGGCTGTGTAAACAGACACAGCTGTGAGAATTTATTTGTAAACTGGTAGTTTATACTTGGAAACTGCAGATGAATTTCAAGGAAGAGTACGACCTGCAAGAAATATGTCTACCAATGCGGTAAGACTGTGAAAAATGCAACTTTAGATCTAGAGTGTATCTATCCCTTCCTACAGAGAGAGAGAGAAGCATGAATAGTGTAGTCCTCTGGATGTCCCATCAGGTAGATCATACACTTCTGGTTACTTGTGTTCATGGAGATGAATTCAGATAAACTAAACTCAGGGAGGATTACCCAAACTGTTCTAAAGAATGGAAAATATATCTTATTAGCTGAGACTGAGAAGCATGGCTTGCTTAGACAAGTAGGAATAAAGCTGAGAGGTGGGGCGTATCATTGCTGTCTGTAAATAGCTCAAGCAGAGAAAGAACAAGAGAGATACAGATCTATTTATGCTTGAGCCACTTTGGCATAAGTATGAACGGACCATGAATATATTTACTGCAGATTACATTATTTCCAAACAGCACAGTGAAGTACAGAACAGGCTGTTTGGAGACTTTGAGGGAGAACACCTTCAAGGTTTTTTCAACCTCTTAACTCTAGAAAAAGCTTAATTGATGCATAACAGGAGATGAACCTGCTGAAGCTGATGACTCTGGAGTTCCCTTCTGGTCTTGTGGTACCTGAAGTGGCATGGAGGAGGTAAGAAAGATTAGAAAAAAACCCTGAGATATACTAGGAAGAGATTGCTGAAATGTCTTCCTAATCTATCTTCTGCACTATATTGATCTGAAATACCGGAGCATTTACTGTTGATCGAATGAATTACTACCTTGCACAGCCAATATATACTTCTATTAAAAAAACCCTGAAAAACAACAAAACCAAACCAAGATAAAAACTGTTGTAATGTTACAAAATGCTATTACAGGAATGTTTATTGTAACATCACCTTTTCATAGAGCCATGCCTGATCTGAATCATATTCTGTATTTGACATTTAAAATGGATACAGAATGGGTTAGGGCAGAAAGGCAAATGAGTGGTCCAGATTTTCCACACAACACTGTGGAGGGAAGTGAATGCTCTAATATTCAAAGTGTTTCTCAAATTGATGGAGCTTACTGAAAATGAGCCTTTTTTCCCAATGGCAGAAATCAGTAGTGTTTTGCCTTTTTCATATAACATACCTGGGTTGTTAATTCAGTTCCTTGCTAACCTTCCAGTTCCTTCTTTGGTCCACTGAAACTCAGGATGGTTCTCATCACAGCAGGTGGTGAATATTTTGCTATGTGCTGCTCTTCCAGGCACCTTCTCTGCTAGATTACCAGTACCAGAAATTGCACTGACCTATAGAAAATCAGAGTTCTATAATTCTCATGCTATTTTCAGTTCTTCGATGTCTGATGTGACATTTTCATGTCCTCATGCCTCTCTGCATGGCATTTAGAATAAGGAAACTCTGAAAATGCAGTGCTGTCAGAAAGCTGGAGTTCAGGCAGGAGGGCTCATGGAGCAGTAAGCAGCCAGGTCCTGTGGCAGCTGCAGCTGTGGATTTTCTGAAAGTGGTTGTTTAGAGAGGGTGGCTTCCTATCCAGGTTCTCTGCAAGGGACAGGAGAACTGTTCTGAAAAAAGCTAGATGTTCAGTGCCTTGTTATGCATCCTCCACTGCTCAAGCTCAGTTCACCATTTTTCTCCAAGCTGCTGGTCTAAGCTCACTCAGTATCCAGTAACCATGTCACATATCTGAAGCAGTGTGCCAATGATTCACCATATATTTCTCTCAGTTACTGCTGTCTTGCACATGGCCGCAACATTTCACACACACTAAAAGGCCAGCAACTATAGTTCTTTGTTCCTATTGGGTTTGGGGCCAGGTGTCCCCCCAGCATGGATAATGAACAGCAGACTTTAAAGTCCCATGGGGAAGTGCTTTCCAATCCTTTATCTGTGCTTCCTTCTGTTAGATTGTTCCCAAAGGACATGCCAGTAAGGAAGGCCGAGCCTGAGCTTCCTCACTCATTTCAGGCTCATATAGCACCTTCTGGCCTTGCCAGCTATCTTTACACTGCATGTTATAGTGGAGTCTTTGGGAACACCATCTACCCCACAGCACCTTGTAATACCTTTGGCAAGGCCATTCTAGACCCCGGGTCATACCCCTGTTCATACTTGGTTCATATGCTTTTTTAATCCCACATGCCTTCCTCTGTGGGGGAACTGCCTCCCACGGTGCCTCAGCATCCACACTGATGCCGCTTGGCAGCATGCTGACACAAGCTATGACTCACAAGTTTAGGAGGCAGTAACAGAGAGAGCAAATGTCCTGCAACATCACAGCGCCACTGCATCACGTTATACTCAGGTGAGACAATGCCATTCCTCAGAAATGGGGTGATCCAAAGGACGTAACTGACCCTGGCTTTGATGGTGCAGTTTGTGGTGGTCCCAAACATGCTGGCAATACTCAGTCTCAGGAACACTCTTTCCCTGCTGGGTGTCTGTCAGGTGCCTCTTGCAGACACTCAAAGCCATCAGTGAAGCCTACATCAGCATAAATTTGGTATCATGTGCTGTTGTGCTCTAGATTGTGCTTTCTCCCAATAAAATTTCTAATTATTTCTATTCTCCCTCTTTCTTAATTAATTTGGCAGGATTTTATTTTTTTTTGTATCTGGGAGACTAGAAGGTTCGTGGCTATGAGAGTTACCAGCTCATTCCCTGTACTCATCCCCCGATTGCACAGATGTTGGTTTATTCTTGGTTTCCTCTAAAGCAAAACCTTGGTATGGTTCTGGTGAGTGATGGCTATCAAAAAGCAGCAATGACAAGAACAGACCAGATTTGTCTCCTATCATTCTGAGCACCTCTCCAAAACCCTCTCTCTTTTGCACTGTCAGAAACTTCCTCTTGTCATGTTGTGCTCCAGGGTGTACAATACAACCTCAGTTTCATGATATAAATCAGCAGCTATGTATGATAGCCTGAAATTCAGCCCTCAAATTAATACAGACATTTGAAATAATAAAAATTTAAAAAAAAAAAATCACCACCACCACCAAAAAAAAAAAAATTATTCTGTTGGATGACCACAGAGCATAACAGGAGGATCAAGAAGACCAAAGCTTTGCAGGGTGGAAGCTGTCAGTATAACGCCAAGGAAACTATTGCACATTGCCCTGTGACAATACAGCCACCCTACACCGGGAGCTAAGCATGGTACCCTGGAGCAGACACTTTCAATTCTATAGTCTCAGCCCGTGTTCACATCATTTGTACTTACACACCACCATAGCCTTTAATACCTGCCCCAGGAGCCTCTGCCCAGCCTTTTCTGGAGGCCTTTTCTGTCCTAACTCTCCTCTCCAGAGTTCAGAGGAACTTCTACATTTTTCTCCATGTTTCATCATTTCTCTGTTGCCCTAAGAATGTTGTAACACCCTGATAAAACCATGGCAAATTTCTTAGCTCTGCCATATCAGTCAAACATTTGTTATTTGAAAATATATTTATTTGTGCTGCCTTGGACTCTGACAAGAACCCACTGCAAAGTAATGCAGGCAGCTTCCCCTTCCACATGCATATCCCAAGGCTTACCTTTAAGCACACAGAGATTCTAACCATTTCCCAACCATTTTCCACGCCTCCCTGCCTCCCTCCGCCAAGTGGCCGGGTCCCAGTGCCATACCCTATATTCTCACTCTATTTCCTTCCCAATATATGGCTTAGGAGTAGTGTTCTTTTCTGTGAAAAGCTACCAGCCTGCCTTACCCTATGGGACTGGCCTCTTTTTCCAAGGATGGTACCTAAGATACGGTACTTGGGGCACAGCCTACCTCATCCCAGATAATGTTGCATCAAGAGAATCAACGCATTCTAGCTGTGAAAACTTTTTTTCTATTCATTGCAAATAAACTCCAAGGCTGCAGATAAACTGGCTAATGAAAAAGGAAAACCCTAAAAACCAGCCCAAGCCTAAGACTGCTATGCCATTTAGAAACATAAATGAATGTACCAAGTGTTTATATATATAAAAAAGCTGCCTTCTGGAGCCAGCACACCTAATAAAAATAACCTTCTGTAATACATAAGGAGAGGCTTACATTTGTACCAAGAACATTGTGCATTACTTAGAATCAATGGCTCTAAAACATTCTTTTTCCTAGGCCTGTTGTTTACTTGAGCCAGCTTCAATTAGGCCAAGCGCTGTCACCGAGCAGTGACATTTCAACTATCTTTATTTACTAGAGTCACCAGGAATCCCTCAGTGCCCCTTCAGACTAAATACACGGATGAAATACCAGCTGCAGCAGGTTATTTAAAGGAAGGCAAGGAGCAGGAACACACTATTCTCTGAGAAACAGTTTCTTCTAGTGCCCAAGAACCAGTTGCACAGCAGTGCCGGTCTAATGCCTCCCAGGAGCACAGAGGAGGTGTGACTTGGGTTGCAGTGAGGACAGAGGAACCGTGGGAGCCCTACTTCAGGTGACACACAAGCCCTTTTCTGCAACTACCTGCCACGTTTGCATCCCAACAGGATGAGATTTAGCACCGTGCCCTGCATGAGCCTCCTCCTGCTGCCTGCTGCTGGTCCTTGCTGGTTTAGTAAGGGCTCTCTAGCAAACAGCAGGTGGTTTCCTGGATGCTTGTGGTGAGAGGAGGCATTCGCATACAGGCCTGTAGTTTGAGTAACTCCCTTGGGGTACACTTAGTTTGAAAGCCTAGAGGTCTTCCCCTTCCTTCCCCTCCTCCTCGCTGATAATGACGATGCTTTCCCCAGTCGAGCTGGGCTAAGCATTGCCGAGAGCCACAGAGCTGCTTTGCTGCTAAAGCCCATCCGTAAAACCTTTTAATGGCGTCAGGATTGCCCACCCCAGGTGCTGCTTGCCACGGTGTTGGACTTTAAAGCACTTCTCCCTGGAGTGTCAGGAAGATCTGGGCACAGGCTCATAAACATACAGTCTATCTGTGGAAAATGCAAGAAACTAAACTCCAGATTCAATTCTCAAATGATTTTTTTTTTCCTTTCAATTATACACTAAAAGCTGTAGAAATAGAAAAACTTTGATTAATATTTGGATTTTTTAAAATATTGATTCCAGTATTCTGCATTCATAGTATTTCCCAGTGCTGTGTTAATGTACAAATACAACGGACATCTTTCATGAGACTATCACACAAGTAAAGAGGCCACAGTGTGAATTACCCAGGCCCATGTCCTTTCTTGCCATTTTTCCTTTGAAAACTTCCTTATATTATTTTGTCTGTCCTTGTCATTGGTTTTGGTCTAGTATTCTTTTGAAAGGTTCGGATAAATCTATTTATTTTAGTTTATTCCCCTGGCTAAAGGAGTTAAACTAATTGTCTAAGGGACCTCATCTGACTAGCACCAGACAGTTGTTGGAAGTCTATAATTTAGGATTTTATGGCGAGAATGAGGAGCATGAATATTCCTGCAGTTCCATGGAAAAGTAGCTTTATGCCTGAAAGTTAAGAGAAACTTCAAGATGCAGAGAGGCGTCATTCTCCCCCTTGATATACCATTTACTGTTTGCACATGATGATCTAAATTCAATATGAAAAACCTGTACTTCTTAATAATAATTGTAAAAAAAAAAAACAGCCAAAATGAAATGGCGTCTCTCAATATACAGCAGACAGTCACTAAAGGTATAGCAGAATGCTTTAACAAATAGAAGGTCATATCAGTTAATTGGGCTTTTTTCCTCTTCCATTTAATAAGAAACAAAGTTACCATGGAGACTGGCTGGATAATGCATTCCACTTTGGTACAAAAACACCTTTTAGAAAGAACATATTTAGTGAGGAATTTTCAAATGCAGTGAGTGCTCCAAATACCCAACACCCTTACTTGTTCTTTCTCTTTTTCATTTGTGTGTGCATTACTGGTTCTGTCTCTGTTGTCTGGTGGTTGCCTGGGAAGAGTTCTCTGTTCTCTCTAAAGAATAAACATGTGGAAACAGCAATTTTGGCAAGGCAGCAGCCCTATCTATCTTGAGATTGCAACCTAACTAGATAAATTATTTGCGGATCTGATACTCCTGGGATCCCTGAGCTCTTTGAACCTCCACTAAGTTGCTTTCTAATGCCATGGACCTTAAATTCCATGTATCTAAACTGATATGAGTCTCATCTTATAGCTCCTAACCTGGCAGTAAGGCCTTCACAGGACAGAGAGAAGACTTTCTGGAGTCCTCCATATTTCATTCTTGGCAAGGCACTGAACCAGGACTAGGAGAAAAGGTGCAAAAAGGACCAGTTTCCTTCTTGTTTTTCACCTAGTATATATACCTATTTCAGAAGAATGCCTCCCACTGAAGAAGAGACTTGTACTCAAATTTTTCAATACCATTTTCATCTTGATAGATGGTGTGAAGCATGTTCTTGGGCACCAGTCCTCTCTTCTCCAGACCATACTTTGAGCAGGTAGCTGACTGAGAGCCCACCGCCATCTGCTGAAAGGGCATCTACAAGTTTCCATAAGCCAAAGGGGTTGCCATTACCATTCATGATTGTTTTGATTTTTATGAAAAAAATTCCTTCATGGAATATTTGGAGACTGGGACTATAATTCTAAGACTTCGTGTTTTAATATTCTAGCTTTATATTTCTCTGTAATATTTCATTCAGGTTATTGGATGATGTATTTTTTACCTGAAGGAACACTCCCAAAACATTTTCTGATTTTTAATTAAGTTTACTTTGACAATGGATTTTTTATGTGATCTTTCATATGAACACAGCATGAATTTGCTTCGCTAGTCACAGAAAAGCTAATGAAAACACATAACAATAATAAAAAATTAAATTATATCAGAGGTGTTTGAAATGCTACTGAATATTTTTTCATTTTTCACAGTTTCAGAATACTAGTGTTTAGTAAAAATAGATTAATCTTACCCAAAATACTCAAAACCAGGCCTATAAATGAACTATAACAGTCATTATCTGTTCACTAGATTAAATACATATTGAAATGTAAATTCCTTGCACATCTTGATATGTGGAAAATACTCCATAATGCTAAAGGTACTTCTGCTTTTCTCATTCATTTTCAATTCCTTGTTTTCCCTTACACCTAAAACAATTTCAGAAAATAACTGCACATACTTCAATTTAAATATTTCTTTTAAATAATATACCACTCTTAGCTTTTCAACACGCACCTAAGACCTTGGCTGCAAATGGGCTGTTTAAAATGTCTCGCAAAAAGTGCTTATCTAGCAGGCAAGGAGGCAAAAACATCTGGACAAACCTGATTACAGTCTCCAAACAGAGCAGGTAGTAGCCATGTGGAACCAAGCATAATCTGTCATTGCAAAGGCTTACTTGGGGCACTTGGTAGAAGTGAGACCATTTAAAGGAGAAGTCATTTTTTAAAAAATTTATTGCCTGAAGGACAAGAGGAAATATTAAATATTTATTGACTGCACAGAAAAATAAAATTGCCAACTTCAACTCAATTTCCAAGACTGATGTTGTATTATTTCTACGGCTACATAAATGACTAAAAACTTGACATATGCCCATAGTTTCTTATAGACATACAGAACAGCAAGCAAAATATTGGAAATGTTACTATCTTTGACAGATTTGGTAATTGAACAGAAGAATTTCTCTAGCACACAAGCCAGACACTTTCAAGATGACACACTTAGGTTATCACTAATGGTAGTAATGGGAAATTCAAAGAAAATGTTTATGATATACTGTTTTTATAAAATATATACTTTTCATGATTTTTCAGAGACTGTAGTCATAACATAGGGCTGCTCTTACTATTTCATTGATTTGTGTTTGATGTTTATAGAGAATGGATGTAAACTTCATTTTGCAGGAAAATAGTAAATGACTAATATTTAAGGTCTTAAATCACTTTAAAATATTAATCTATAATACAACTTAAAATAAAATTAAGGAAGGTATACCACCAAAAGGAAAAAAAAAATTAGATACCTGTACAAGAGATGGCTAGTAGTATAACTAAAGCATAAAATCATGTTTTCCTTCCACCAACCTTATTCTACAAAACATGTAGGAGAGGACCTGTCGAGTGGGAGCCATACTATCTAACTTAAGGTGTCTGAAAGTGAGATGTCTAGCCTGACCTAATCCCTGTAGGAAAATAGGCCTTATCAAATAAGGACTACTATGCCCTTTGCTGGACTCTGATCACAGGACAACATTTTTTTTTCCTCTGTACTGATAATTAAAGGATTTTAAGATGTGCAGATTTTCTAATTTTTATATGCTCAAGTTAAGGATGATTCACCTTCCTTGTTTTTTGTGAAAACATACTTTCTTTTCAATGTATTCTCCAATTTAGGTGCCAGAACTCCTATGAAAGGGGAAGAGTGCACTGTGTTTCATTAATACCTAGAACAGACTGAGCACCCCATGGTTGTTTACATCTTGAATAACAGGCAAGATTCTGGGAATGGTTGGGGGTTTTTTTGTTTGTTATTTTGTTTTGTTGGTTTTTTTTAAAATATTACATATGTTGCTTACCCTGATCACAGGTTTTCATTCATATATTGATGCTTGAGCTTTGGATAAAAAGTGTAGATACAACCTTTTTCCTGTAGAATTACAGATAATTTGGTTAAATTCTTATAGCCAGAAACTTTATAGGAAACTGCATTCAAGATGGAATTTGCGCAAAAAGGATTATCCAAATACTTGTATTCATTTCGTATGTGCCTTGGGACCAACTGACAACACTCCTCACGTTCTTCCAAAGGATGACTGATTAATACCCCTAAAGGATAAAGAAACAGAAGTGCCACTGTTGCACTGTTTGAAGTAATCCTTATACAAGGTTCACAGGCAAAGATGTCTCACTCTTTCACTTTGCATTCAGATACATGTCTATGAGAACCATTTTCAAGAAACACCCTTCCTGCTGATATTAGAGATCCAATCAGGGAACAAAACACATGCATCAGGCCTGCTGCAACATCAGTATGGAAATGTTGGCATCTTCAGCATCAGCCAATTGGACTTTTACCAGCAAAGTCCTTAAGTTCTATGACGAGCTGTACATGCTTCTGTCAGGGCTGACTTCTCACAAATTATTCAGTAACACAACCTTGGAATTCTTTAACTGAATGATTTAGTGTTGCTCCTTTTATCACAGAAATAGGGATTCCTCACCTACACTGCTGATCATGAAACATGCACCAGACATGGTGCAAGTCATCCAGTGAGAATGTCTTCAATGGTTTCATTTTCCTCTTCACTTTTTACTGCCAAAAGAACTGGGGGACATATGGCTTTCTGAGGTACCCTCTAATTGCATGCTGCAGAACATTTTAAATATTGCTTATATGAAAACATTTGTTTTGCTTTAACCTCTGTCTTCTTTTACAGTGTCACTGGAACCTCTCCTACGAAGATTCACTGAAGAAAGGCAAGGTTTAGACCTCTCATGCCTGCGTTACAGATCTTCCTACATGTAATATTTTTCTTCTTCAGTCAACAACTTCATTACATTGTAGGTGAACAAGTAGGGATGTGCCAAGACATGCAGATCACACTGTTAATGATGTGATTCCTTAAGTGGGAACAGCAGCCTGAGAACACAGGTTTTGTTTTTCAGTATTTTAAATAGGTTTTATAATTTAAATAATTTTAATGCTTTTTAGTAATTTACAGAATTTACAACTATGTCCATCAATTTAGGCTAATGTAAAATATGAAGTAAGAAAAGTATTTTGTAGGGAATCGGGATCTGATGAACAATCTCAGCAAGTCTGTTAAGGGTAGCAGTATGCTTTGCTTAGGCAAACAATTTTGAGAACTGTTGAAATTAGCTGAGAGCCTTTGATAAAAACAACAGTAATTTCACAGATGAACTTGCACCTATGCCTCCTGCAGAGGACCACTTTGTGGCATTTTAATTTGCATTATAGGTGGGGAAAAATATCTTCTTCCAAGTGGATATCCCTTAGACTCAGACTGCAGTTTATAGACAAAAGTGAACAAAGGCGACGACTCGAAAAAATCAAAAGGTATGTGGTTTTCACAGAAATGCAAACACACAGCTCAAAAATCCCTGCCATTTAGTATTAGGACTGGGTTTTGTCATAGCACCCAAATCCTCTGAAAGCCTGGCTGGACTGTTCCACTGTATTGCTGGAGGAGATGTGGGCAGGAATTTTACCTCAGCAACAATCACATTGTGCTTCATCCATTCTCTCTCTAAAACCCAGGATCAAGTGTCCAAACTGTTCCTTTAAACAGCTTAAATTCAGTCCAGGCTCAGGCTGCCTTCGAACTCCACCTGCCCTTGCAGCTTGGCACCTGAAAGTGCTCCTACAAAAGGTCCTGGCACCCCTTTGAGAAAGGATTCAAATAATTTGTTCCACCTGACATTCTCACTGCAAGGTTTCCTCCAAGCATGCCAGCTGTATAGCCTCTTACTACTAACATAATTAAGCTACCACTAATAATTACTACACTATAGCAAATACTGTGATTAATAACTACTTCATTAATACGAATAAATTTGGCCTTGGGTCTGCCCTGTGGCAGTACAGGCACAGCCACAATCTTCTAAAAAGGCAGGGTTTTTTTCCAGTCTGCATGCCCACATGTGCAGAACAGAACCCCAGAGCAGTGAAAAATGGGATACGTATTTAACCAAAATCATGAAAAACTTCCTCACTGAGCTTTTTAGTTACAGTATGCCTTTTCGCTTGGGTATCTTTCTACTTAATCTAGAATGTAATTACTTGCTCTTTTCTGTGTCCTAATTTCTAAATTTGAATTTAGTTTTTCCATTTTATTTCAAGTGTAGTTTGCTTTAAAACAAATTCTTTGAACACTGATTGAAGTAATTGTAGACATTAAAAGCTGTTTTTTGTAAAGTATGTCCTCACTGGAAGCACTTTATAAAAACAAAATGAATACACATAGGGTAAAGTGTTTCAAAAATTGACTCTACCAAATGGAAATACAAGTCAGAAGTGAACCGTTATATCCCAAGTGGAAACAAACCATTACAGCTTTGTGGGTATGAAGGGAAAAGGCCTGAACTCCACAATTCCTAGCCAAAAGAAAAATTAAGAAGTAGGGGTTTTTTCAGATTGAAATATAGCCTATTTTGTGGCTTGGTTTTGAACTTTTAGTCAAACTCACTATATTCTCTAAGCACCGATAGAACAATTTAAGCATATGTCACTTCCTCATGAAAGGAAAGCCACCATGAGAAATTTGGCAAATACAGTGCATTTCATTTAGTTTTCAAAATGACAGCATAAAAAGTCAATACAGCATGTTGAAGCAAAGAGATAAAATACTCAGCAGCTTCATTCATTTAGAGAAAAATACATGAAATATTGGCAGCCTGGGAAGGAAACCCACTGAATGAGAAGAAAAGAAGCTGTAGTGACCTTTAAAATGTCTCTTGCTCGGGATTACCAAGGGAGGAGGGCACACACTGTGGTTAAGATGCAACCATATCATAAAACTTCTCTATAATATTTGTTTAGTTATGGTCCTTCTATTCTGTCAAAAATGTTTGAAATCTCATTACCATAAGTCAGCTTAGTGTAAGATTCCTACCTGCCAATGTTTATTGACAACTGTTTTCTATGAGTAAACCACAGACAATTGAAAGTTGTTGAACAAATTTCCCAGAGAAAGACGATTCAATAAAATTGAAGGTGCTCCATTAATGATCAGCAACTCTAGACAGTAGTGTACAGTTTGGTAATTTTAGATTTATATGCTGGTTTTGGTTTGAATATCCCAGAGAAAAATGTTAAGTGTTCTATTTTTTTGACTAATTGACACTTCCACACATTTTTATGTGATAAAAAAATTCATAATTTTCATATTTTAAAGTGTTTGTGTATTTGTATTTAGTCATCTGCGTGTGCCTATGCATAAACGACAGAGCAAACCATGGTGTTCTTGGGTAGACCCCTTACTTCCATTCCTTGATGATTTCCCAGGCCTAAGCAGAATTGTTCACAGGACAGATATAGGGGCTGCTACACCAAAGGAACCCAGGGATAAGATGCACCCTAACACAGTAAATCCATTTATTAAACACTGTTGTTTGTGGTCTATAGAAGAAATTTCTGCAAGAGTTCCTGGAAAACTGCAGTTGCTAATTGTATAACATGAGAATGGTTTCCTGTGAAGGTGAAAATCATGTTTATATGGTCTTTTTTTCTTCAGTACTTTCCCTTTGGGCTGAAAGACACATCGACAACATTTTTTTCATAGCTGTCAATAGTAAATGTTTGAAAATCTGGTTCTATATTTGCACAGTATGCAGAGAATGTCAGCTACATGGTAACTCAAGCTTTCTGTATTATCTCTGAAATCAGCCACATACCATTTCAGTTCTTTTGCAGTAAGCTCAAAATTGCTGTTTCCATGTGCCAAACATGGCAGTTGGCAGTTCATATCCTAGCCCATGCAATTAAATGGTCTTGGGCAGTGGGCCATGCCCACTGCATACAGGCAAGAGAGGACATAAGTTTCTGGAAACATAAATGGAGTAACTGCATAATATTCCTAAGCCTGCTGCCCATCCCCACCTGCATGCCCTGCCTCACACCACTTCACACTGTGCAACGTGCAGAATTTTGCCAGTTGAGGTGGGCATTGCGAGAGGCCAATCTTATTCTGTGCACATCATGGCAATTCAGAGACAACAAAGAAAGAGTGAATACCCTGCAGAGATACAATTCTACCCCCTCAGTGCCTGCCTGAATTCGTTCAAATCAATGGCTCTTTGCTGTCTGCAAGGTTTATGCAGCTATTAAGCCATGGAGACCCAAACTGACAGTAGAGAACCGAGGAAAGCTGCATGCTACTACAAAGTTTTATCATTGTATTGTTATGTTTTACTCCTAGGTTTTTCACATCTGCTGCTGATTTACATCCTTACAATAGAAAACTCTATTATATAGTTCACCTTAGGACTGGCATGCTGGCAGTAGTTTGACAGAGTTGTATTGCTATGTCAGGCAGAGAAGTCCGTATTTGAACACAGCTCAGGAAAAGGTTACGCTACAGCAGAAGACCACCATACAGAGATACAAACATAGCTGCACATTGTTAGGCTAAAAGTGATCAGAGCAATCCATACATTTTTGTCTTGAATGAAGACACATGCTGACTTCCATGATTTTATTGCCTAATGCAAATAAGTAACTAGATCATGGAATCATATTTAACTGTATGTTGACAATAACCTATAGTACTACAGCTGCCAAGAACAGGACCATGGTTCATACACCAGATAGAAGATTGGTACCAAGTTTTCTAGTACAGGTCTCGTACATCTTATTGCAATGTTCTGATAATGGATTTTTTATGTTACTGATAATTCTTGAGTGGAATTTAACAGATTGACGTAAAGCCCAAAGATTGCTTCCTGTGTGGGGCTTGGGCCAGACCATATCTAAAATTCATGAACGATGTACTTTTGTGACTTTGACAACCAAAGTCACATAGAAAATACCTCAGATAATGTGGAGCATGCTTTCTGTAACATTTAAGACCACATATTAGAGACATATTCCTTTCTTATCTTGGAAAGACATCCAAAGGAAGAAGGGGTGAAAGATACATACATACACATATATTATTTGCTATACTTAGTCCATCACTGCATGAGAGATTCATTATAACAAATAATCACATCAAACAGAGCGACAAGGACAATCAAGTAGTCACTTGTTTTATTTTTGGGGAGGTGTCATTTTGCTCTCTTTGTGTGAGGACAGGGCTTTTATATGCCAGTGCAAATGTATCGACAGCAAAGAGTACCTGCAGAATCCTAAAAGCTCAAATTGTGCAATCTGTCATTATGGAGTGTCTTCTCCAAAAAACCCCAAGCAGCTATTACATTCAGAAGCATCCACTGAATTTTAAGTTTCTTAAATTTTCTATTTTTATGTATGGAGGAAATAGAGCAGAAGAAGTAAAATGACTGCTTTAGCAGCTATGAGCTCTAACTAGAAATGGTGAGTGGTGAAAGAGTCACTTTAGTCTCTGTACTTCTGTAAAGCTGGTAAAAACAGTTTTACTGCCTGTCTTGGTTCATTTTCCTTCATAAAAGTTCACCGACTGATCAGTACTCATTTTCAAGCTGGAGCACTAGTTAAGACTCAAATGAAAGGAAACTTCTCCTTCAGTTACTAATACAGAACTAAAGAAAAAAAAACCACACTTCTTTCTTCTGCCAGTCTCATGACTAGATTCAAGTAGTTGTATTAAGTGACTTGATAATTTAATACCATTGATTTATTGATTCAATTTCAATTATTACCATGATTTAATTCTTGCAATAGTCCATTGTTATTTAATCTCAGATAATAAAAGCAGCTTTAATCAGTCATGTATATGTTAAATTCTAGATTAGCCCATCCTTTTAATAAAATACATTTTATTATACATTCTTTGTATACATTATTTTGATACATTCTTTTTGTCTGCAACATGGGGGGCCAATTACTCTAAAACTAAGGTGTTCAGATGCTGTACTTGAAAACCAGCTGGTTTTCTTTCTAAATTCGTACCTTTGCCTCTCATGGTTATGTCATGCCAGTCAGCAATAAAGCTGCAGTTTGATCCATGAATTGCTGTTTACTGGCATTCCTAATAAGTTGTCTTAGGAATGTCGTCACTATCACCAGCAGAAACAGAATAAGCAACTGGAGACTGATTTAAAAGAAGCTAAAATGGAACTACATTATAACTTGAGTGTCTCTTGCTTCTAAATAAAACACTTAGTGCTCTCCCTTTGCCAGGCTAATATTGTTATCCCTTTCCTCTGTAAACAAAAATAATTATTTTCTTGAAAATTAACTGTGAAAGATATCAAGAATCATGAAAAAATAAACTAGAATGGCAGTGGTTTATTAACTTTGAAAGAGAGAATGATGCACACAGTGAATCAAGAGTGGATCTGAAACTCGCCAGACTGTCCTAGGCAGGTCTGTCACAACAGCCCATCCTCTCAGACCTGCTGGGGGTAGCACAGGAACAGTGCACCCTGTCCTGCTGCCTGAAGGCTGAAGCCAGGTTTGCCAAGGCAGGTGACACCGTGATGTACCCTTAGTGTTCTTACCTGCTTCAGTTTCTACCTATGATGTGACTCCAGCACGTATGTGCCTGAACTGCCACAGTCATTCACCAAGACCATGCTTCCAGATGTAGCAGCGACGCTTTCTTCTGGGTGCTTTCTAGGAGGAATGACAGAATCTGCCAATGACACCAATGCTAACAAGAGAACCCAGCTTGGTCTGAAACAAACACACTCACCACAACCCCAAAGTGCAGCATCGGACTGTTACAAACTTTAGCCACCACTGTACACATAGAACTAATCAACCTTGGAATACTTCCCAGTCCACCTGTAAGAATGGGAATGGTCAGTCTGCGTATCACCCTCTAAGGTGGATTTTTTTTTTTTTTCAAATATTGGATTGACCATTGTGCTGCATAATCAACATCAGATCTGGCAGAATTTCACAAAAGTGGTGCCCCCGCCCACCTGCAGAAATCTATCTATGTATACACTGCTCATCCCATGCCGAGAGCACAGTGTAGTCCCACTGCACTGTTTGTGTGGGTCTTGCCATTCCATTTACCATGGAGACATTCAGCCAACCTCTCACGTTGCACCTGTGAGCTATCTTCCCCTCCGCCACCTTTCACTGTGTCAGGGCTCATCAGAGCAATGTATATTCCATGGTGCTATAGCTTCTTTTGGCAACTTGCTATACACTGTCCTTCTATCCAGAAAAATCTGGTTTAGATATAACATTGAAGAATCCACATCAGTGGACATCAGAAACTATTTATCTGTATGAAACTAGTGGTCTGTGTAGTCAAAGGGGAATTAACGCTTATTAAGCTTTTTACCCTTTGGAAGGCCCTAGAGGATTTACAGGGCTTAGTACATAAAGGAGTTTATAAGAATCTGATCTTCTCTCCATGAGATGCCTGCAGGGTTTGCAGAAAAAAATCATCACTATCTGCAACAGGCTAAAATTTGGATTAGTGCCAGAAATGCATGCCTAGGAAATAGTTGCATTAAAGCCGTTAAGTTAGCCATGAGTATAAATGCAAACCACAACTATAGGTAAGATATGTGAATTCTTGTTATTGCTCAAAGACACAATGTATATTTAATAAAACTGTCCACCATACAAGGGTCTTATATGGGAAATATATCTGCAGCTTTACTAATCCAGTAAAACTTTGTGCCCTGCATTGCAATAATCTTTCTTCAAGTGGTATGAATTCAGCAAATAGAACTTAAGAAATTTTGAAATGGAGCCAAGTAATGGATGGCTATGAAAAAAATCTTGTACATTTCAAAGACAAAAATGACTGAGTTTTGCCATGTTATTTTATCACATTGCAATTATCTGTGTACTCTCAGGTTTTACTAACGTAGAGTCTTTTGCTCAGGCATGAAATACCTGATGAATAAACTTGATGAATAAAGGCATGAATAAAAATTCACCTCTTACCTCACAGCAAAGAGGGACAATCAAAATGTTTTAAACATTGAACGAGTTATATTATATTTAAGATAGCAGTCGGCTTGCGCTAGGCACAAACTGGTATGACAGATATCTTTCATATGTTAACAGGGAAATCCAAACTTAGATGCTAGCTGCAGAGCTGTCTCGAATTCAAGTTATGGGATGTAGACCCCTTGTCGGAGGAATTTAGACTGGTTCTTAACTTTATATCATTTGTTTAAGATTCAGTATCCAACTTTGGGGCAAATTTTCTCCTTTCCCTGCAATGACATTTTCCCTTGGTATTTGAGGGACAGGAGTAGAAAAAAAATAGTCGAAAAGGAGTAAAGAAAATAGGTGTTTAGAAGGATGTGGGATGCTGAAGTAGCAGAGGGACACTGTCATACAGAATTGTAAATACTTGAAGTATTTGTGCCGAGCGTATATAGTGACACAAAAAGTATATGAGCAGTATCAGATATAGCTTTGTGTCCTCTGGGTTCAGCTGTTAGAACTGTAACATAATATACTGGGTAATGCCACCACCATCAAGTCTAAAATAGATGTGGCTTCTCGTGCACACTACAGAAATCTGTCTCCCAACAAACACCAGCTGACAGGAGCATACTTAGGTATCTGTGCTACTGGACACATGATCAAGGTCAAACATCTAGTCTTGATGTCAGCTCAACTCAGAGACAATTTTTTCCCCTCTCATCCTGGTGGGAAAAAAGAGCTACTATTCACAGGAGTGCATCTCCTGCTTGTGCCTTTCCAATGACAAATCCCACCACTGTGATGATCATGCAAGGATGAGCTGGCCACCTTCAGGGGAAGACACAGTCTTGTTATACTTCATGTCACATGCGTATTCTTTCACATCTCAGAGATCCTTTTAAAACAGAAAGGAAACCCACTGGAGTGTCAAGGTCAAACAAGGGAAATAGTCTTAGGGAAAGCAAGATTGTTACACAGATTACCTATTTAGATTGTGTCCTAGTGCAAGCACACTCATTTTACAGCAGCTACTGTTGAAAATGGCTTAAAGGCATTAGTAATAAAGGTATATTATATCCAACTCAGGTTCTAGTGCAGTCACTTGTTTTTATTGTGCTGAAACCAGTATTTTACCTGATACTCTTACACGGGGAAGAATACAATATTCATATAGCTGTTTCTGGGAAATCAAGGACGTTCTATGAGGTAGAATAAGGCTTTTAAAAAAAATATAAGCTATCAGTTTGAGAAATCACATTCACTTACAAATACAGTTTGGTCTTAAAATTTTATGGATTCATAACTACCAACATACTGCAGCTGATGTTATTTACCGTCAGTCTTTCTTAGATCCCACAAAGCCTGTACATCTTACACAAGGAAATTTTTTAATACTGTCTTTTATAGACAGGGTTTTCAATTCACTGATGGAGGTGACTACATACAGAACATTCGTTGTCACTCTACCAGTCTGAAGAGCTGAGCCAAGACAATTATTGGCACTAGCAGTTCTCCTTTCTCTTGGTTAAACTATTTAGAGTTACAGCCAGCAATGACTGGAGGAACAAGTTATATGCATACACATACCTGGTATGTGCAAATATATGTATACACTGACATTGCTGATACATTTTTTCATGGGAGGACATGAACTCACAACTAGTGCCATAAAAACTTCTTTCATGTTTCCCGTTTCCATGTGTTCTCCAGCTGTTTTGAAGCTGCTACGGTAAGAACTTTTACTTCTTCAGCCATCTTAGTGCTAAGAAGTAGATAGACGGTGGCAAAGAGGACCCGTGTTATACTTTTATTTCAACTTTCTTTGGCCAACAAACCGTACAGTCAATATTATATAGTAGGAAGAGAGTATTTTCTGTATTAACCCATTCTGATTAATACAATTATGAAAGGAATGAGGAATGTCAATGAAATTGAATGTAGGTAAATTTGCATTAATATCCTAACCTAATTCGATTACAAATCTGGACGTAAGTGCTTAGAGAAAAAAGTAATCTTAACATGAATGTTCATAAGTGTTACTCTTTAAGCTGTAAGTCTGGAAAATTCCTGTAACTTATGACTGTGGTATAGCTGGGCTGTGTTGAAAGAGACTCCTGAGATCTCGTTCAGACCTTGCTTTCACGACTTTAGGATCATTGCTCCTCCTGAGCAGGTATAAACTAAGGAGGAATTTTAATATCACATAAAGCTTTCGAATTTCCCATAAGAGATTAAAATTACTTAAGTTCAGAAATCAAAAATATTGTGTGCATGTTTATACACAGTCTTCCCCTACTGCTACCACTTTCAGAAGTAGATTTGTATGTAATGCCAGCTGCAGCTGCACAGGCTCCCCACCAGGACTAGAAAGGGATAAAAGGGCCACCCACTGAGAAGAGGCACCACATCTGTGAAGCCTAGTTAATTTAAGGGGCAATTATAAAACCTGACCAGAAAGGGGAAAAAAAAAAAAAAAAGAAACTGACTCCTACCACGAGGAGTGTGGCACTTTGCTTTCCCTTCTAGAAAAAAAGTGGGAATTAGGAGCCTTGTTTGCCTTGAGAGCGGAATGACTTGAATGCTTGGATTTAGCAAATGCTTAAAATGGAGTCCCCACAGTGGGAAGATGCATAGGATTGCTTTGCTAAACCTTCACCACATTAAGCACAATAGGCTTTTAATATCTGGAGACTTCAGGAGAAAACTGATATATGCTTCTGCATACTCATATCTTTTTTTCAAACACTAAGTACTCCTTTTGGGCATACTAATGGATAGTTGTAGTAATAGCTCTCATTATTATCTTATGTGCAAAAAGGACCATCAATCTGACTATCGAAAAATGCACACTGTTGATGTCAAAGTGAAACCCCTCCACACTTCCTATTTTTTTTCCTTGCAAAAAAAAATTTGAAATCTTCACAGGTTCATCTGCCTTACTTGAGACGATATTCATAAAACAGCATGATAATGATGAAAAGAACAATTTTCCCAGCATTTCAGATTATGAGAATTGTTTTGTACCTACCTCTGTTAGAATGTTCTTCCACCCATCGAATAACTCAACCCTAAGTTGTTACAATACAGGAACATCTCATATAGTATGATTATCTTTACTAGTACTGAGTTCTTTCTGAGTGCTGTCATGCATTAGAATGTATATAACATTTGAAATAAAGACACTTGAGTGTGGTTTCTTCAATAGGTTACTCTAAGACTTTGGTTGTACACAAAGAATAAACCTTTTCAAAATATTACTTACTAATGTTCAGAGAGTCACTAGGAAAAATTTAATCTCAGTATACCAAATTTACCCTTAGGACATGATGATTCAGAGTAGTCAATCAAAAACGTTTAGTTAATTGATGCTGTTTAGTACGTTAGAGGACTGACACACTCATGAGATATGCACTATATGTAGTCATATTTTCACATTAGAGATTTCCTAAAGAAAAAAAAAAAATCTGCACTGCAGCATTCTGAAAAATGGGAGCAATCTAAGGCATGCTGTTTAAGCCTTTCACTGTCTTCTCATATATTACTGTGTAAGAGCTATCTGGCCCTGTAACAATGATTTGCCTTTAAAAGCATGTACTAGCTGGTGGAATGGAGACAAATATCTATTAACCTCAAACATGAAAAATATCTAAACAAATAACAATGACCATCAGTTATAATTTATAGTGTTTTGATTTTCAAAACCCTGTGCAGATATCAGTTCATTGTTGGAATATGAATTCATTTGCCACATACTGCAACTTTATTAGGTCCTAATCCTCATTCGTAATCTATAGAAAACATACTACAAAACTGTACTTTTTTCAAACACCACCGAATGCCCATTTTCTGTATTGGTACTTTTTTTCAGTAGTGCTCACATAAATAGACTGCTCATTGTCTTGGAGATTTCCTCCAGAATTATTCCACATTTCAAATAAAAATAATACCTCTGTTAACTCCATAAATGAATTCTGCTTTGTTTCTGCTTCTTAGCTAGATCTCACTCCACCTTTCTTGAGCTGCACTGGTTTACATTTAATTGTTATCACTTATTTTTTGCTATTTAGGCACAAAAAAAAAGCCCTCTACTTTTGCATCATTGAATTCCTTTACACCAAAGAAGAGAAAGGCATGAAAGAACAAAAGCAAAAGTATTTATAAATTATAGTATATGTTGTTTCTGTAATATACTGTAACATTTTGACCAAATGGCAGAATACTCTTTTACCATTAAATTAAGTAAATCCCATCCAATGAGACTGTATTCCTATTAAATCACACACACCCCACCCCCTACTCCAGACATTTCTTTGGGGATTCCTCCCTTAAACTTTATATACTGGTAAAAGGTCTGTCTAGCTCTGGTCAACTCAGAAACTTTTCTGTTTCAGTATGAAAAGAACTCTCTCATTATATTCCACGCCCTTGAAGGTTTCCAATCAGCAAATTATTTTCTCTGGTCCATCAGAAAGGATACAAATGCTACACACCTACAGACCTTCCTTGATCAGGGTGCAAAACTGTTGTGCAAATAGTCCTAAACAGATTATTCTTTCCCTACTTGGCCAACTAAACTAGTCACCTTGGCTCCCTCTGTCTTACTGGAAAGAGGCAGACACCTCTGGGATGAAATTCCTACCTGTCTTTGACACTTTTTGTAGGACGGGCTCAGTTGTCCTCTCTTTTTCACGTCTCTTTCCAATAAACATATGAGGTGTACTTTATTAACTTTAAAAAGGGCTAGCAAACTTTTAGGAGGCTAAATTCAATGAAGTGAATGTCCACATTTTTGTGTTTATTCTGTTACCTGCTCTATAAGAATCATGTTATTCGCTCTTGTGGTATACAAAGAAGGTGAATCCAGCGGCAGCTTGCCAATTTTTCCAATCCAGTATTGTCCTACACTTTCTAAATTGTGATGCAACCATCTTGTGCGTGTTGTGCAGAAAGTGGGATTGCTTGATCACTTCTCTAAAACCACCAGAACCAATGTCAGAACTGAAGGACTTAAAGGAATTTCTGAAGTTCTCAGGCTCAGGTGAATCTTCTGCTGGGTACTAGTCTAACAACACGGTATGACTCAGGTGCACATTGTATAGTATGAGCATGGAAGCCATATGGTAGTTATGGTACATTCTGGGGAAGTCTCTGTTCTGGCATTCAGTAGATGCAACTGTAATGATGCTGAGGTATTCATCTGCTATTGAACCAAATGAGTTGATATGATCATTCAATGGAGTTCCAGCCTCCCTGGCTCAGGTGACTCCCTTCCACGACTTAAGGCACATCCTGGCAAAAGGTGTCAGCATCTGAGTAATTTGAACCCTTTAAATTAATGATCACATGACCTTTCAATATTATTTGATGCTTGAGAACACTCTCGGCCTACTGTTGTATACATGCTGTTTTGGATATTCAAAACAAGACCAAGGACAAAATGAAAGCATTCAGACACTGCAGTCTTGCAATTAAAATGGTGTTCACACAGGAAAATGGAGTACATCCTACTAAGCCAAAACAGTCCACCACAGGAGGATTGTGTTTTGCTATGCTACTGAAAAATTAATAGTGAGCTTTTTAGGCAGAAAAGTAAGTCCACATGAGCATAAATGGCAGACTGTGCTGCATATATAAACAAAAACACTGAATTTATTAAAAAAAAAAAAAAACACAACAAAAAACAACCAAACATCTCTGCAGTAGAATAATCAAATTATTTGATGTGAAAATTTTACCATTCAGAACAATAAACTAACAAATAAGCACAGGGCAAAAGCCATTTGGTTTCATTAACTGGATTGAACTCATCCACAGAGAATTACTTTCCCTTCAGTCTCACATTTCACTGAAAACTTGGTGCATTAAAAAGTAGTTCTCTTCTTTTTTTTTTTTCTCTATTTACACAAGGTTTATCAGGGTAATACAGTCTGTCATTCTTTACACAGTTACATAGCAAAATATGAAACAGTTGGCTTAAAAAAAACCTGATTCCAGGTTTTCCTTATATGGCACATCACTGGCAAATGCCTCTCATGGATATCACAAAAATGTAATTATAATGTCATGGGGCTTTATCATTCAGATGCAGTCAGTATTAGTCTGTTTGAGTCTGCATGGGACTTTGAGTCTAGACAAAGCATGAAAGCAAAGCATCAGCTTACAATGACTTTTGCTGTCTCAGATATCCTCATCAGTCATATGTTAGTGTGTCTGTATCATCTACTCTGATCCTCTATTTTATCATGAACAAAATGTATTTTCAAACTGAATAGTCTTTGATACAGTGCCAGTGTTGAGAATTTATGGGACTTCCAAATAACAAGTTTCTACCTCTTCCTTACCGATATATCGGTAATATAAATGAATATGCCACACAATCTATGTAAATTATGATCATAGAATGGTTTGGATTGGAAAGGATCTTTAAAGATCATCTAGTTTCAATCCTCCTGCCATGGGCAGGGACACTTATCCAAGGGAGTAAAGAACAATAAGATATTATCTTGAATGCTGGGAATTTCCTTTACTGTAGTCACTGTGTCAAATCTGTGCACAATATGGAAACTAGACTGTTAATGATAAGGATAAATTAATGGTCTGTGACATTGTAACTATGAGCCTGTTACAATAGCAGGACATATTAGGGAGAATCCACAATATGAAGAAATCATTGTGCTCTGTTTCTTAAGGACACAAAGACAAAATTGATGAAAATGAAGATTCATTTTGTAGTAAAATATGTTCAGGGTATGAGATCACAGTCTATAAGACCTTTCATCAGTGGGAAGAGAAGACGTTACCCTTAAAACTCAGAAGACAGAATTATCCTTGTACCTTTGTTTCACGTCTTTCTCAAACTTAAGTACTACAATGCTGTAAAGCATAAAATGTTCCTATTCATTTTATTTCATTGCCACTTGAGGAAACAGAATAGAATTCCTACTCTCAATAAAATGTAGCTTTACCAAAGTCGTAGATTAAATTGCCATACAAAACCCCAGAATGAAATTCTGTTTCTTGCAAGCCCCTACCTTGCTTTCAAATGAAAGAAAATTCTTAAGAATTCACTTACATGACAGAATTCATGTGACACATTTTAAGTAGGTCAAAATTCTTTAAACCTGATGTCATACATACACACATACATATCTATATATATATGCTAAAATAACTTACATCAAAAATTTTATGATATTTTAAGCAAGACAGGGTACTTCTATTTTTTTTTTTTACTGTGGCTATCTGTAGCAGTTTTGCTTTTCAGATCATTTGAATATATCTTAGTTAAGATTTGCGACGCAAATATAATAAAAGACAACTGTAAATTATGTGATATACTTCAGTAATCAAGTGCAGACAAATGAAGTAGGTTTTCATGGTCCCAATTTTCTCAGAAGCTGAATAGTTGCTAATTACAGTAGACAGTATTCTGTCCCATTTAAAATACCTAGCAATACTTGATCTGTTACTAGGAAAACTTTAACACACTATAGAGAACATGAAATACCATAGTAATGCATAATTTTGTTATTTAGCTTTCCCTTTTCCCTATTAACCCTTCAAAACAGGTATTTTCTTGTGCTTCATATTGAAGAAAGGAAATATGTTCTAGCACTCATGAAAGTTATTATATTTAAGGTAAAAATCCTTTACATGTTCACATGGTTGATAATGCATAGCCAGTCCAAATGTACACAAGCTAATTGGTTAATGTCTCACAACTCAGAAGAAGCCTTTTAGGCATAAAGGATCTCTCTGGAACTTCTGCGAAATTAAGAGGGTTGCCATTTTTTATACACAGATATAGTTTATGCAATAGTACCACATCTGCTGGAAATCAATTTAAATATGCATAACATAACATCTTAGATATTTTTTTCAAAAAAGTATGAAATATCAATAATTCATATGTTAAAGGAAGTAGGAATTAGCTGCAGCCACAAATCCACAATACAGTGGGTTTGGCAGGAAGGTTGGCTTAAATTCTAACTCCCTACTTTACTCATGGTTCTGACTTTAAAACATGGGTTGACTGATCTTAACCCCACATTAATTCACTGTTACAGTTGACACAATGAAAAGAGCAGCATGCTCCTGCATGGGGATGGAAACAGACAGATAGGCATGCAGGATGCAAAAATTTGTTAAGCCAACATTCCTGCTTAACTCCTTAGACTGAGAAACCGAGGTTCCACTGAATTCAGCAAGCTTCAGCCTCTTCAGATGTTACTAAATGTAAGGTGTCATTTCTGCGCTTTCAGAAACAAATGGGAATAAATCATACAATATTGGAGATACAATACTCAAATTACAATTGACAATTAAGATTGGTAAATAGTGGTGGAAAGCCATACTAATACCACTTATTAAATATCTATATAAGGAAAAACATGTTGGACAAAGCTGTGGAATGAGGATTACATACTGGAAAGCAACAGCTCAGAAAAGAAAGTCACTGTGTACAAGCAGCTAAGAATGATATCCTAACAACACTCTAATGTAAATGCAGGGCAGTATTTGAGAAGAGTTGAGAGATGGTCTATTTCTTCATTGTATGACATTAACAGACTAGAATATTGCATAATTCTTGCATTTACACTCCTAAAAGCTGTAGAAAAATTACAGGAAAAAGAAATATGACTCAAATTTTTCAGAGCTAGGAAAATACCTTTTAGTTGTAGACTGAAGGTGTTCTGCTTATCAAGAGGAAGTGTAAATGATTTGTGTATGTGTAAACAGATCTTCTGGGAGATACAATATTAGATATGAAAGGGTTTTGTTTGGACAAAGGCTTAAATATCCAGTTCCATATGGTGCTGAGACACTTCAGCTTCTAATGACATTACCTCTTGCAAATAGATTCAGTCTTACCCAATAAGAATCTTTTGTATCAAAAATAAATGTAGTCCCATAAATGTAAGAAGCTCCCATCCCACAAATATAAGAAAAAAGCATCTAGGTTTATTGTATTTTAAAATTGGATGCAGTTGTTCTTTCTCTTCTCTAAATGAAAAAGAAGAAAAAAAAGTGTAGCTTTATGAATGCACTTGGAGATGAGGGAGCATCGAGCATCTATATATTCATGAAAAAATAATACGGAAAAAACCCTTAGTTTTACAGAAAAGAATGATCATATAAAAGTCTATGCCATTCCTTAAAATACCATCTGCTTTTCTCCAACTCTATGAGCAGCTTTTCAAATTGTTCTAAACAATAAAAAGCTAGCAAAGTTTTCCAGTATTTCATTAACCAAAGCCTCCAGAAATTTAGACGGACTGATTTTAACAGGAAAATGTATCATCAATATATCAGAAGAATATGTTACTGTGATAAACAGTAAGGTGTCCTTCTAACTCTGAAAAAAGAAACCATCTAAGAGCTGCTTAGTGTTGCCCATTCCTAGGCAAGTGTTATTTTTTCAGATTTGCTGACATGAGGAGTAGTATCAATTAAGATCCACTTTGGTAAATAAAAGGAATGTGTGTACAAACATGCAGTGTTTCTCAGTGTTATCGATTTGAATTTGGATCAAGAATGACTATTTTCTGTTTATTTATTATGTATTTATGTTTGTTTACATAGAACAAGCTTAAGAATACAGGTGCAGTAGTATGGAACAATGGCATCATGTTATTCCCCTTCCAATTTTTTTATAAAAATTATTAAAGCAACATGTCATATTTATGACATTCAGGAGAAAGGATCAGTGTAATAAACCTGCAACACATAGCGTGCTGGCAGGAGACTGATTGTTTTTTTCCTGGCACAACTCACACAATCTGGACAATGGCCACCATATTGACTTTCACAGTGTAGGCCACGAGAGGACAGGATGCTAATCTTACCATGTTTGTGCAGTGACTCATCTTCCTTGTAAGTAATAGAGGCAGAGAAGTAGTAATGTCTTTGTAGTAAGTCTTTCCACAGTAGACATTACCACAATCTGTGGGGTGAAATATGGGAGGCAGCGAAGGGAGGAAAGAAAATCAGAAAATATGAGTAAAAAGGGAGGATGTATAGAACTGCTGAGCTTTGCAGTTCCATCTCTGCTCTTCCTCAAAAATGGAGATTATTAATTCCCTGTTCTCACAGTCAAGGCAAATGATGAGTGGAGATTTAAGCACACAAAATCTGCACATTCCAGAAAAATAAATGATACTATGGCCTTCACACTTTCAAATTTTCTTTAAAGAAAAGAGGAGGAATGTAGAAGAATGATCCTGGATCATGCAGGAGAGTGAAAGAATACCTGGGGAAGGAAGCGCGAGGGAAGCCAGGTCAGTCGCAGCGGGCAGTGGTACGGAACAGAACAGTGACTGGTTTGTGGAAGGACTCGGTGCATCAGGCAGGCCTGGGCAGCCACAGAGTGGCAAGAATTGCAACAGGACATCTGTAGCTGCTGTAGGGAGCTGGCATCAGTATATGTGAGTATATGGTATTGGGCAGGGTGTTTTTAAGAGCTGGGGTGCCTATACAGTAGGTGTGAAAGGCAGAGCCCTGGTACCAGAGACACTAGTGTTCTCTCCATCATTGCTCTTCATCCGTGTGGTTCTTCCCCATAGCTGCTGACTGAAAAATTGGTGAAAAACAAGGCAGAAAAAAATCACGACTGGGTGAAAAGAGGATGCTAAAGGAAAGGAAGAACTATTAAGTAATGTCAGCAGCCCTGATGAATGGCTAGAGTTCCAGCGGGGCTGCTGGAGACGTGAAATGCATGCAATTTGGCAGATTAGAAAATAAATCTAAGCCCAGAAAATGCCATTGCCTGTTGCAGTCTTTCTCCTTTTACCTAGAAAGTTTTCAAGATTAGCTGTTGATGCAAGGAATGGCCATGGTTTTAACAAAAAGAGCTATATGTCATCAGAAGGAGGAGTCCAAGTGAAACACTTTGCTTCAGTCCTGAATGCAATGGCAAAGAGAAAGGAGTAAGAGCTGGTGTGATGAACACTTTGAGTGTCCAAATAGGAAAGGATAAGAAAAGACTGAAAGGGAAAAAGACTGCTCGTTGAAGATTTTGGACAGGAAAGCAGGCTTGCTATTGATTATACCAAAATTGAACTTTGCATGAACTTTAAAGCAATACTAATTTCCTATTTAGAAGGCACTTGGGAGACATGGGAAAACCATGAACCGATGATGGGAAATTACACTACTAAAAGACTCCAGTGTAATGACAGTAAGTGGGAGCAGAGCAAATATATGATCAGCTGGATGGTAGCCACAGAACAAAGGAATTTTGAAGGGAGCAGCGTAATGCTATGGAGAATCACTTTGTTTTGAAGAGCAGGCATGGTTTGGAGGAGCCCTGCATAATGCTTAGTATAATCAGAGGGAGGAGTTAGGAGAATATTTCAGAGAAACGGCGATATGCAAAGCAGCATTTGTCAGAAAAAGGAACAGATGAAACAGTGATAAGGTCTGTGGGAACAGACAACAGCAGGAGAGATTGAGGAAGAACAAAGAAATACAGTGAAAGTATGGGAGCAGAAAGAGAACGAGAGTAGGAAATAACCTTGTGATAAGCAGGAAAACTATTTAGCAGAATGCAACAGGAGACCAGTGGGAAGGCCTGAAAAAAAAATTGCTGGAAAGACTTCAAAAGTAAAAGGAAGAAAATGATCAAGGAACACATGGAGTACATTTTCATATAAAATGTTACATAAAAGTCTTATGTGAAAAATATTTGGAGCTTTGTGTTTATCTGAATGCATATGATTCTTAAGGGATAGGACTTGTAAGATGATCTGTATTTTGTAGGGTATTTGCCACTCTGACATCCTCATATTGACTGAAGCCTCTGAAGATGACTATACTATACATACTATATTTACCAATGTTATGTGACAGTAATTTTATTGCCTCTGTGCAAAAGCTAGCATGGGGATAATATGGCTGTGGGGGTGTTCTTTGTGTTTGTGCATTTAAGATCATTTCACATACCCATAGACAGACTTAATTCATTTGGATCTAGAAAATAAATCTAGGGTGCTTTGGGCACCCTGCCATCAGTGCTATATGCAAGCCAGAGGAAATCTGCTGACAAGTACCTTTCCGGTCATTGTAACAGAGGCACAGAAGTCCTTTGCGTCCCTCACAGCCATGACAAAACATTTAGTAAATCTGTGAGAATCAGCTGAATGTTGGGTCTTTCATAACCAATATTCTAGAATCACTTTGTTTCCTGAATGTCTCTTGAAAACCAAAGACATCATGCAGAACGAGGTACCAGCACTATCCAGGAAAAGAGCAGACTTGCTTTGCTGAAAGTTTGGATTAAAACTGTTCTGCTTTAGGCTTTTAACTTGACTCCCAGTTTCTGTGTGTACAAACTCCAGCAGAATCAAGCCTTATCATCTCTGACTGTGATATTAATGCTGAACAAAGAATTATTAACAAAAATGTTATTAGCCAAAAGAAATAAAAGGAATAAGAATGACTTTTATATGCAGCGAAAAAAAAAGAAACTAGAGCAAAAGACTCCAATTAATAAATGAAGAGGAAGAAGATTAGTGATGATGATATAATTGCTGAGGTGCTGACTACTCAGTTCTTAATGAGGGAAAAAGGGTGGGAAGTAAGTATAATTAGGAAGTAATGAAGCTTCCCTAAATAAAGCTGTTTATAAAATAGAGGTAAGAACACGGTAGAATGTATAATGGCTATATTCACCAGCATATTGCTTTCTACAGAAAGTATTGACTCAGCCCAGATTTTCTCCTGCTTAGACTGCTGTGACTACCTATTCAAGGAGCACAAGGGTTACCTAAGAATTTATGAAGAAGCTACATACAGCATTTCACATCAAATATTCTAAAATGAATTATCTAAATCATTTACTGATATTGTTCATGAAGAAATGAGAGCACACCACAGATACGATTCTGGAGTTGAATAAAAGGATTTTTTTCTTGTAACTAGTGAATATTAGTTCAACACTTGTCTTCTAAAAGAGCAAATGGATAACTAAAGTTTGGAAACAATGCCTGCTGTATATCTGAAAAAGGTTCTATAGTTAATTTCTTAGTGGACTATACCTGATTTCTGATGTAGTCCACACCATTTATTATCTCCACTGACATTCCCATCAGGCACAGCACTGAAATGGGTATTCTAGAGATGTTAACCTTTAAGGGTGATCCTCCAAGTTCAAATCTGGGGCACCTAGCAGTTGACTGTAATTCTTAACATTTCCTGAAATTCCAGGTCCCTGGTGACTGGAAGCTAGCCAATGTTATTCCAATTTACAAGAAGGGCATGAGGGAAGATGCAGGGAACTAAAGATCTGTTAGTCTAACCTCAGTTCCTGGAAAAATTATGGAGAAGGTCATACTGGGTGCTATTGAAAGACATTTAAAGAACACAGTCATCAGGCACTCTCAGCATGGGTTCACAAAGGTAATATTTTTCAATGATAAGGTCACCTGCCTAGTGGGTGAAAGGAATGTGGTGGATAATTTTTCTGGATTTTAGTAAGGCTTTTGATACTGTCCCTCACAGTACCCTTCTGGACAAGTTGTCCAGCTGTGGGATAAGCTGATTCACAGTGTGCTGAGTGAAGAATCGGCTGAAGGGCAGGGCTCAAAGGGTTGTAGTGAATGGGGCTACATCTGGCTGGTGACTGGTCACCATCAATGTTCCTCAATGTTCCTCAATGTTCAGTTCTAGGGCTGGTTCTGTTCAATATTTTTATCAGTGATCTGGATGCAGGAGTTGAATGCATCATTAGCAAGTTTGATGATACTAAACTGCAAGGTGCTGCTGAGTCTCTCAAACCAGAGCCCTTGTAAAGGGATCTAGATAGATCGGAGCATTGGGTAATCATCTACAGCATGAAATTTGACAAGTCCAAATCCTGCATTCTGCACCTGGGATGGAGTAACACTGGCCACAAGTATGAAATGGGAGAGAAGTGGCCGGAGACAGCCCTGCAGAAAGGGATCAGTGGGTGCTGGTCGGCAGCGGGCTTAGCGTGAGTCAGTCTGGCTGCCCTGGCCACCAGGAGGGGAAACTGAACCCCGGGGTGCATCACAGTAGACCCAGCCAGTCAAAAGGAGTGATTATCCCAATGAATTCAGCGTTGGTGTGGCCTCCACTTGAACACTGTGTGCAGTTCTGGGCCCCACCATTTAGGAAGGATGTGGAGGTGCTTGAATGCATCCAGAGGAGGGCAACAAAGCTGGTGAAAGGGCTGGAAGGCATGTCCCATGAGGAGAGGCTAAGGACTCTGAGTTTCTCTAGTTTGGAGAAAAGGAGGCTGAGGGGTGACCTCATTGCTCCCTGCAGCTTCCTGAGGAGGGGAGGTGGAGAGGGAGGTGCTGAGCTCTTCTCCCGGGTATGCAGTGACGCGACATGTGGGAACGGTTCAAAGCTGTGCCAGGAGAGGTTTAGGCTGGACATTAGGAAGCATTTCTTTACCGAGAGGGTGGTCAGACACTGCAAAAGGCTTCCTAGATATGTAGTTGATGCCCCAAGCCTGTCAGTGTTTAAGAGATATTGGACAATACCCTCAATAATATGCTTTAAGTTTTGGTCAGCCCTGAAGTGGCCAGGCAGCTGGACTAGACAATCGTTCTAGGTCTCTTCCAACTGAAATGATCTGTTCTGTTCTGTTCTGTTATGCTCTGCTCTGCTCTATTCTAAACAAACTTGTACACAGGCCAGTCCCTGACTTCCGTCTCTGAGACCATGGATTAATTCTCACAAGTAGAAATTTCACTGGCTGTTTACACATATAATGCAAGCAACTGTAAGACAATTCATGAGGGATATAAACAAAAATAATCCCATACATAGTAAACTGCAAGGACCAAATTAAGTAAGGGATATTACATTCAGTACTCAAAAATTTCACCCACAGAATAAACAGTCATATAAAACGGTGGTGATATCAGAATGCACAGGGTGTTTAGGAATTAAAGGTAACATGGTATAAATTACAAATTACTTGCCCGTGTTGGCTTGATAGTAAACAAGTAAAGTACCAGTTTTATATGCAAGAAAATCCAAAGGGAGTGGGTAAAGAAGAAAAACTCCATGCCTTTTATACCTATTCCTCTAAAAAAATATATAGATCAGTGTTGTTTTATAGTTAAAAAGGTGTTTGACATTTTAAAAGGTATTTTATACCTCAAATGAAGTACAGATAGTTCTAAGTTTCATTTTATATCTCCAAGTCTCAAGAGACAAATTCTATTCTGATGTCACACAAAACTCCCAGTGTGCCTAAGCTCTTCCCCATTTATGTTCAAGACTGTGCAGCTATAAAGGATACTATAATTTTTTTATTGCAAATAAAAAACATTTATTCTAGGAAGCAATATTTGCACAGTGCTTATTATGACAGGATATATCTCTAATTGGTGTCTCTGGCAACATTTAAAACACAAATTCATTTATTCTACACTGTACCAAATCAAAACAATACTGAGTTTATCCAATTCAATACCAAATAAACACAGAATGAAGTAACAGTGCTATTTATTCCTATTTTATAATTCACTGAACCTAATCAATTACCTTTAACATATTTATAACAATTATAGAATAATGGTGGGTGGAGATCAAGGATATGATTTCAGTTGAGCTTAAATAGGTGAAACTGAAATCCAGATTTAAATTCCTCGAACCCTTGTAGTACTCAGATCCAAGCATTGCTTTGCACTGTTTTCTACGGATATAAAACTTGTAATATGATATGGTAAAGCAAGAAGTTTGATAGGGTTTGAGAGCTCTGTTGCAAATGAAAACCTCTTTCTTTCTTAGGCATTTGTCAAGGTTTAACCACAGACAGCAGCTAAGCACCACACTGTTTTTCACTTGCTCCCCGCTCCGTGTTATGGAGGAGAGAATTGTAAGGGTTAAAGTGAGAAGATTTATAGGTTGAGATAAAGGCAGTTTAATAGGTAAAGCAAAAGCTGTGTGTGCAAGTGAAGGAAAATAAGGAATTAATTCACTACTTCTCATCAGCGCATAAGGCCTTAACACTGTGGAAGCACTGCTCAGCAATAACTAAAACATCAGTGTGTTATCAGTACTGTTTTCATCACAAATGAAATCTCACAGAACAAATATTGCAGGCTCTATTTATTTATTTTTTTACTTTGAATTGTTGTTTTTACTACTCATATTTATTATGCTGACACATCTGCTGTCACACTCCTAAACAAGGAGTCCCTGCTGTCATCCTGCTCTTTATGGGAGGGACCCTCAATACACATAGTCTCAGAACTCTTGGCATGGAGACAAAACTTTGGGCAGTCCTTCACTTGTCAGATAAAACTTCTGAGCTCTCTTGAGGACCACCTTGCCGTGTACAGATGAGCCCTATCCAGGACAGAATGGAAATAATTTTCCAGCCTGCATTTGTTCAGATAACATTATTGTATTCACTTCAGTTTAAAAAAAGAACTTAACTGGTTTTGGTATTTTTAAGGGGGGGGGGGGGGGGGAGGAAAAGATCAGGCACGCAAATGAGGTCTGCTTTAGCTAAATTCATTCTTTTCAGCTCTTCTGGCTCTTCAGTGAGTGGTGGTGGATGAAGACAGTCTCTTCCCTCTGAAGTTCTCAGGAAATGTTGGGTTGATCAAGGATATTTCTCGCTGGGGACTCACCATCAAAGAAAACCCTATACACTGCATGCTTCAGTTCATCAGGTTTGCACATTTGGCAGAATTGGTGTGGACTGTACTAGATATCTTAAGAAGCTACAAACAAGGAATGTTGGTGGTTTTCTGTAAATTTAATTTTGAGAGAAATAAAAGACCTCGTGGTGTATTTATGCCAATAAAGTATATGGTAAGAAAATGAAAGAAGACTAATTTTTCAACTGTTTTTCAGTTTTAGCATTCTGCTCCCACAGAAACCAGTTTTTCTTGATTATCAGGAACCAAGTAAGCAAGACTACCCCTAACTGATGTCATTCAGGGCACTTACATCCTCTTTGGCAATAGTATAGTGCAAATAAAGCGTGGGCAAGGTTAACATTTTTGATGCATTACAGTAAACTATAAATCCCAAATGACAGGTGAAGAAATTCTACATACCTGCACTTATTTTCAACTGTGTCTCAACTATAATTCAGAAAAGTAAAAAAAAGAAAATATCCTTAAAAGATCAGCTCACTAGATTAACTCTTTAGCTCTTACAAGAAACGCGTGTATATTAAAAAGGTGGAATTTCATAGGCATGGCAAGGCAAATACGAAAGATTATTGACAACTAATTTTCACAGGAACCTGTGGATTCAAGGAGTGCCCTTTAAACCTGGTACGGGTGCTGTGAGGCAAGAGATGCAATTACTGTTCTGCTCTTCACATCATTCTTCGCTGCTGAACTTACAGTGTGCAGCTTCTTTCCATGACTCTTTTCTTTACCTCTTCTCCTTGCAACACCTAGCAGTCTCCAGCCTTTACTTCCTGAGGGTGCTCAGTTGCTCTTCAGGAAAGGCATAATCTCCCTCCAAAACATCCTACCTGACCCACTCAATTTCTCCTTAAATTAAAATAACAGACTAAGCAAAATAATCAGGGAAGAGATCATATGCTATCTGCCACAGCTGAACATGTTGTTACTTGATATGAAGTAGGTGCACCCTGACCTTCTGTATGACAAAATATTGAAGATGGTAGAAGGGATGAATAGCAGATCATCTGTCATGTATTTAAAGTTATTTTAACTAACATAACATTTAACTCTTAACATTTTTACAAATAGGACCTATAATTTCTCTCCGTGCCCTCTCAGAAGGTCCACCCTCCAAATTTACATATTATTTACATGTTTACATTCCATATTTACACCATGACTTTTATTTCTATTCCTTTATAAGAAACCATAGAGAAATTGTGTAAATGGAGCCTGCAAAAGTATTTTACAGAGTGTTTAAATGTTCACAATAGTACTGAAAATGTATACAATAAGTACAACAGCTTTAATCTTATTGCTTAAAAAAAATGAATCTCTCTTGTCCTCCTGGAAAATCAATGCCAAAAGTGTCAACGCTGTCCTTCCCTTCTTTCTTTTCTATGATCCAGTCTATCTGCTTTCAGCAGTAAGAACTGGATTCATCTCACCTATCTTTGGATTTTTAGCTGGAATTCTAAGTGCTTGGTGGTGTACTGTGACCCTACTATGCCTCTGTAGTCAACAAAAAGAGTTATTTGCAGAGGCTGACCCAGAGCTTCAGTAGTCATTTCACTCTGTGTGGAATATAGAGGGATGTATGGACATTCAGCTTCTAGATAACTCAGTTAAGTCTCTAAATTTAGGTGGCATTGATCCTTGACTGAGTCTTAAACCTTGTAGGAATAGAGGCAGTTTTCTGGTCCAAATAGTGTTAGTGAGAACAATCAGCAAAGCACGCAGCAGCAAAGTGAAATTGGAGTATTAAAGGTCCTCTTTTTTTATGGTATTCCCCCAATTCCCTATGTTACCTGCAAAACCCCCAAATTAAAGTCCTGTAGATATTTTTGGCATTGAATGGAAGGAAAAAATAAATTTGCATTCGCCTGTATCTTAACTCTGTATTTTTCTGGTTATCATAGGGTTTTGATTTTGGTACACTCTGGAAGACCGTAAGACCAGGAAACCTTAACTTGGCATCAGCAATGATTCTTGACACTGAACATAGACATCACACAGAAAAAGAAGGATGAGCTTTTTTTTCATCCGGAACTGCCTTGACATCATTCAGAAGAATTCATTCTAATCTTAACACTACAGAGATTTTAATAAAATTGCAAGACTTCAGAAATTAAAAACAAATTATTAAGAAGATGGTATGATAGGATTTTGTTGAAATATGACTTTTTCTGCAAGTATTGAAAAAGTGGAAATGTAACAGCATTTGGAAAATGCAGAAAAGTGTAAATACAGTGAATAGCTGAAGTTGTTTCAGAAGATTCTGACTTGGTGAAACAAAAGCTGCATAAAAAGAACATGATTGAACAGTGAGAACAAATAAATCATGAATAGTTCATTAGAAAGGGTGATGTATGTTTCATTGTGAATAATTCCAAATGGTTCTAGAAAGTAAAATAGGTGTTGTAAGGAAACAGTTTCATATTATTAGGCATAGATCTCTTAACATGACTATTCAAAGTTGTTGAACATGCGCAGCCATTGAGAGGTTAGAATGCTATACCCCTCTAAAATCCAGATTGTTTGCTTCAGGTCAGAGTAATCTGTTGTAGCTTTAGCAACCGAGCTAACTAAATTAAGCTAACTCATTGAGATGCCTAAATCAGAGCTAGTAACCACAGATGTTCTCCATAGCTCACGGACAGCAATAAGCATCTGCAATGAGGAGAACAACTCATCCTGAGGCATCTAAGGATCCTTGACAGTGTAATTAATGGTCTGGATGATGCAGCAGAGTGTACCTTCAGCAAGACTGCAGATGACACCAAGCTGAGATGAGTGGCTGATACACGAGAGGCTTGTGCTGCTTTCCAGAGAAACATCGACAGGCTGGAGAAATGGGCTGACAGGAACCTCATCATGTTCAACAATGAGAAGTGCAAAGTCCTGCACCTGGATAGAAACAACCTTAAGCACCAGTACACACTGGGGGACACCTGGCTGGAAAGCAGCTTTGCAAAAAAGGACCAGGGGCTGCTGGTGGACACCATGTTGGACATGAGCCAGCGATATGCCCTTGCTACAAAGGTGAATGGGTATCCTGGGATGCATTAGGAGGAGTGTTGCTAGCAGATTGAGGGAGGTGATCCTTCCCCTCAGCAATGATGAGTCCACATCTGGAGTGCTGTGTCTAGTTCTGGGCTTCCCAGTACAAGAGAGATATGAACATACAGGAGACAGTCTAGCAAAGGGTCATACAGATGACTAAGGGACTGAAGCGAGTGACATGAGGAAAGGCTGAAAGAGCTGGAACTGTTCAGCCTGGAGAATAGAAGGCTCGAGGGGGGGTGGGGGGTGGGGGGTGGGGGGGTGGATCTTATTAATGTATATAGATGTCTGAAGCCATGGTGTAAAGAAGATGGAGCCAGACTCTGTTTAGTGGTACCCAGAACCAGGACCAGAGGCAACAGCCCAAAATTTAAGCACATGAGCTTTCCTCTGAATATAAGGAAACACTTCTTCACTGTGAGAGTGACTGAGCACTGGCACAGGTTGTCTAGGTTGTGGAGTATCCCTCCTTGGAGGAATTCCAAAGCCATCTGGACAGGGTCCTGGGCAACCAGCTCTAGGTGACCCTGCTTGAGCATGGGGTTATTTCCAGAGGTCTCTTCCAAGCTCAGCCATTCTGTGATTCTGTGAAGGAAGCTTACATATTCCACCCTCAAGAAAAGCTTTCTTCTCTCACTTGATTATGAAAAGATGGTGAATAGCCAAGTGTTAGGGTTTCAGCTTCTAGACATGTGAAGTTAGGTTAGATGACTGATGATTTTCACTCATAGTTACCTAAATACAGATTTAATTGCTTAACTAGTCAGCTTTTGGACATACAGGCATAAGCAAGCCCTTAAGATGACTTCTGCATTTTATTAAATTTAATTTTCACCAGTTCAGTAAACTGTGTGAACAAGGTCCAAAATAGAAAGTGAAGATTATAAAACTTCCTATTCCATAAAGAGATGTTTGAATATCTTATCTGATCTGAGTTAATTTTTTTCTTATGGAAATGAATTCACAGGGGAAGAAAAAAAATACAGTGTAAGCACAGTAACTATAACATATTTGTCAACAAAACTGACTACATAATTGTAACATAATCTATCAAAAATTTTGACCCTTGCCTTATTCTTAGTAAATGTTATTTTCCTGTGGCTAATTTAGTTTCTAAGTGGAAATTTTGCAAACTGCCTTGAAGTAGCTTAAAAAGAGTCAAACAAAAGCACATAGAAGTTAGTCAACACAAAGTCTAATTTTGCACTGGATTCTCTTCCTAAGGTATTTATTGGACCCACTCATTAAACTGTCATTACTTGAAGCTTTGTAAATATCAAACTAAGGCAAAATTACTATACATGTAAGTCTACTGAATTTTTAAAGTGCTTCCTCATTTTGTTCACGCAAATCAGATAGAGTAGAGAATCATAATTCCTCAGCTGAAAGTTACTATTCCCATTCATTACACTCCTCAGCTAAAATACAGTCACTGTCATTGAGACAAAGAATCATTCAAGGCTGGAAGTGACCATGGCATGTCTCAAGTCAAACTTCTTCTCAAAGCGGAGTCAACACTGAATTCAGAGTAAGTTGCTCAGGGACTTACTCATAGCAGGTCCATGCTGACTGTTCTGAATTACCTCACCTTTCTCCATGTACTCAGAAGTGGCTTTCAAGCAGACGTGCTTTACATTTTTCTCAGGGGACAACCTGAAGTCCTCTGGATTGTGCTTCTTGCCATTTGTGAGGACAGGACATTTGCTTTTCTCCCATCATCAGGAACCTCCCTGACCCAAACTCTATGACCATTCAGAGATGACAAAGCTACCGCCCTCTGCGTCCTCAGAGGCATCCCATTTTGTCCCATGGACTTTGATGGGTCAAGGTTTCTCAGGAGAACCCTCACTCAATTCTTTTCCTCTACTGTTATTTCCTCTCCTCCTTAAACCCTGACCCTAGGCACAAAAGCACAAACCTAGACTAAGACACCAGCAATTAAAGTTTCACAACTGTGCACACAATAACTGGAAATTGAAGGTAGGCAACTCTGTATCACTCGTACATTATCACAAGAATACATCTAATTATGCATTAAAGGTGGGGTTCTTCATTAAGTTTTGCCTTAGAGAGTGATCTAGTTTTATTCAGGCACCTAAAGCTTAACTGTATAAAAGTGTAGTCATGGTAGTTTAAACCAAGTCCTCACAGGATCTGAAAAGCAGGGGGCAAAAAAGGAAGGCAGGTGCACCTGGGTGGGTGAAGAAAAGCCAGAAACACTCACCTCAGACTAAGCTGAGGTCACAGAATGACCTACTCAGCTGAACGCCAGCGCCCTTGGACATTTTTACAACCCGTGGGGACAGACATCTGCAATGAACAAGTCAAAACTCTAAACTAGAGCTAAAAAAATAGTCTTCTGGGTGTTCTTGACTACAGAAGCAGCAAGGGCTGACTACCTTTGAGACAAACCATTGTCTCAAACAAACTTGATGAGTGTTGATTTCAACAGTAGTTTCAGCTTAATAACAGTCATAACTGACCCACAGACGTCTTAGTGCAATTCAGCGGACAGCGTGGATGGAATAGCATACAGCGAAGCTAGGACCTATTTCAGCCAGTACTGTCAGCCAAACAAGTGCTTGTCCAACTGCATCCTGGGCTGAGTAAAATTTAGATTGCTAAAGTCAGACCAGACAGATCCCATCTCTTATGTGTACACAAGGTAACCCTGGAAGTTCGTATGTGTGACATATTTGAAGCTCTATCTTAAAAAAAAAAAAAAAGAAAAAAAAAGAAAAAAGACACTGCCAATGTTTTGTTATTTCTTTGTATGTTATGTGTAGATAATAAACTTGTGAGAGGTGTATTATCGCTAATGCTAAATTATTTTCAAATATAGACTTAAGAAGTTGGAACCCAAGATATGAGCATTTCCAGGTATGCACCAAATACATATTTACAGGCTAATACTCAATGATTCATACCTTTTGGATGTGAATGTTGGCTTGTTATTCTATTTTCACTTCATCATTCATTTCAGCAAATTTTATTCTAAATCTAATCCTTTGGAGACAGTTTGGAGGAAATTAGTATTTGTTCTTGGTGGAAAAATAATAAACAGCATTTTTAAAATTCTGTGTTCATAAATACATATGTTGAGTATGTTGAGTTTTCTGTATAAGGAATTCCTAGTTTACTGTCCAAGTTTAACTTACCATTTTTGTCTCTGAAACATTTAGACTCTGCTTTCTGCTAGATGTGCTGAAGTAGCTTAATAATTGAATAAATAAATGCTTTCATTACTTATTTGTACAGTACCAGTTGATAAGAAATCAGTCAGTGTCATCCACGGATTTTCCACTTTGTTAAAAATTATCACGATAGTATTGACATTGAAAAGGAAGCAATATATATTACTGGGGTTTGTGAAATGAAGAGGTGAAAAAGGGTTGTTGTGCTGTTCCTGATGCTGCAGTCGATGATGGAATTTTCTTCCTGTTATAAATTATCTAGCTTGAGAATTTCTACTCTAGTGTCACTGAGAGAAATGTTAATGACTTTTCAAGCCCACTCTTCTTTTTTATGTCAGTGTGCTACCTAAGATCAAGGCACTCTCTTCAAATGTATTTAAGCTCATAAATTAAATCAGCTGGTGATCAATGCTTAATGTTTACATTGCAGACACCTCAAGATTCTTTAGCATCTAATTACATTTGTATTATCAGATTACTGTAGAAAAATTCTTGGACCAGCTTCTTATCCACAGCAACATATGTTATGACATTGATTTTGGTGGCATCCCATTGAAATGAGGACTTATTTGAACTAAGAATCTAACTCTTAATGGAAGAGAGGTTAAAGTTAGGGAAGAGGAGTACAGGGATGCCCTTTTGTCATTTTTATCTGACTTTATTTGCTTTTAAAAGATGGATTACAGAAGAAAACCTGTCAAGGTTAGCATTAACCTAACATGTGTTGGCCTGTTATGAATGAAGAAGCGTATTTAGGTGACAAGTGGCACAGCACCACCACCCAAGTTTCCATTAGGACCAGACTGTACATATGCATTTATAGCACAATTGCCAACATAAAATCTTAACATAAAGGTTCATGTTTTTTACATTTGCTTCATACCTTCAGTTTGAATATAAGAAAACAACAGTGAGGATATAGCGGAAATTCTCAGTCGCATAACCAAGTCTTTCTTCCTTCTGTTTTCTTCTGGGTCTGTTAAAGGTGGTATTCCCACAGCAGTTCCAGAGATAAGATAAAATGAGAAATCCTGTTCTCACAAAGGATTACTTGTCTCATTATACCAGTGTATTGTTTGTTCTACACTTTGACTAAAAATGCATATTTTAAAACTAGTGTTACTTATTTAGTAGTACTAAAGAACTGTAGTTTGAATCAGGGTCACATTGCATCTACTTTATTCAAACAACAGAAAATCAGATTTTCCTGGCTGTCCTAAAATCTGGTCAAAGAACAAAAACTATAATCAGACACTATGAAAACTGAAAACAAAGGGTGAATTTAGCAACAGTAACACCGACAGTAAAACATTATATAGCCACATGCACAAAGTCAGTGGTTCAGATTCATATTTATATTATGACTCTTTATAAATAAAAAGACATTAGCAAAGAACATAAAACTTCTTTGTTGCAATGTATATAAAAGCCATATAATAGTATGCTTTTGTGCAAACCACATTAACATTTGGATTATGTGATAAACTGGAGTCATAAATCTGAAAAAAATCACAGTAATAAATATGTACAAGCAAAATAAGTTGAAAATTAATACAATATTTTTTATTCCAGTAAAAATTTTCAGCACTTTGATGGCAATGAATTCTGCACATTTTGGTAGAAATTTTTGCATTTAAAGGATTTTTATGTTAAATTCTTTCCTCAGTTATGTTGTGCCTAGACAAATACATCACCTAAAGCACTATCATGAATAATTGTGACTCAAACATAGGCAATACTTGAAAATCTGTCCTTAAATTTATTTCTGATTGTTATGTAGAGAATATTATCTGCTTAGATATGACTAGTAATGCCTGAAAAGGCAAATAATCACTCACCTTGCAGTAACTGGTTCTGTGGGACACAGGGTTTACAAAGATTTCATTGTCTTGTGCATCTGTATCCCATGTGAGAAATGTAATTCCTTTCTAATAAACTAGTAAGAGGCACAGCAACTTTATGAGCTTCCCATTTTACTCAGTAATAAACACACCTTATTGTGAGTACGCCAGATTTGTGAAGACAGAACACAAGCTTGAGAAGCTTAGCTACAATTATATGAATAAGACTTAGTTTTTTAACACAGTGGAAACTTAGTGAGTTGCAAGCAGTGTCTTATTTGTGGAGATGAATAAGAAGCCTACTGCAGTATTAACAGAAAGAGTTACCTATCAAATCAGGCATCTAAGTATTACACAATAGCACAATGTGGTATCAAACTACAGATGGAACAGAACATTGTAGTTACAAATGTCAATCACTTTTCAGAAAGATTGAAGCAGGGATTATGTGAGTTCAGTCCATATAAATTGTCACACATTCTGAGATATTCTTCATCATTAAAATGTGGCATGTACATTTGTCATTTGAAACCCACTCAGACTCTTTGAAGGTACCTGCTGTTCTGAAAATGCAAAAACCAGTTTTGGTGGACATGTAGTTGTGGGTCTAATCGAGACCACTCCAGTAGGAAGAAAGTCAGTATAAACATCTCAATAATACAAGGCTGTGCTTTGGCTTGAGAAGGAGGTCTAGGAAAAGAAACTGAGGAAGGGATACATTAATTTGAGGGTAAATCAGCTGCAGTGGAGAACGTAAGCTGAATGCTTTCATGGAAACCTATCTAGCGGGAGTCAATATGAGCTCAGGAATTACTTTACTTTCTAGTAACTAAGCCACATGGAAAGTAAACTTCAAGAAAAGGGATGAACAAAACAGGTACTAAGGATCTACTAGACCAGGAATGTCATATGGAGCATGAGAAGTACAAGTAGAAATTTCAGTCCTTTAAGCAACCTTGATAAATAGACCTTGACCAACTACTGAATGAACAATAGTGTTCTGCCTATCAGTATAGCGTATCTACATCACAGGCCGTATAAATTGTTTTTATGCTACAGTGTAAAGATGGGAAATTTGGAAACCAGAGAACCAGTCCGAAGGAATAAAAGAGAAAATAGAAATCATGATTTCATGCTGTAAAATCTCATCTTGAAAATTATTTCTGAAGAATGATTTAAAAAAACCTGCAGTGTTTGGATTATCTGACAGCAGCTGGGACTTTTGAATTTGTCAAGTTCCTACACCATGGAACTGACAAACACTTTCAACTGTGATGCCACCTTTTTAGAGAACAATGGTTATTTGTACTCTGTCCAAGATACTATATATCAAGTGTATCTCTTTTACATACAGCTACATAAAATGAGCCAGGGACCATTTTCTGGCTCTGAGGTCAACGTTTCAGCTTCAAAATGTTGCACATCTAAACCTCATATTGAACCTTACATAGATCTATTTAACACACAAGTTAACACCCTTTAAACACCTGAATGAGTCCAATCTGTGAGGTGGTACACTGAAGACTGAGCTTGTCACCAACAGGAAAGATTGAGTTCATTTTACATCAGAGATAAAAGAAGATAGAGAGGACACAACTTTTCATATTCTATGCAGACAGTTGTGCTGTCATTACTCAATTTTCTGCTAACAATCTATTTAAAAGCATATGTAAACCTCTTCTTAATCTGAAAGGTTTTGGACCTTTGGTTCCTAGTTGCAAAAATAGTGGCCCAGCCACCAGGGTGGAACAATAAGGTAGTGGGACAACATTAATCCTTCCTGCTGGACCTTCATCTAGAAAGAAGTGCAAAATTGATGGGAAGGCAGAAAACAAAAGAGCTTGACTTTCCAGTTCATAGGGAAGGGAGCTCCCAAGAAGGCAGAGCCCCAGAGCTGCTGAAGAGAACTTCATGGTAAATGGAGATGCTTACTGTGTGGGCCCAATTTAAGTTCTTATTTAAACACACTCTCTTAGTCATGGTTTCATATTGGTCAGCTCTAGGCTGTTCTTCATACAGGATATGAGAACACTTCCCACCTCTGGAGGCAATTATATGCAGGGGTAGTTGCCTCAAAAAAAAAAAAAAAAACCAAACAAAAAAAAACACCAAAAAAACCCAACAACAAAAACGAACAGAGAAAGAGAAGTACCTCAGATCTTCCATGTCAAGATTTGTTAGGCAATTTCTTTTCTGTGCAGAAAGACAGAGCCCACAGACAACCCAAACCATACTGCTGTAATCACTCGACTTAATGGCAGGCTGAGAACAACACAAAATTTGTCAGTGGAACTGTCCAATCAGACCATTTCTGCAAATACACAGGAAAAAAAGACTAGATAAAGGTATGTGTCCCACCATGCAGTACTTTTGCTGAGAATGAAAATGGATGCTGAAACTGAATTATATTCTTGGGACACCCACAACTTCTTTGGCAACCTCTTCCAGTGCCTCATAATAAAAAATGTCTTCCTTATATCTAATCTAAATCTATTATCTTTCAGTTCAAAGCCATTACCTCTTGTCCTATCACTATGTGCCCTTGTAAAAAGTCCCTCTTCAGCTTTCTTGTAGGCCCCCTTTAGGTACTGGAAGGCCGCTCTAAGGTATTCCCAGAGCCTTCACTTCTCCAGGCTGAACCCCAACTCTCTCAGCCTCCCTTTGTAGGATCATAGGGGGAAGCTGTGATAAGCATCTATTACAGACTGCCTCAACAAGAACACAAGTTAGACAAAGCTTTCTTTGAACATCAGAAAAAAACCTCATGATTGTAGGCCCAGGTTCTCGTGGTGGGGGAGTGTCTTTAAGCACTCCAGTATCTGCCTGAAGGGTAGCATGGTGGTGTGTAAGCAATCTAAGAGTTTTCTGGAGTCCTCTGAAGACAGTCTTTTGACACAGGTGATACACAAGATTAATAACAAAGGTAATCTGCTGAGTGTTCTAATAAGGAAGGAAAAACTGATTGGTGATATGAATATCAATGCAAGATTTGGCTGCAGTGACCATGTGATGATGGGAATTCAAGATCTAGAGAGAATCAATGAAGGCAGGTAGCAGAAAAAAGACCTTTGATCTCAAAGCAGAGTTTGGCTTATTTGGGGATTTGTCTGTCAGGATCCTATCAGAGGCTGCCCTGAAAAGGAGACCAAGAAAGCTGATTGATCTTCAAGGGCATCTTCCTCAAAATGCAAGAATAGCTCCATCATGGTGTAAGAGAATTTAATCAGATATAGAAGGCCAATCTGACTTAATGGGGAACTCTTGATTGGTCTCAAATGCAAAATAGCAAGTGTACAGAAGATGGAAGCAGGGAAAAGCTATCCAGGAGGATTACAGAGACACTGCTTGAATGTGCAGGGAATGAACTGGGAAAGCAAAAGCTCAGCTGGGACTCAAATCAGCAAAGCATCGGAAGGGTCACAAGGACTTTTATAGGTAAAACAAAGGAAGAGTAAGAAAAATTTGGACCTGTTGCTAATAAGTTGAGGCACTAGTGACAAAAGATACAGGAAATGCTGAAGTACTCAGTGCTTTCTTTGCCTCAGTCTTTACTGGCAAAATCTGCTTCCAGGTCCCTGGGCCTAGTGGCAGAGTGTGCAGGAGTCAAGTGCTACCCATGGTACAGAAAGAGTGAGTTGGTGATAATTTAAGCAAGCTGGACATACACATGCATCCAGTACTGAGAGTTGGCGAGTGTCATTGCAGGGATGCCTGATATCATCTTTGAATGGTTATGGTGATCAGGGGAAATTTCTGATGACTGGAATAACACAAAGGTCACAATAATCTTCAAGAAGGCTGAGAAAGAGAATTGTAGGAACAGGCCAGTCAGCCTTACATCAGTCCCCAGGAAAATTGTGGAGCAAGTCCATATGGAAATAATTTTCTGGCACATGAAGGAGATGAACATGATTAGGAACAGTCAGTTTGGATTTATCAAAGCAAGACATGTCTGACCAACCTGATTGCCTTCTGTAGATAAGGGGAGAACACTAAATGTTGTTTTTACCTTGGCTTTAGCAAAGCTTTTGATATAATCTCCCATAGCATCTTGGTAGACAGGAGATAGAGGTACTAGATGGGTGTACTACAAAATGCATGCAGAGCTGGCAGCCATCAGCAGCTGAAAGCCCACCTGGCAGTTGATTATTAGTGGCACTCCTCAAGAGTGAATGCTTGGGGTGATTGTAGGGAAGCAGTGAAAGCCCACTGCTCCACAGGGGTGGGGATCCAGGAGCTGAATGCAACAACACAAGCGGCAGGGCAGAGGGCTTGGTGGTAAGAACCCAGTCCCACAGTACCTAAACAAGGCAAGTGGGGTCTGGCTGTGGTAGCCAGGGTCAGACATCATCCAGTGATCGCAAGGCAAGCCTGTAGTGGCAAGGCACAGCCAAGGTTAAGCCAGGAAATCATTCCACAACTCAGGGTCCAAGCCTGGATCAGCAGGGCCCATGACCAGGTACGGGTGTGGCTGCCATGCAATGGGAGCTGTAGCTCAGGTGGGGGCCAAACAGTTGAGCTGTAGCTTAAAGCAGCTCCCAAGAGAAACGCATCAGCTTTTGATGAGGTCTTCCTGCAGAACTGTCTGGGATCACTCTGCCCAAGACCACCAAAGGAAAGGGGACAGCCCTTTGTTGTGCTATCCCTAAGTTTGCCCTGAGCCCAGAAAGCCAGACCTCCAGGAGGGAGGAGGCTCTTGGGGCCCTTGTATTGATGCTGTTTAATGTCTTTATTAAAGACCAGAATGACAGGATGGAGTACACTCTCAGTTTTGTGAATGATATCACTGAGAGGACCAGTTGATAAGGTAGAGGGCTGGGCTGCCGTGTGGAGGGACCTCAAAAGGGAGAGAAACAGGCTGGCAGTCCTGCCAGGGAAAAGTAACTGGCAGCAAGGCAGGCAGAGGCAGACCTCACTAACAAGGATCCAGAATGCTGAGTCATTAAATCCAGGTCAGGATCGGGTCTGGACACAACAAACAGGTCCAGCTCCAAACTAGTGATCACCTCAAAAGCCTGCAGTGACAAGGCAGGTCTGATGCCATGTTAGGTAGGTCCAAAGGCAAAGCAGAGGGTCTGGGCCAGGGTCAGGATCAAGAGGGTACAGGATCAGGCACAGATGTAGATGCCATACAACTGCAACGTAGCACAGGCAGGGGCCAACAGTACAGCCTCAGCTTAAAAGAAATTCCCAAGGGAACAGAGGGGCATGCCCTCACTTCTGTCTTGCTTCCCAACAGCTCTTACCAGCGAAGGAGCTGACCTTGGACTGAGCCAGCTAGACTGCTTAACTCAGCAAACTAAATTACTAGAAAGGGGAGAATGTGCTTAGGAACCTGACCTCATCTTATGAAATTCAGCAAAGGCAAATGCAAAATCCAGCATCTGGGATAGCATATTGTAATGGCACAGACCAACTATCTAGAAAGCAGATCCGTAGAAAAGGCGCTAGGGTTACCTAAAGGACAAGAAGATACACATGAATAAGCACTGCACTTCTGCAGCAATGCAAGCTTAAACAGAAATCAGGTTGCATTAGTAAGAACATAGCCAGTGGGTTAGCTGAAGTGCTTGCTCTCCTTTAGCTGGCACTTGTGAGGCTGCATTTGGAGAACTGTGTCAAGTTTGGGGCTCCCCAGTGTAAGAAACACATTGACAACTGGCAGAGTGAGTCCAGCAGAGGCCCTCAAGATGGTTAGAGAAAGAGAGCACATGACATACAAGTTGAGGCTGTGAGCACTGGGCTTGCTTATTTTGAATTAAGGAAGGCTAGGTGACAGCTAACTGCTGTCTTCCAACATGCAGTAGGTGGAAAAGGAGTAGATGGAGCCAGACTTCTTGGATATTCACAGTGAAAATGAGATGCAATGAACAAAAGTTGCAGGAGTGCAAATAATTACAAGGGGGGGAAAAAAGTCACTGTGAGTATGGCCAAATATTGGAAGATTCCCAGACAGGCTGTAAAATCTTCAACTCTGGAGATATTCAAAACTTGACTGGACAAGGTTCCTCAACCAAAGTTCAATGTTGGATCTAACTTCAAAGTTTACCCTGCTTAAGGCCTCACAGTGTCCAGGGCTGGGGAGTCAGAGAAGGGAAAATTAGGCCAGGTCAACTTCCAAGGACTGTGCCAGCCTGAACTATGTCATGCATCTCACTGTCAGCCCAGCTTTTAGGATGTCTGAGAACATACTTTGAAAGCAAGACATGGAAACATGGTCTGTATGTAACTTCCATTATAAGGTTATAACGAACCTATATATACTGTTCATTATAATGAAGAACGACTTACTGTCCACATGGAAAATAGTGCTGTGTGTGCTTCTGCAAGGGTGACTAAGGTTTGATACTATATAATAATGTCATTAATGATCTGGATGATGGAATAGTGTGTGCTTATTAAATCTGCAAACAACACTAGGCTGGAAGCAACTGTGTGTACATTGGAAGACAAGATCAGAATTCAAAATGATCCTGATGAACTGTAGGAATGGCTTGAGAAAAACAGGATGTTATTGAACAGACACAAGTGCGAGGCATTACTTTCAGAAGGCATACTAAATTGCACAAATACAGGACGTGGCTCATCCAGCTTGTTTGTACTTCTGCAGAACAGGATCCAGGGGCAACAGAGGATCACAAGTTGAATAGGAGTCAAGAGTGTCATGTTGCAGCAATAAAAGCAAACAACACTGGCATTTTTTCTTTAAAAGGTGTAGCCTGCAAGACACGTGAAATAATCTTTCCACTCTACACAGTACTATAAAGTCTCAGCTGTAGTAGCCAGCGCAGTTTTAAGCAGTACTTCCTGAAAGATGTAGAATAATTAACTCAAGATGATGACCTTAAACATAAACCCTACTGAAATTCTGATGACAGGCTAATTTTGACTTACTTTCTTGGGGCAACTGTAAACATCCAGAAATACATAATTTTCCCTGCTATGTGCCATATCCCTTCTTTTACAGTCACAGATCAAAATGAGTAAGCCAACATCAATAAAATATCCTGAAAGGTAATCCTAAAGCAGGGAAAAAATAAATAAGGCTTGGAACTTGAGGAAGAAGTATGTCATAGCTCTTTCTTCTCTAGAGGATAGATAGTGGTTTTTGGGGTTTTGGGTTTGGTGTGTTTTTTGTTGTTTTTTGGGGGGGGGGGGGGCAGGACAATGACACAGAAAACAAAATAATTATCCTGATTAACACATTCTTTTCATTTTAGTGCAAGCAAACAAAACAAGCAACTAAATAAATCCCTTTGGATAAATACTGCACTTACTTTGACTCGTGAAACTTCTCTGAAGTCAGTTGCTTTTCTGGAATATAATGAATATATTTATTTGGTGTTTGGGTGTTTTAAAAAACCATTTCTGTTACAGATATAATAGCTAAATATATAATTTAGGGAGATAATCATAGAATCATTGAATCACAGAACAGCCCAGGCTCAAAGGGACCTCCAAAGATCATCATCTGGTCCAAACTTTCATGGGAAAGAGAGCCTAGATGAGATTATCTAACACCTTGCCCAATCACATCTTGAAAACCTCCAGTGACGGAGATTCCAGAACATCCCTAGGGAGGTTGTTCCAATGAATGATTGTTCCTTCTTATGTCGACTCTCCCAGTGCAACTTGTATTTACTGCCCCTTGTCTTCTCCATGTAGCTCTTTGTGAAGAGAGTCTCCATCCTCTTTGTAGCTGCCCTTTAAGTACTGGAATACTGCAGTGAGCCTTGCCCCGGGCCACTGCCAAGCCTTCTCTTCTCCACAGAGAAAAGACCTAACTCCTTCAGCCATTTCTCACAGGGCAGGTTCTCCATTCTCCAGCCCTTTGATCATCTTTGTGGCCCTCCTTGGGACCCTCTCCACTCTGTCCACATCTTTCTTGAGTTGTGAGGACTGAAACTGGACACAGTATTCTGGGTGCTAACAAGTGCTGAGCAGATTAGGAAAAAAAAGTGATGAGTAGAGTGCGAAATAACATCAAATAATACTCATAGTTACTGTAGATTCCTGTTGATAATATCAATGATATTTCAGTAAACTGTTGAGTATTTGCTGATAGTAAAATAAAATAATAAATTATATATTAAAATATTTTAAAAAGAATAAAACCAAACACATACTTTGTTGGCACAAACTAGGCTATCAATTTTAATTGATCTTCCTTCCATTGATCTCTATTCCTCGGTGTATTGTAAATGTTAAGTCCTTAAAGTTAAAATTTAATGGTATCTGTTTAGGAAAATGCTTCTAATGAGTTATGACAGCTTGCGATCTTTTTTGTCTGCTGTTGTTGGTCGTTCTGTGGTATATAGACAAAGTGTGTGACCAGCATCTATTCTGTCTAAGCATTTATGTGGTTCCAAGTAGTTGAAGTATAATCATGCAGAAGCATATAAAATAAACATTGTTTGCCAATTACTTATGGGTTTTTTTTGTCAACAAATAGAAATGTATAATAGCAATGATTAGTTTGTTGTATTATTGCAGAGAATGTTTCCACCAAAACTTAATTTCCATCATAAATTATTGTCTAGAAACACATTAAAAGAATAATGCCAGAAGTAACAATAATTTAGCTCATACATATGGAACTTAATGCTTGCTTGTTGTATCATTTTTAAGACACCTGAATTAATTTTGTAAGAGATACATTTTTTTTAACTCTAATTAGAATTTGAAATTTCTATGAAAAAATATTTTTTGTTAAAAACTGTACATGGATATCTAGTTGTAAAAAGTGTCTTGGACTAACAATGGCATTATGCACTGATTTCTTTGTGAATTGGCAACACTGTAACGAGCATCTGAAGATAGTTCTTAAAGTTAGCTGGCAGCTTGGCATGCTGTATGTAAATGGAGTGCTTAACAAAGAGTAGGGAATATATAGAGAGGAGAGACCTACATGATTTTTCTCAAGATCCTTCCTGTTGCCTAGAAAATAGGTTTTTATGGGTCCTCATGTTACCGCATTGCCATTGTGCGAGAGGCAACAATATAGACTGAAGTATTACAGATCAAGACAAGATAGCAATAACAACAAAAAAAATCAGTTATGGAGAGAACCAACAAAGAGGTCAATATTAATAATTGACCTTCATAACAATTGACCTAATAGTAACTTCGAAAAAAAATTACTGTATTTATTACGGTACTGAAAAGGCTCTCATGGTTACATTTGTAAAAATAAAAAAGATGATAATAAAATGGTTGAATTGATTAAGCAGCTCAAACTCATGGTTTTAAAGCAAGATTTGTGAATCAATCACAGAATAAACCCTTTCAAAGCAAGAACATAAGAGCTATGCATTACCATTACAAATTATGCTATTTTCTGTAATATCATGTCTAATATGAACCCTGCTATTTACATCTAGGCATATTTACTATGATTATACCATAATGAAGGCAATTAAACAAAAAAAAAAAAAAAAGACAAATTGAATACATATTTTCATTTAAAAGTAAGACTTATATTTTAAGTGGATCCGGTTACTGTTTAACTACTTCTCAGACTACTACAGCTTTTTACTCTAAAATTTACATTTAATGAATTCTTCCTAGTAGTATTTACAACCATGAGAACAAACATTTTTTCTGCTGAGTGTAAAAAACAGAGAGAAAATTAATTTTAATAACATAAACATATAGATATTAACTACATCTTTTAAAAATTACAACTGAATTATTTGGATAACCAACTGCAATACAAATCAAAATAACTTAGTGAAGTCATACTGGTTTCACTGGCTTCACTGTGATTGAAATGTTCATAAACTCACTTGGAAGGCCTGTTACAGTATTGCTGAAATTGCACAGGGTATAACAAAACATGTCTCTGCAAATACATTAAAGGTATTTTTTCATGCAGGTTTCTTTTTTCTCTTTTAAGACTAAAGAAAAGGAATTATAGAAAAAGCAGGTAACAATCATTTTCAGTTAAGAGTAGCAAGAAAATTTTAACCTCAGTTCTCTTACTTCTGCTTTAATGCACCCTGTCGTGTGTAAGTTTAAAAACACTGAATGGAACTATTTGGTGCAATACATATGCACAGCAGGGTAAGTTTAGATGCTGTGATGGCCCTTCAGTTTGTATTTCCTAGCTTTTATTTTAAACTTATAAGAAATCCTGGTTTTCAAGAGAAAGGGGCTAATAGCACTTCCTGAGCTTGGCACGGGAACAAATCACATTATCCTTACTCATGAGAATAGTCTAATTAAACACAACAGGAGTCCTCATATGGACATGGCAAAACAAGCAGTATTTTGATGCCACAGTGGCAGATAAATGAAAATTCTGTAACTCTTTCAAACATGGTCCAGTCCTGATCTACATCACTTCACTACTAAAAAAAAACCACCCTAATTGCTAAGATTTAATGTAAATATATGCCTGTCCAAAGCAGTCTCTATTCACTTAAGTAGTTCTGTTATTTCTAGCCAAGAGTCTGTCTTCTAAAACATGTTTTTCCAAGCTTTCTCTAGTTGAATGACTATATAATCTTTTTACCCAAAAAAATCAAGTAGTATTGCTACAATTTATTTTACAACTGAAATAAAAATTGAGCTGAAACTTTAAACAAGTATTTGTTAGCGTTTCTTTCTCCCCCATTTGTTTTTTCCAAGTATAGGAACATGGATACATCTCTCTTTCTTTCGTTTTTGAAATTATGTTTGAGACCACCTTCTGGCATTTATGCAGAATGGATGCTGACAAAATTTGAAGAATATCATAAAAGAAACCTCCCGTCACCTATTACAGGTGAAACAAAGGTATGGTCTGGGAGCAAAGGCATTACTCATTACTTGCTCTCATTTCAGTGGGGAACAATTGTGAAAGGTACAGGAAGGGACAAGACCAGATTCTGGCTTCAGCCTTGTCTTTGTGAAGGATAGAGGAGCTCTTTAACATCCTTCCACACAGCCTCCTGCCACACCTAGTCTGGGCCTGTGTCAATGACTGATCTTGCAAGCTGAACTGAAAATGGTTACAATTATGCAAATATTGGGATTTGCTAATGCAGAACACCTTGCTGGACTAGGATTCAACTAGCCAGCTCAGGAATGAAACTGTTGCTGACAAATTCACAGGTTTTGTACAGAATATGTCAATATCAAGGAGATGAGACAAACATGATTTTTAAGGAAAATAATTAATCATGTTCTGTAGCATTTCTAGTGCATGTACTCTTATTTTAATTTTCAATCTGATGAGGTGTTAAAATGGAAGCAAATGATCACCAGAGCTGCAATTACTACAAGGACGATATTACTGTTACAAATCTGTTGTTCTTTCAAAATGCCAGTGTCACAATAACGTTCACAAGTTGATGAATGGCTCACCTCAATGAAAGTTTGCCTATCAAAAACAACCACTGTTGATTAGAAAAGATAATTACTTCTTAAGAGTGTTCCAGCTTAAAAAAATAAAGAGAACACAGTTTTGTAAAAATTTGTAAAACCAAGTATGAGTTTAAGAACTAAAGTAAGTCTCTGCTATGAAACACAATGTTGGGAATTCACCTTCTTTTAATAAAAAGGTTTTTTCCTATACTACGTATAGTATAGTATGTGATTTCAGCAAAGGAAATGACAGTCAGCCAGTTCAAGTCCTAAAGTGGAAATCATATAACCAAGGATTTCACAAATACAACTTGTAAACAAACTCACAATTGCAACTTCATCAGAAATTGAATGCGGAGGAATGCATTGATAGTTGTATATGGAACAGCTGTAGTCAAGAATTACCCCAGCATTTGGGTACATGTGTAAATCATTGAGTCTTCCATGAAGAGTAATATGAAGTATAGAACAGATAATAAAACATATCAAACCATATTTTATCCCACTTTTCTAGAGAAAGTAGGTTTATGTGGTTGTGCTATTGGTCCATCTGTTCCATCAGAAAGATGAACGAGTCACTGACAAATTGTAAACAAATTTAATAATCCATCTCAAAGTTACAAAGTTATTTGAGGATTTGTAAAAGTTGGTAAGTGGATAGAGATCTAAATATATACATATATAAAAATACAAATATATATCTGTATTAGATCTAAATACATATATAATAGAAAACCAATTATAACTCAGCTTCCAACTCGTTCAACAGGCAGCAGCCATATGCTAAATCAGAACAGGAAAATTGGTCAACCTATCAGCCAACATGAAGCTTCCAGCCAACCATACTATTTGTAGCAACATGCATCACCATATAGATGTGGATATGGGAATAATAAAAAGGAGAACTGCTGGGTGTTAGCTCCTAAGGGTGTTAAAATTTTTAGTGACTGTTACAGAGTTCTAGGCTTAGGTTTCAGTTTTTTGAAAAAGGCCAAGTATTCATGAACTTTCAAAAATACTTACATGTATAATTAAATATTTACGTTTACACAAACTTGAGGACCTCCAGACCCTAAGAGGTTACCTGGATGCCAGATAGGATCATTAAGAACATGAAATATTACTTTCTGAAATACAGATGAACAGTTTGGGTCAACCAAAGCTGAACATTTGCATAATTGGATCATTTGTAGACTGGAACTGTAATTTAACATACCTATATAGTCAAAGGTTTACCTTTTGAATTGGCTTTTTTTGTTTGGTTGGTTTTTATGTGAAATGGGGCAATGTAAGAGAAGTAATAGAATCTTTCACTGACATTTATAATTTGAGGATTTTTGCTTAGGTTTTTCTGGATAATGTTTTTAACAGGACCTACTTCAGCCAAGGATAGAAAAAGCAAGTGTAATTTGAAACACACTGTTCCATCAGCTCATCATTACCCACTAGCTGGAAGTTATCATGCCCAGAACTCACTCTGTGATACATAAGAGCTTCTCATCCACTACAGTTGAAAGTCTTCCCGGTTACCTCACTGAACACCCCTCTTCAGGAGTTTAAACTACGATGGCCCGACTGTAGTAAAGCAGTTAAGCACGTGTATTCAGTTTTGCTAGTTCTGCTACAGGGCTGGTGGGAATGGAACCCTTGGTCCCTCCACGAATATACAAAATTGAAATATATGTTTACTCTGAGCCATACAAGGATGCTCAGGGATGGTGGCAAACTAAGGAATTTTCTTCCATGGAAACTTTGTGCTTTCTTATCCCCTACAAGCAACTTTTCGGGTTTTCTCCCCATCTTTTGCAGCTTTCTGAAATAATGTTGGTTCCGTGATTCCCAGCTAACCCCAGTCATGTCTACGCATCTGGACTATGCACACTGTTAAGTACCTATGGACCTCTCAAACGTGACTGTTATGTATTTACAATGACGTAAAGCTAATGCTTCTCATAGTATAGAGCAGAGGTCTTCTCTTGGTGGAGCCTAAAGCAGCTGCTGTAATCCCGAGAACATAGTGATCAAGTCCTGCTGATTCATTGTGTTTATGCAGTTTATTATTTAAAGCTACATATAAGGAAGACTGGCATTCCAGCCAAATTCCCAAATTTGGGGTTACAGAAAAGACAGGATGAATGGTATTTTAAGACCAGGGGGCAAGATCTGTTGTAAAATTCAACTTTGAGATGACAGTCACTACGAAGACAAGGTAGAAGATGTTTTTTGAACAGGGATGGATTGTCTCCAGCACATGCAGAGCAAATACATACAATTGTACTCCACAAACATTTGAATAATTTGAGCCTCCTAAGAGCATCAGAGGTTTCTCAGATATAATACTGGAGGGGCTTGGAAAAATGCTCATTGCCATGAAGCACCACTGAAGCGAAGGGGCTCTGTAAAACTGCTGTTGGCTGGACATCTCTGTACGTAACACCACCACCGAGAACCAGGCATTCAAGTATTAACAAGAACTTTGGAAAGCACCCCTCTCCTTCACCAGCAGCAAGTAGGCTCTTGGGCTGGCAGACCCCACGGTTTCCCCTGTCCCTCCCTATGCTCAAGGGGATCACAGCTCAGGAGCCCCTGCACAACCCCAGCCACCCTCACCCAAACCTGGCCACTCGCTAACACTAAAGCTACTGAAGAAACCCACCGCGAGAGGTGCCAGCCCAGCCACTCCTCACTGAACCGCGTGGGACCGCGGTGGGAAAAGCACGGCGGAGGCCACAGAGGATGGCCACGGCGGGAACCGCCCGGGGAGCCCAGCAGGCCCTGCTCCGGCTGCCGGCCGGGGCGCTGCTGGGCCCCTCACCGGCAGGCTCCAGCGCCAGGCCAGCGGGAACACCTCCCGCCGACGGCGGCCCGCGGCTGGCAGCGGGCGCCCACCGCCGCGGCCCCGCCTGTAGCCCCGCAGGCCACCCGAGTGGCTGCGCGGCGGCCCGGCCCGCCCCGCCCGCAGGGGGCGCCCGAGGGCAGCGGGGCGAGGCCGGGCGCTGGGCCGGGGGGCGGCCCCGCGTCGAAGCGGGCGGGCGCCACCCTGTCACTTCGGGCGGCGTTGCGTAACCTCCCGGGAGCGGGCGGGCGGGGCCGGGCGGCAATCCCGGCGGGAGGCGGCGGCCCCGTGCCTCAGCGCGGCCCCTCTCGCCGCGGCGGCAGCAGCGCGGCTCCCGTGCACCTGCTCACCTGTCTCCCGGCCGGCTGGGGGGCCCCGGCCCGGCCACTCCCCCCGACGGGCTCGGCGCAGGCGCCCTAGCGGCTACCGCAGGCAGGGGGCGGCAACATGGCGGCGTGAGCGGCGGCGGTTTCGGCTCTACAACAACAGCAGCAGCAGCAGCAGCAGCGGCGGCGATCGCTCGCGCCGCCGTCAGCCCCGCGCGCCGCTTGTCCCCGCCGGGCCGCGCCGCGCGCGGCGGCGCCCGCTGCTCCTGCCCCGCGGCGGGGAGGCGGCCGCGGCCGGGCAGCCTTCGGCTAACGGGGCATCGGCGCCCATAATAATCCCTCATTATAGCGGAGCGGGGGAGCGGCTCCTGGGACGGTGCCTGCGCCTCGGGCCGGCTCCCTGCGGCCCCGCCGGGTGCGACTGCGGTGGATGCGAGGCTTGGCCCGGCCGGGCGGGGAGGCGGCGGCGGCAGGTGCCGGTAACGGCGGGGGGTAAATGGCGAGCGAGAAGCCGGTGTCGGGGCCGGACCCGCAGCCCGCGGGACTCATCTCCGTCGGGGCCGGCGGTGGAGGCGGAGGCGGCGGCAGCAGCAGCAGCAGCAGCAGCAGCGTCGCGGTGATGGGGGAGCTGAGGGCGTCGGGCTCCGGGTCCGTGGTGCTGCCCGCGGGGATGATTAACCCGTCGGTGCCGATCCGCAACATCCGGATGAAATTCGCCGTCCTCATCGGACTCATCCAGGTCGGGGAGGTCAGCAACCGGGACATCGTGGAGACGGTGCTGAACCTGGTAAGCGGCCCGGCACCCCGCCCCGGTGACGCCCCGGCGGGCAGAGGGCCCCTGGGCACCGGCTCCCGCAGCCCACCTCCTCCCGGGGCTGCGCCCTGCGCCCCCCGCCCCTGTGCAGCCCGAAAGGGACCTTCATTTTCCCAGCCCCTGCGTCCCTCCGACACGTACGGCCCTTCTCCGACCATCTTTCCATCCCAAACTCCTCTAGTGCCTTCCTCTCCCTCCTCCTCGATACCTCGACCCGCTCCTCTGGCGCGTGTGGCAGCAGCAGCCCCCTGGGCGCTCCCTGAACTCCAGGCAGGACCCTGCCTGGCACGGGCAGGCCGCTGCCCCCCTTCCCACTGCCTGCTCCTGCAGAACCGGAGTGTGGGCAATTCACGGTGTAAAAAACGAGATTAATTTGCAGTTTGGGGTTCTGGATGCTGCCTGATAACCTGGAGGCTTCCTCACTGGAGAAAGAGTGGCATGTCTGTAGTATCTGTTTTTAATGGGAAAACATTAAAAAAAAAAAAAAAGCAGACCGAGCTGGTAGCTTTTTATAGTGGTTGAAGCATGTGAAGGGTTTAACCCTGTTAGCTCAGAGCTAGTTGAGTATTTTATGTAGACGGGGTAGGAGGAGGGAGATCTTTGAAAGGATTTAATATGCTTTAACGTCTGTAATAGTTAGTTGTATTGCAGTATTGTATTGGGTTCCTCATGTCTTAATAATCTGCCGTACTTTCCAAAACACATTCTTGTCCGCAAAGTGAGTGCTGTTGCTAATTTTATTTAAGGTCTGTGCCCTGCGAGGTAACTGTTTTACACCAGTAAATAGCTTGAAAGGGAGAGAAGATGCTAAAATGTAGCTCCTTAGTCATCTGCTTACTTCATGGAGTGAAAGAGTTACTGCAGGACTGTATGACTTAATGTTTTTGCGCTACCTACACCAAAGCCTGAGGAACCTACAAAAGCCAAACGAGTGGATCTAAAAATGAATCACTTTCAATTATGTGCAATTTGGTGCTGCTCCTGAATGCAAGATTTGCTGCAGCAGAGCTTTTAAAGCAGTTCAGTCAATGAAATATCCTCAATTTTTGCATGTAAAATAGCATAGAATAATGACTGCTCAAAACTAAATGGCAATTAATTGAAAATGCCTTTGTTTCAAATGAGTTTAATGCTTCTAACCTCCACTCATTTTATACAAAGTCATGTAAAAAATATTTTGTTTCAGACACTTTAAAAGGATGTATTCTTCTGTTTGACAGTTATTTGCATTTGACCTAGCACAGACTGAATGGAAAAGCTGCAGCATGCAGGGAAAGACATGATTTGGTCAGATCATTTTAATATTTATGGCTTATCTGAACACACAGGGTTAAAGCCTTTGTAGTTTTGTGAGTATGTCAAAACAATAATCTGGTATATTTCCTACTCCTTTCTACAAGCTGTTTGTGACTTAACTGAAACTGATTTGTATATATATATATATATTTTTTTTTTTTTTACAAGTGTGGTACAAGTCATCATAACTTTATTGGATTATTACCCATTCCTGTAAAAGTAGCACTAGAGATAAGGGAATGACATGTAGTTATTTTATTAACTGGCTTTGTATAGATCATGACAGATACAAAGATGTTTAATCCTTTTCTGGTTTTCTTTATTCTTTCATTCCTCTTACTGATACTTAAGCTTATTTTAATTCTGGCTGTTAATGCATCAGCAACTGGACTAACATTGGCTTGTCTTTGCCGGGGGAGGGAGGGGGGAAGGTAAGAATGTGTTTTGGTATTTGTGTGGAGGAAATACAGTGCTTGTGTATGAGATCAACCTCCTAATTAGTTCCTATTTCTGAGAACTGTGCTTATACTTAAAAATAAATACGAATGTTTAACAGTCCTCTCAGCGTCAGGAGACATATATGAATTTGAAACTGCTTGGGAGTCTGCTGCAGTAGCGATGCATTCTGGATCAGTCATTACTTAACAGATGGACTCTAATATACAGTAGTCAGTATTCCCACAGCAGAGAGAGGTTATATTGTGTCTGCTAATCTTTTTTCTTGTCAGGGCAGTGAATGTCTCAAACTTAATGCTTGTGTATCTGAAACTTAATTTACTTGCGTGTGAAACAAACACAGTGGATATGGCAGATACAAAGTGAGGCTGACGGCATATCCCTAAAAACCTAAATGTTACCTGATTCTGTATTAAGGATTTTAATGGCAACTTGAAATGCAGTTTTGTGTTTTAGAAACATTATTTGTGGGGTGAGTGGAGGTGGACAGAACTTGATAGTTTTTGTTGGCTTTTTTTTTCTGTATTCCTTCAGCCTGTACTTTTAGTATTTCTGAATGACTTTGGTGCAAATGTGATACTGAGTGGACAGTGCTTAAAGAGCTGATCTCAGTTTGATGTGTCAGTTGATAGGTTATATTTCTCTCAGAGACTTAACCTACACTATACCATATTGGGCATCTATAAGCCGTTTGGTAATAGCTTTTTGGTGTTGGAATTCTGCATGGCTGACACTTCTTTTATTATTGGAGAGAATCAGAAGTTAATAATTGAGATACTTTTTTATTTTCTTATCTGAGATTACTGTGCTCTTCCCTGTAAAGCTTCAATAAGTCTGTTCATTCTTCCTGCATCTGTGTGGAAGCAGCAGCAAATGTCTGAGACAAAACTTTGGCTTGGCTTGCCCTTCTCATGGAGATGGTCACTCTTCTTTCCTGTTAAGTTTTCTACTTAGGGTTTCTCTTGGACGGTTTTTACCTTTTAAATGTTTGTTTTTGGTGGCCTCACACTGTGGTCTCTGTTACTGCATTTCACTTTGTTCATGTGGTACCTTCTGATGTTGATGGACACAGTGATTTCTTGTATCTGTGAGGTGATGAAGTGCTTTTTATGCAGTGCTGAAAATCCTTTTCTGTGTCTAATATGTTGTTGGATTTTCAGCTTTGCTAGATTTTAACAGTTGACTTTCAACTCAAGACAGTCTATTGTTCCTGGGTATGCCTGTGCTGTTCATGGGATTAGTTGATTCTCTTGATGCTTTTCTTAGTGACGCTTCTTTTCCTCTGAACCCACTGTGTTCAAAGTTCTGTTACACTGGTGAATTGGTTTAATTGAGTATCACTTGGTAAGAGTTTCTAGTATTGCTTGTGTTACTTTTCATTGTTTAATATTACAGTGAAAGACACAATGGAGAGAGGATTCAGCCCTTTATAGGCAATGCCTATGAACTAATTATTATCCTTAAAAAAAAACACCTGCTAGTTTTAATATTGTGAAGGTCAGAAGATATTAAGAGTATGAGCTTTTCTAAAACACTTTTCTAAAATGATCGTTTAGAATATTGTATTCTTTTTACATGTCCAGAAGTAGGAGGAAACTCCTCATTGTACCTTATGTGTTCTTCTGTGATGGTGCTTGTTTTGATTTTGGTCCATGAGTTTAATCTGAAGTCCCAGGTTCAGCATGCTGTCTCAGAGATGTGTGTTCACTGACCCTTGTGTACTGCAAAGCACCGAACTGGAAAAGTCTGTCCTTGCAAACAACATAATCCTTTAATTGCTTAGTGATTTCTCTTTGGGGATATTTTGACACCAGTTCGGTGCTTCTATTGGTGAGGAGGCCTTTCCCCTTTCAACAGCACTATTCGTTTTCTTAGGGTACTGTCAAAGATGTTGTTATTGCTATGGTAGATGTGCTTATTGTTATTCTCCGTAGTGCCTTTGCTTCTTGATACCCTTTTGTACTTACAATATGTGTTAGATGGATATTTATATAAAGTTCTGCACCATGTGCTCCAGCAAATATGATATTAAGGTGGAAGTGGGTCAGTCTGTCCACTACTTCAGGTGTATTTTTGTTCCATTTATTTTCTAGTGCAACATTTCAACATATGGCATTAATTAGTTTTTCTATAATACATCTCAGATGGCCTTTCCTTTCATTATTTTTACTGACTTTCTTCCTTAATTCTCTGCTTTTCCAGTATTTTAATGGTCTTGGGGAATTTTTCCTTCAGTGTGTTTTTGAACTGTCTCTTATCTGGCCAGCTTTCATCCAACGTGAGTATGTGAATTGCATTGTTTCTTAGCTTTTAGAAAGCTTTCTCTGTTCCGGTTTGAAATTCCTAGAATTTTTTATTTTGAGTTTTGTAGTGCTGATTCTGTGGCAGTGCAAAATAAGAAGGGTGAGCAGGAAGCTGACTGGTACTAAAAAAATATGACTGGTGCTGACACATGCAGCTTGTTTTGCCTATGCATCTTGAACAGATTAGATAGAGATTTAAAGAGATTTCAATCTGATACGGGTGTAGCTGACCAGGGTTGTCCTTGTCCAATCTCGAAACCTTTTATATATGTTTTGTCAGGCTAGAGAGTGCTTGTAAGAAGTAGGTCAAACACCAGGCGTAGTTCAAAAAGTCTCTTGCTGTTCTTGTTGACTACAGCCCACACTTTTCTTGGCTATTCCATCCTACTTCAGTGCTAGTTACCCATCAGAAGAGGTAAGCCATTTTTTAGTGCTCTGTCATGTTGTGCACTTCTAGGTGTGGCATTTGCAGCTTCAGAGCCAAATGGGTTGGGTTATGTGAGAGATCCTTCTTGCCTTACAGGCTTTCCATAGTAGTAGTTATAAGGAAAAATGAAAAGGGAGGGATATGTAAGAAAAAAAGAAATCACGTATTTTCTTCAGACATTTCAGTGTCGTCTTAAGCTAAAGCTGGCTTTTGATATTTGAGTTCTTTGAATCAATTTACAGTTTTGGTTGCTGAAACATCCTGTGACACAGTTCTACTGTTGTGTGGGGAGGAAGAATCACTTTTGTTCGTTGGATGCTGTTGTACTCTGAGATAGCATGGGCGTTGAGCTGTAGCCTCCATCATATGACTTCTGGGTTTTTTTGTGGAACTAGCTTTGCAGGCTTGAGAATCTTATTCCATTTTCTTGGTAGAAGACTAGAAGACTTCCTGTTTTTGTAGTATATTTCTCTGCTGATAGTATTATTCAAGAATGCAAAGTTTGGGGGAATTTTGAAGTTGTTCTTTTTTTCTTTTTTCTTGTGTGTGTGAGTTTTGTTTTAGGTAATATTCAACTGGTGGTGGCAGTCCTTGTCCAAGTTACTGTCTGTCCCACTAGTTCCTTTCTATCCTGCTCTTGTACTACCCATAGTAAGCTATGTCTGGATGTTACTGTAGAAGCTGCCAGAGCTGTATGAAAAGAGCAGTATCCTCCAGTGTGAGAGTTTGTAGTAGCGTTCCATGGGCAGCTACTTGAGTACTGTAGTTGTTTTCCTTATCTAATAGTCATTATCAAATACTTTCATGGAAAAATTAGTTTTGGTTACAAAAAATATTTGTATGACTGAATGTTCACTTAATTTCTTATAGTATAACTGATTGCTTTTGCCTTTTTCTTTCTAATCTTTGACAAGTAGGTGTTTATGGGTGGCAAGTTTATTCAGTCCTTGTAACAGTCATGAAGCAATAGTGGTATCTCAGCAGGTGGCCTGGAATCTACTGTGGATCTGGTATGATGGATTGATAGACTTGTATAGGTGATAACTTTTTAAAATTTGTAATGGTGAGCATATCACTGAATATTCCTTATCACTTAACTCTGAACAGCTTTTTTTTTTTTTTTTTTTTTTTTTAGCTTTACATCTTACTTGTCTGTACAGGATTCAGTTCATGGATTATAAAGGAGGTGAACACCTAGAGGCTTTTTTATTATTTTTGTCACACTGAAGTAATAAAGTTCCAAGATTGGTATTAATAAACACCTCAGATCTTTGGCTTTTTCCCCTACTCCCGCCTCAGACCCTACCTATGTTTTATCCCTTTGCATCAAGCAAAGGGTTAGCACCTTTCTCTATCAGGATACTATTTTTACAAAATTGTGGCCTGATTCCCCATTTAAACCACGTGTTTTATAAGACTAAGCATTTAGCTGTATATTCATTTATATACTAATCTTTCTCTCTTCTCCATATTTTCCCTCACTGTCCTCCCCTGAATCTTGGCTTTCAGATGGGTATTCAAAGGGGTAGAAGTCAAGGGGCATGGCTCATTACAACCATGAGGTTTGTCTAGGAGGCCATGATGCAGTTTTTTCTTTCATGTTAATGCTTTTCGGTGTCTCCACTTGTATGTTTCAAATACATGAATCACTGTCTATATTACATCCTTAAAAACAACCAACCAACAAAAAACAAACTAAAACCCAACACCGAAATACTGCATAATCATCTCAGAATTCTTACTGAGGTGTTTGTTCCCCTTTCATGCCATACTGAGTTTAGTCAAAGTGGAATGAAATCTGTGATGGGGTTAGTACCAATACTAAGACTTTTTTATCCTGATATACACTGTGTACAGTACTAACACACTGCATTAACTTAATAAGCTATGCAAGCTATTTTAAATCAGTCTTTTACCTGTTCATTACCTGGTACTTCACTTTTTTGGTTTTATATCTTAGCCTGTCTTGATGAATGTGCCATTTCAAATAAGCTTGTGTTGCTCTTCCATTATTGTAGTACTTTGCACAGAAAAGTATCATTGCAGCTATGTTGTTAGCTGATATCTTTTATCTGTTTGATGGCCAAAGGGTCAGTGCAGTAGTGTGTGTGTGTTGATGAAGTTCCATTTATTTTGTGATGGAATGTGATCCTTAATTACCATTCATACTTTTGTAAATGCCCCATTGTCGAGTTTTATTAGTTCTTACATAGACAGAACCCTTAAGCTTTCTTTAAATCCTAATCAAGTTTAGAACTTGCTTGTATAATCAAAGGCAGCAGATCTTTTGAAACATCAGTTTTGAATTTAATGATCTACCTTCCACTTCTGCCTTGGAAAGGTTTGGCTTGGATATACTGTGAATGATACAATATTCAATATATGATAACCTATAAAGATAATGAACAATTAAAAAAAAAGGGTTTATTTGTGGAGAGTCACATACTACTTAATGATAGAAATACCTTTTTCAACTATAGGATTATGATGAATTTCAGCTATTTGAACTATAGTTTCATAACTTCAAGTTATGAAGATTGTTAATGACATTCATCTCTAAGAGAAAGATTATCTGTTATTTCCAGAAGAGAAGCACTTCACCTTCTGATTAACCTACTGACTTTCTGCTAAATTCTGCTAAAATTTGCATTCTGGTAATTTCTATGCTTTAGAGTTTGTTCTACTTTTGAAGTACATGGAAAATTATAAATTTCAGTAAATAAGTAAGTCTAAGTAGTTGTGGTGTTACTGAGATTTATACCAGTGATGCAGATTCATTTATATTAATGCAACTGTATAATGTGACTAACCTGCTTTAATTTAAAATTGGGTTGCATCAGTGAAATTGTTCCAATATAACAACTCACTGAAAGCTTGCATAAATGTGAATACTGCTTATGCCATTCAGCAGCTTACAAATGCTTGACTGCTATTTTTGGAAAATGATGTTTCTTTCACTGCCCTTTTGTTTACAGTTGGAAGCCTTAACTATGCAGAATAGGTATTAGATTTTGGAATTAGCTGAAAGTGAGCGAGGGCAAGATATTCACTTACAAGTGAAATTGTTATCATACCATGCTTTTTGGTGCTGCGAAAGTGTAGACAGAAGGATGGAAATAATCATTCTTTGTGCAGAGCCTTCTAAAGTAACTCCAGTACCAGCAATATGGCATTATAGTCAGTTTCACATTATCTCATTTTTTTTGTCTTTATATTCTGTGACAAATGCCCAGTTACATACAATTTTCTAACTTTTATTGACTTTTGCCTGCTTTAAGAGCCACTGAAACTGTTTTCTTTTTCATTTTTTTGCTCGTTTGTTTTGTAAAAACAAAGTGCTTTGAATGTTTATAAACACAAATATGAATTTGGAAACAGTGTGTCATTTGCTTCACAAATAAGCCTGTACAAACCTTTGAAACATACACTCTTTCCTACCACATAGAAAACAGTAAGGTATGCTTTTATTAAATATAGGATAGTAACCATGAAATACACATTCAAGCTAGTAATGAACTGACTGAAGCCAAGCCCTGTCTTGGATTGCTCATGCCTGACTGATCAGAGTTTGCTCTTACTCTTCAGCAATACTCTGTGTAGCTCACTGCATCCAAAAAATATTTTTTCATTTAATTATGAGCTAAAAATCATCCTGTCACTCTTAGTGTTATGAAACTTCAATTATTTTTTTTTTAAAAAAAAACCAAACAACAAAGAAAGGAAAAAGAGATTACTTCGAAATTATGGGAGCATTCTTGCTTGAAGTTGAATGTTTTATAGTTAGCAGAATGGGAAGGCTGTCTGCCCCTTCCAATAGGACATATACATAAGAATGTCGCTACAGAGTTTTGTCGGCTTCAATTGTGTAGCATCCCCATAATGTGAGCAGATGTGAACTACTATATCTGAGAATGTTAGCAGGGAGAATGAGCTTCCCAGTGGTCTGGAGAATGGACCTGGGGATTCAGCATCTTTGCAGAAGGGCATTAGCTGAAACTTACCAAAACATTTGTGTTAAGACTCTGTTGGACTGAGTAAGTTCTTCAAAGCAAGATGCTCAAGAGGTGGGAGCTACTTAATTCTTCTAAATTTTTATTTTTTTTTCCTGAAGAGATTTGTGGAGCCCCTGTCCCATGTTTTAGCCTCTGGGTTCCAAAAATCTTTGCTGCTGCTTCTGTGTCTTCAGCTATGGCATGTATACTTCCAGTTTGTTTGGTTTGTTTTATGCACCTTTTAGGTCATTTGAAAGACTTCCTCATCACTCTGTTCCTCATGGAAATGTTGCAGCTTCCATTGCATCTTTTGATATCCTAGAGAGCGTTATGTGAAAGCAGAAATACTTACAAGAGACTGTTAGACTATCCAAGGCCGAAGTGAATTGAGTTCATCTGAAAAGAAAATTCAACATACTGTCCTAGGCTCATATGAACACACTTTTTTTTTTACTTTATTTTTTTTTCCTTTTTTTCAAAATCACATTAATGATGATGCCACTCTGTTTTTCTCTTTGGCTAACACTACAACATCCTCCTGAAGCTTCATTGTCAGAGCACTTTCATAAACTAGCAGAATCACAGAAATTCCAAAGAATTGTAGAGCGGTTGAGAATGGAAGGGTCTTCTGGAGCTCTCTAGACAAAAATCTATGCTCAAAGCAGGGTCAACTAGAGCAAGTAGCTCAGGGCCTTATCATGGCTGGGTTTTGGATGCTTTTAATGATGGAGAGACTCCTGTGTAAAGTTTTTACTGGAGTTCTCTGTGCCGTTGCTACTTCTCCTGTCACTGGGTGCCACTGAGAAGAGTTTGTCTCTCTTGTTTCTACTCCCTGCTCACTCTACCCCCCCTACAAATACACATACACATTTGTAAGATCTTTTCAGACCTTCTCTTCTTAAAACTAAACAATCCCGGCTCTCTTCAGGCTTTCTTTGTATGTCAGATGTTCCAATCCCTTAATCATTTGCACATTTAGATCTTTATTCTCCTTGTGCAGATAATAGTGCTCCTTTCCAAAAAGGAGGAGGAGTCTGGGAAGCTTTTAATTACAGCAACTCTTTTTCTCATCTCACAGTATGAGCTGCAATGCCTACCACAAATAATGCAGTCAATATTGCAATGCTTAACCCAGCAAAGGACAATTTGCACCACATGCAGCCAAGAAAGAAAACAGACCTCTGTAAGCCACAGAAGTGAGTGTTTGCTTTTCATTTGTTGTGCCTGCCTGTTAATAGATAGCCTTGGATGAAGCACACAAACCCCAGAGTGTCTGTCAGTTCTGCAAATCACAGTTATGGTTGTAGGTAATCTTTTTTTCTTGGATTTCAGAAATATAAAATGTAGCCATATTTGGTATTCTGCTGAAAATGTATGAAGTCAATATTAGTGGCTTAATACTGAGTTAAGGAAACTTTGTGGGTCTTAACACTACTATAAATACTACCTTTAAAAAAAAAACAACAGAATGAATTGAAATTAAGCTAGAAGAGCTTAGTAGTTAGCGTAGTCTTCAAAGTTACAGATGCTTGACATCAGAAGGAAAAATAAAAAGAACCCACCCTGTTATTCAGTATAGATCCAAAGCTGTTGAAGTTCTTCATTGAGTTTGTTGAAAAGAATAGATTAATGACTTTATATATAGTCTAATATTGATAGATTAAATGTTTGATAGCACTTCTTGTGGGTGTGACTGTGTAACTTAGAAACTGTAATATATTAAGCAAAGATGATTGCATAACAAAATTTTTATAGTTCATGCTTCATTTAAAGAAAATACTTTTTTCATTCGAAGTAACTTATGATGTCACAATGTGTTTATTATTATACTGGAACAATATCTAGGCTTAGTCACTGAGAGGGAGTCAGTCTTTGATAGTTGATTCAGTACAAGTATTTGGCATTTTAAAGGTAGTGCTCACTGAATAGGAGTTGATACTGTGTTTAAAATTGACTGTTCTTCAGTGAAGTTGGTAGTTACAGATATTTCCTAAAACCCAGAAGCATGTCATTCCCAGTTGTTACAGTCATGACTATTTCCCTTATTAGTAGTATAAACAGGTTTTATAACAAGGGAAAATTAATTATAGTAAAATAGCTTACGTAAATTTTCTCTTTATTTCTAATAGAATGTGATTAAATTCTATTTAAGAACAAATTTGGATCTACTTGCTTTGCTACATGTCCTGGTTCAGTTAAAATAGTTTTGAAGCCTGCAATCCTTTTTCTGACTTGAAAGTATAGTTTATTAAGCAAGCTTTCACTTTTTCAGAAAACCAGCAGCTCAAACTAATTCAAATACATGTAAAATATGTATTAAGAAACTTTGGTGTAATTAAAAGCAACAATCCAAAGGAAGGGTGAGAAGAGGGGAAGCAGAAGTTTCAACTGAACGAGGCTATACCATATAAGCTGATAACCTTTAGACTGCCTAAGTTGATACTTCTCCATTTGAGTCTGTTCTTAAAAGTCTCAGCACACACACACAAAAAAAGTTAATTGTTTAGGTGAAGTTTAGCTAAGAAATGGTACCACTGAAAGGAAGCTTTACATTAAAAATACCTCTTAACAGTATGAGTGGAAAATTCTGAATACAACAGATTATCTTCTTTCACTGATGCGGTGTCCACCTGGATTTACAGAGACCTTGAAATGACTGGTTATATGATGTTCTATTAATTTTTGAGGTGTGTGAGGGAATTACCACCATCTGTTAGTAAGAGAGTCTAAGCCCACATGTGGCCTTCAAAATGTGTTAAGTGTTTAATTTTCTAAGTAAGAAATCCTTTTCTTAAAACCAAACTAAAAGCAGTTAAGGGATTTTAGTATGTAAATAGAAAATGCCCTTTTTTTTTTTTTTAACAGTCCAAATTTAAGTTCTTGGATCATTTGTCACAGCTTTGATTTGTGGTTCTAGCCTGTCCTCTGAAGTTAGAATGGCAGTAAATACTTGTAATTGAGCTCTTCTCCTGCACTAGTTATGATATAACTGGCTTTTCAACTCACTCTAAGTCAGTCGGAGCTATGTTTTAGCTAAAACTTGCTTCACCCTGGAAAGAGAGCAGCACATACAATGTATTGTCTTCTGGCTGAGATCAGTCCTAAATGTGTCTTGTACCAAAGCCTGATACTATCCAGATGTGCAGAAAAAGCTGTAAGAAGCTTGAGGTGTTGATAACAATCTTAAATCCTTTCTGGCGGTCAGATGAATCTTAGGAGCACCTTGTTTAAATTACTATTTCAAAATTCCTCTCTCACATGCTTCTTGTGAAGTTACAGTAGGTTTTAGGGCTTCCTCAGTAAGGAAGCTGGTTAAGCAACCTGAACTGAAATGGTGTCAGCCTGGTAACATAGGGATTCAGCTTTCTGAACTGTGTCCATGGTCATGTTACGTCTTTCTACATTACCATCTCTTCAAATGTTGTGTTTCCCTCACCTCCTTCTAGGTACTAGGACTTTTGGATGTGTGGCATTTTTGAGGATGAGAGTTGGGTTTTTTTCGCTTAAGCAGTACATCTGAACTGGCTATGTATGTTTTTGCTCCATTAGTTTTTGAAAAATCTTGGGTTTAAAAATTTCCTTATGTATGCATTTCATAGTGTATGAGCTGTTGGGGAGACTGTATACTTTGTACAAGCAGGATGTGGTACAAGCTGCAGCTGAAAGTCCAGACAATGTGAATTTAAATTTAAAATTCCTTTAAGAAACCTTGGAAGATTTACTGGAGATAGGAAGGAATTGTTTGTGGTCTAGAAAAAAATCCTGACTAAAGAAAAACTCCTTGGCATTTCTATTTATTTAGAAAATGGAAATCAAACTAAATAGTCTGTACTTAGTGTAGCAAAATGAGATCTTTTAAACACTATAATGAAAGGCTACTGAAGCATTATTAAAAATTAACACAGCCAAGAGAGTTATTGAGAAAAGTAGCATTTAGCAGTAATTGTTCGTACATTTTGGTACTGCTGTATGGTAAGTAGCTTCCAGCTTCTTAATCTATGTTCAGTTTCCCTTGTAATGTATTTAATTTTTTTTCAACTGTTTTTTTTTTCTTCTCATATATTTGTACATTAAGAGTAACCATTCTAGGTCCATAGGTTTGTACTGTGACTGAAAACAAAGACTTGCCTGAAGTCTTTAATTGTTATAAGCATCAAAATAAGCTGTAGAGGAGACGTACTTTTAAGTCATCAGACTTACCTTTGGGGAGTAAAATGTCATAGAAAAAACTATATTGTGATGCTTTGTGGGCACCCAGACTGGAGCAGTCTGTGAAGAACTGCAGCCCGTGGGAAGAGCTCACATTGGAGAAATTTGTGGACTGTCTCCCATGGGGACGCCCACGCTGGAACAGAGGAAGAGTGTGAGGAGTTCTCCCCCTCAGAAGGAAGGAGCAGCAGAAACAATGCATGATGAACTGACCACAGCATCTGTTCCCTGTGCTCCTGGCAGGGAGAAAGGTGAAAAATTTGGGAGTACAGCTGAGCCCAGGAAGAGGGGAGGGGTTGGGGGAAGTTGGTTTTAGGTTGTGGTTTTATTTCTTATTATCCTACTCTGATTTGAATGGTAATAAATTAAACTTATTTCCCCGAGTCAAGTCTGTTTTGCCCATGATAGTAATTGGTGAGTGATCTCTCCCTGTCCTTATCTCTGCCCTTGAGCCTTTCATTGTATTTTTCTTCCCCTGTCCTGCTGAAGAAGGGGAGTGATAGAGCGGCTTTGGTGGACACCTGGTATCCAGCCAAGGTCAGTCCACCACAGAGAGATAGGTTTTAAGTGGTAGAAACATTTTGAAATACAGTTCTTAAGGAGGTACACAAGACCTGTGTGGTTAAGTATTTTCATTGGTTAGTTGTAAACAGAATTAATGTTTTATGCAGAGATTGATCTATGTACTCTACTATTCATTTCTCTGTATTTCAAAAGCAGCTGATTTTCACCTTTTGAAATCTGTGGAGTTTCTTCATTGTGTTGACATATGCAGTGGTGAGATACAATTAAAAAAATGTGATTGATACTTTCAGGTGATGAACAAGGTTTAGTTATGCATACTGGCTGTCCTAGATGTGTTGCCATTTCTGATAAAACCAATGGATTCTGACTAGTTGAAAGAACTGGCAGTGACATGTAGCTCTTCAGCAACTTCACTGCCAGCTCTGAAAAGTCTTGTTTGACAAAGAGGAGTCGGCTTGTTCTCTCGTGCACATTGCTGATGCCTCTCTTCATACACGTGAAGCTATTTAGAGACATCCTGGAGGACAGCGTTACCAGTAAACAGCTTGTATTAAACTGTTTGTGTCACTAATCCCACATTCTACTTCAATGCAATGTGGATGAAAGTGCTTACATTTCATGCTTTATAGCTTTTACTTACACATCTAGGGATTATTTCCTCCTAACTACCCCCCCCTTGTGTGACATATCCACTGGAAATGCATGCCCAGCTTTCACAAAAGGCTCAGAACTTGGGTCTTGTAGGGTTTGTATCTCATAACTACATTGTGCTTTTTAAGTCCTTGGCTGAATAGAAAGAAGACTAACTGTTCTTGTGGACAGTTCATAGTGGTTGAGATGTTTTACCCTGGCTTGGAATATTATAATTGTGTATTAAAAGAAGAAATCAGATGTTTGCTTTTTCAAGTCAATCAGACAGGTACTGGTATCTAAAACTCCCCTGTATAGGAGACAACAAATTTATCTGTTATGGTGGTTGAATGGTAAGTTACAATTTACATGTAACAAATGAACAGGATCTTCATGTGTTTTGTTTATTGGTTCTGGATGTGTTCAAAATGCATCCAGCTAATTTTCAGTTAAGAATCATACTTCCATGACACAGTTACTATGAGATTTCTTTTTTTAACTGGAAGAGTTGAAGATTTTCCTTTTATTTTTTTATTTTTTTTAATAGAAGAAAGGATCAAGGCAATGTTTGAACTCCATCTTTCTTATCACTGTCATATAGTATTTTCTGTTTTGGTTCATTGCTAGAGACCAGTATATGTGTGTGTGTTCTACCTGGAAACATTTGATGGTCTTTATCTGAATTTGGTAATTAGACCATGGGATGCTTACCTAAGATTTTTTTCTTTGTGTAGATGAGATTAACGTTGTTTAATTTTGTGTGCTTTTTAAATTGCAGGACCATTCCTTTTTTCCGTGCACAGGGCCTGTTAAGACTTACACAGATGCCTGGCACATTTAATTGCAAACTACCATTGAACTGCACACAAATTGTTTGGTTGGATCATCTTTTCTTGTTTAAAAATTCATGGCAAAAATGAAAGAAAATGGAATGCCTAGTGAGCATCAGTAAACTATAAATGTAAATATAAGCATTTTGAGGCACTTCTGTGGTATGAAAAAAATGTTAATGTAGATGTTGTTATCCAGCTTTGAAGCCTTAAAGATGAACTATGAAGGTTGGTTAAAATCGGGGGGGGGGGGGGGGGGGGGGGGGGATGGGGGGAAGGGGAAGAAAGAGCCTTAGATCAGTTACAGAATGTTAAATCATGACTCACAGAACAATTTAGAATGGAAGGCCTCTTATTAGTGGTAGTCAAAACTGAGAAAGTATGTATTCAAGTGTAGGCTTTGGAGGAGGGCATGACAGAAAACATGCAGATCAAAAAATCTGATACCTTCCAAATACTGTGCTTTTTTTTTTATATTCACATACATAAAAAGACTTGGCTTTCCTTTCAAAAATGTTAAAGGTTGCTTGTTTAAAAAATATGGCTTTATCGGACCTTAAAGGTCTTATTGTCCTCAACAGCGTAGATTCATGGCTCTTCTTGGTTGCTTGCATTGGTGACACATTGCTTATAGGTGAATAAAATATGCTCCTTTGAGATGAAGAAGCTCTACAGAGCTTTTTACAGTAAAAAAAAATAAAATTTTAAAAACTACGCATTCACTGCATATCTGTTTAGTGAGGCGCTATTAATTGTTTTAGGTATTTATTGGCCAGTGATTTCTTTGTCATTGTTCAGTTGGTTGGACTTTCCTTTCTTCAGAATTTTGAATTCTGAAAAAAAAAAGGAAATTTGAATTAATGTACTTAAAGATTAACTTTTTAAATACTTTACATCTTCACTATCTAAATACGATTGCATTTTAAAGTTTCTTTTTGATCTGCAGTAGTAAAGTTCACTGTAATCCTTCTCATGAGTGATGTCACAATGGGTTATGGCTTTACTTTCAAATTAAGTAACAATTCAAATTTCATGGAGAACAAATATTGAAGATGCATTTCAATGAGTGTATTTGTCAAGTACTGGGTAGATATTGTTAGTGGAGAAAACAGAAACCAAATATCTGAAGCAAGCTTTGTCTGTTTCATTTTTCTTTTCCTTTTTGTAGGCCCATTTGACTAGATTTACATATGTTCTCCCTTCAGCTGCCATAGCTTCACTATTGCAGTTTCTCTGTAGCTAGAATTATTCTTATTTGTTTCAAAATTCTTATTTTAAATAATTCTTCAAAGTGTGTGTTATTACTTATTGAATGAAAGTAGGGCTGCCACAGTCTTTTATCCTGAGCAAACAGATTACATTTTCTTGTACTTAAATTTTCATAAACATCAAAGCTGTGCCAGTTCTTACAGGATTTGGGGCTAATTGTTTTTTATGGATTTTATGGAAATGAAAAATATGCATATATTTCTAGCTCTACATTCCTTAAAATAAAAACATAATTTTCAAATAATGTTTACAACTTTTGAAGTGTGAAGTATTTCTTCTGGTTGGGGTATTTTAGCAAAATACTTCTTTCCATAAAAATCCTTGAGGTGCTTACATTAAATCTACTACTTTTCATATAGAACAACAAAAAATCAGTTTTGGAACTGTGGGGTGATTTTGTTGTTTGTTTGGAGCTTTTTTGCATTTCTTTAAAATACTATTCTTAACAATAAACATAATAAAATAGCATTTTAATGGAAGTAATAACAACAAACTAAAACTCCAAACATATAATGAAACAATCTCACTTGACTGGAAGTAATTGTTTTTTAAACTTAGAATACCAGTCTTTTAGAATAACCAGCTTTATTTTTTAGTTCAAAGAAGGTTATTTGCACAGTGGAATACTAAGGGGGTATCAGGAAATCTCAGCTCTGGGTATAGTCTGTGAAAGTTTTCTCTCCAGCTTGATTTGTGATAGGCAGATCTATGAAGGGCTAGAATTAGATTACTAATGCAATTTTTCACTTGTGAGAGAATGCTGGATTTTAGGCAGCATCAATAAAGGGGAAAAGTTAATTTATTTTTGCCCTGTCATGGTGGATTGTATTTCTACCTTCATGGATTTTATTTTTTTTTTTAATCACTGCTGAGCAGCAAAATCATACTTCACTAGATGCCCATGTACTGTAGAAGTAAAAAACAGGAGTTTTAAAACCAGATGAGAAACTATGCAAAGAAGTTCTAATTAAAAAGTCTTTCTGGTCATGAAGATTAATTGCTATAATTCATTTTGCTCAAAGGGATGTTTTCAATGAACATTTTCAACTGTGTGTAAATAGCATCTGATACAACAAGGGGAATACGTTTTACTTGCAGATTTATACAAATCAAGTAAATACACATCTTAATACAGCAACATAGATGCAAATACAACCTTTTCATTTTTAAAGGAAAAATAAATGTGTATGATTTTTCCCAGCAGTTTTAGTTGCCTTTCCTATATTTAAGAATTATTTTTTTTTTACTTCTCCCTCCCCCCTTCACAAAGTGTGATATAGGCCATCATTGTCTGGTAAATAATTGGTGGAGTAAATAATTGTGTGGTGGAGATTGTCCAAGCACTATTTTTTGAACATTACTTGAGCTCTTCAGCAGTTACGTTTTATTGAGGAGGGCAGATTTAAGAACCAGAGTAACTTTGAAAGGTGGGTTTTATACAGTTCCAAAAAATCTGTTCCAAATTTCTTGGTCATCAGTGTAAAAGAAATCCTTTAAACCCTTTTAAGTATTTCCTTAGCCAAAGAACCAGTGCTGACAGGTGAGGTCTTGTACTGTTAACATGTATCTTGCACGCTTAGATTACCAACTGAATTGCAGATTAGTTTTAAATGTTCAGGTATGGTACTAAACATCTTTTGGAACTCCTACATTTATCAAGAAGTTAAAATATTTAAGTGCTAAAAGAGATCTGTGAAGGCTCCTCCTTTAACTTTAAATAAATGGTTTATGGGAAGGAAAAGATGGGGGGGGGGGGGGGCGAGGGGGGAATCTTCACTAATCAGTGATTTCTCAGTTTCAGTATTTATAAAGCTGTGACACAAGCTAAATGCCTAGCACATGCTCCTTACCAAAGTTACACTATATTAGTGCAAAACCTCTTTCTATAGTGTTGATAGGCCCATGTTGCTCTAGCTACATGAATAAGCTCTCCAAATCAGCAGATAAATGGCAACCAGCCTGGAAGGAAAAACTTACTATTTCACATGGTCTGATGGTCGTGCCATTGTTTTGTGCAGAAAGGAACCTCAAAAGAACTGTGCCAGCAGCACTCTGAAGGTATGTGGACATAGAAGGACAAAAGTTTATTTGGGCACAGAGGGACCAGAAAAGATGCCCGCTACAAGTGGTCATGCATATACAGGCTGCCATTTTATCCCTGACCCAAGCTGACTTCAGGATAGCAAGCTAAGATCAGAGACAAGATGAGTACATTCACAGTTAACAATCAGTCCCAAGCAACAAAGACCATGATCAACAGCAGTGCAAAGTATGCTTCTGTCTCGGAAGTTTCCTTTATGGAAGCGATGAATTTACGAGAGAGCTTAAAAGATCTTATAAGAAAGATGGAGGAAGACTTTGTACCAAGGTCTGTAGTGACAGGATGGGGGGAATGGTTTTAAACTGAAAAGAGGGTAGGTTTTGATTGAATATGAGGAAGAAATTCTTCACGATGAATGTGGTCAGACCCTGAAACATTGTCCAGAGGAGCTGTGGATGCCCCATCATTAGAGTGTTCAGGGTCAGGCTGGAGAGGGCTTTGAGCAACCTGGTCTAGTGGAAGGTGTCCCTGCCCATGGCAGGGAGCTTGAACTTGAGTATCTTTAAAGGTCTCTTCTAACCCAACTCATTCCATGATTCTATGAGCACTCTCTGGCAAATGAGAGATTGGTACTTTATTTGCTTAGGTGATATAAATAGGAGCTATAAGCTGTCCTTCATGTCTTTTTTGAGGATCTGTTTCTGTGGGATCTGTTCCTCATTGAGGGCCCAAATAGAGCGTGTACCCAATCTACTCAAGGGCCTTAGTCAGTGTTCTCTGATGTGTTTCTCTTAATTCCTCGGTGACTGAAGTTCTAATGTAGTTTAAGGGGGGAGAGGGGAGGGAGAAGAGTGAGATCAAGTGCTTGTGACCCTGCTTGTCACTGTGTGGGGAAGCTTAGGTTGCCATTGCTGTTTCAGTCAGTTAAGCTTGTTAGCTAGGATTTGTAAATCTGTTGTGTTCCCTCAAGACCTGCTTAGTCAGATGGTGAAGGGGCATCTCTTAGCTGAACGTAATTTCCCTTGTGAAATGGATTTTTTACACTAGGTACCTTTTTTTCCCTAAACCTGTTTAAAAACACATAAGGGCTGTATGGATTCCACTAAGTGAACCAGAGTCAAGCATGAGTCTTCCTCATGGGTGGTGGTTGTCAACAGATTAGGATGCTTCTCAGGTTGTAAACTGCACTGAGGTCTGCTGTGTTGAAGCTGTCCAGCATCAGCTCTTCCTTGACCTACTCTTTGTTCTCTCCCATACTCCTTCCATGTAGGGATAGTAAGTTGCTTAATTCTGCCAGGTAGCTTGTATGGTATGTTTTCTGCCCCTTGCAATCCGTATATTGTTTTACCTTTTCAGTAAACTTCTGTCTCCACTGGAAGAACTCCTAGATTTAATGGCAGGTTACTGTTATGCTGGCTTTTTCTCCAGTAAGAATAAAAAATCAGATCACTCGTCCTCAGTGAGGGTCATGACTAAATTTCTCTTCAGATGAGCGTAACTTATTTCTATTTTTTTATCTGCCTCTCAGTCAGAGGCTTTCCTCTCTATCTTGGATCTAGGGAAATTACCTTCTTGCCACGAAAAACCAAGGTGTTTAAATTACTGTGTGTTTTGAAGATACAGATATTTTTTTTCTGGAAGAAATTCAAGTTGTATTCTGTTGTGTCAAGACTTTATACAAAGCCATGGAAATAGATTCAGTACAAAGTTGGAGAATTAGCCTTACTGGGCATCAAAAGGTTGCTGCATGGAGCTTCTTTCTCTTTTCTGTCAAGCTGTGTGTAATCAAAAAATACCCAATAACAATGCTTTTTTGGCAGAGCAGTTTTGCAATAACTTTCTGCACAGATTCTGAAAAATGGTTCCAGTGGCTTGTGATTTCACAAAATACTATGCAAGGATTGTTATTTCTCTTAGAACCACCCAATGTGTTTGTGCCTTACGGGTTTAAAAATAAATAAATGAAAATTATAGACAGTTATTTTTGTGTATGTGTGATTACAGTTAGCTTATGGGTGCCAAATTGGGAACTTCATCTTTCCTTTTATGAAACCTGTAGCATTACAAGAACCAAGATGTTTTACTGAGATCAGTATCACCTAGGAATTAATTTTGTCCTTTGGCTAATGCAGATGAGCTGCTGGTAACCCAGTGATGCGACAGTGTTAGTGGAAGAGGGCTGGATATGTCAGGATCCTACAAATCTTTTTTGATACTTGCCTGTGGGTAGACCTTGATTGCTTCTTTGGAATGTAGTTGTCTTGTTTTCCAGATAACCTTTATCAGAGTGAGAAAAGATCTCACATTAGCTATCATTGCTAGTACCATGGATTCTGAAAAGCAGCACAGTTGGTGCAGAGGACCTGACATCCACATGATGCATTTCAGGGGAAGTTACTATGGAGTAGTTTTACTTTGGTCCTGTTTTTTTAGCAACTGAAACACAATTTATTTTTGAAGATCTGGATTTCCCCGGGCTGATTTTTATGTGTACTCCTGGAGTGCATCTTTCATTTTAGTTATCTGAAATATAATTGGTGCACTCCAAGATCATGTTGTGATGTGAACTGAAGCATCCACATTCAAAATGGAGAAATCTAGATGATTTGCTTCAAAAGCACACAACTGATCTCATGAACTATGATGCTATGAACTATGATGCTGTGAACTGTGTAGGCATAATCTAGGTTTTTCCTTCTCATCTATTTTTATAGATATTTTTTTTCCATTTGGTGCACTAGTTACCAGTCCTCATTTCCTACCTGATGATTAAACAGAGATGTTAAGAACCTTTTTGCCCAGTTAGCACTGTTAAGGTAGATGTAAAATTTTGACCATACTTTTTCTTAGTCAAAAGTAAAGATTATCAGTTTGATTGCTTCTTACTCTAGATTTTCTTCAGTTTAGTCTGCATTTTCCCATTATAAAATTCATTCCCTACAAGATGTTGAGCTGTTTATTTATTTATGAGAAGTTTTGCATCTGAATAGTGTAAGAATTCAAACTGTGTTTGTCTGGGAAAACTAAACTGTTACACTGTCCTCTGCTGCAGGGATCCTGCTGTTAACCAAACGTAAATGAGTGATTTAATCGGTATTATGGGGATTGTAAGAGGGAGAAGCTAAATGTTATGTTTAGAGTCATGCTAACCATGCATTACAGTCTTCACTCCATTGTTTAAAAGCAATACAGTTTTCAGAACCTTCAGAGTGATAATACCTTTTTCATGGTCAAAATGAGAAAAACTCTGGAAACAGCATATTTAATTCCATTATGATTTGATGTTTTCAGTAAAAATTGTATATTTAAGTGGAAGATGTATTTTTGGAGGGGAATAAAGTGATCCTCCTCCCCCCCCCATTTCCTTTGTGATGGGTTTACCTTGGCTGGATGCCAAGTGCCCACAAAGCTGCTCTGTCACTCCCCTCCTCAGCAGGGCAGGTTGGGGAGGGGGAGAGAACTTGTGCGTCAAGATAAAGGCAGTTTAGTAAATCAAAAGCAAAAAGGCTGTGTGTGGAAGCAAAGGAAAACAGAAGATTTCTCTGCTTCCCGTCAGAGCAGGTGATATCCAGCCACTTGTCAAAAAATAGGGCTTCAGCGTGCATAGTGGTTGCTCTCAAAGACAAGCATCATAATAAGGAATGCCCCCCTCCTCCTGCTCCTTTCTCATATCTTGTTTTTGCTGAGCAGATGCCATATGGTATGGAATATCCTTTTGGTTGTATTGGGTCAGCTGTCCTGGCTATGTCCCCTCCCAAGATGTTGCCCACTCCCAGTCTACTGGCCTTTGGGTGTGGGGAGGGGCAGTTGTTGGAGGGACAGCCTTGATGCTGTGGGAGCACTGCTCAGCAGTGGCCAAAACACTGGTGTGTTATCAGTACCTTTCTAGCTACAAATAGAAAGCACAGCACTAAGAAGGCTGCTATGGGGAAAATTAACTCCATCTCAGCCAGACCCAACACATCCTTTTATATGTAATTTTGTGTGCATGGCCTTCTGCATTCTTCCTCAGTAAGTGCTGGTTTAAAATGTCTAAAGATGGTGTTTCATGTGTGTGTGTGCACTTCGGTATGCATTTAAAGCCATGTGTTAAGAGTCCACTACAAGAATATAAATGGTAGGAAATGCTGATGCCTTTACCAAATGAGATTTGTATGTGCTCTGGGAAAGTAAGTAGCCAGAGTCTGTCAGTACAGATGTTAATTCCTCAACAGGGTGTTTCATTGTGCCTCTTTCACTGTAGATTTTATTTAGTTATTTTGGGACTGCAAGCATCTCCTTTCACAGGAGAATTGTGATTGTTTTCATTAAAATATGGTGGCTTAGAACACACTGGTTATGCCAAGTTGCACCAAAAACCCGTCTAGTCAAGTATACTGTTTTTCAAGAGTGGGTGCATAGGGAATAGTATAAGAGCAGGGAAAGCATGTAATGAAGCCTTTTACTAATGCTGTTGTAGCCACTAGCAAAACATGGCTCTGAGACTTCTTAGGTGCCACCTTTGTAGTGAGCATTGGTTGATGCATTTCTTTTTCCCCTCCAATGAAATTCACTGCTGCCTTTGTACATACGTAAAATGTGTTTTAGCGTATATTCCTGTGGGAAGGAATTATAAAACTGATTACATAGTTATTTATTTTTAAACCTACCTTCTCTCACTTTAATGTGATATGCCTTAGCTCTTACATTTCAAGAGCTGTTGATTTTTGACTGCACTACCCAAAATTTTACAGGTCTCATTTTTTTTTCCTCAGATGCCTTCTTCAAACTGAAGAGTCCTAATTTACTTATTCCTTGTAGGAAATTACTCCATAGCTAAACAGAAAAAAATATACAATGAATTGAAGGATGTTTTAAGCCCAGTGTTTCAGTTTTTAGCTGCAGTGAATAGTGTTTTCTAGAATTATACCTTTCGATCTTAACTACTCTTTGTTTTTTGGGTTTCTTGTTCACGAGCTTGCTGGAACAGATTGAAGTCATAATCCCTTAGTTTTAAATCCCCTAATTTTGAAAACATACTGTTTGGTTCCATCCCCCCTTCCCCCCCCCCCGCTTAAGTATGTGATACATGGAGCAAATGCTGATCGGTTTTGTTTACTTGCTCCTTCTGTCTTACTAGGCCTTGCATCCCTGCTGATACTGGTTAAATCCTTTTGTCAGAAGTAATCACAATGACGGTGTAGGGATGAGACTATTTTACAAGAACTAAATTTTACAACCATTTTTTCAGTGGAAAGAGAATACTGGGAAGACTTGACGGCCATTATTAAAATGTAATTGGAAGATTCACACAAACCTGATTTGGATTAAATTGGTCGCTGACAAGTAGCTGAGATTGTTTCTGTAGTGACATCCTCAGAACCTAGCAGTGATGCTACCTTGATTCTTGACTGGACTTAACTACCTGTAAGTTTGTTACCATGACATTGTTTATTGGATGACATACCGAACTTTGGTAATTTATCAAAAGTTTTCATTTATGTGGTATTTTTTCCTGATGGTTATATAGCTGTCATTATTGGAAAGTAGGATAAAACTCCTCTGTTGCCTTATACAGGGCGTGAGGACCTATATGTCTATCTATATTAGTGCTTCAAAATGTGCTTATTTTTTATTCATAAATATTAAAGTACTTTAAATGTCAGGTTTTCTGTTCCTTTCTATGATTCTATTGTGAAAATGTTTGGGAGCAAAGAGGTACTAGTTTGTTGGTTTTGATCTTTTTAAACGGAATCTCAAGGTGCTGCTATTTTTCCATATTCCCTTGGTTCCTGGTAGAATTCAAAAGGAAGTTGTTTGGCCTTTGTTAAATCTTTAGTATTTCTCATGGCAACTCCTGTAATTTACTGTGATTTTTGCAAAGTAAATTACACTGAAGCAGAGATACAGCATTTTGTTGCCTAGGTGTGAGAAGTTGTTTGGTTTTAATGGTTCAGTCTTGAACGTGGACAGATTGTGGCTATTTTTCAGTGCCTTTACTTGCATACGGATCTGGTCAAATAGTTTTATAACTTTTCTAGCTTAGTTCTCCTAATTTTGAGAACTTTTTTCAATCTTTTTGGTTTAGTTGTTTGTGATTAGCCTAACCTGCTTTTATGAATTGGCATCAAAATTCAGTTCAGGGTGTTATTCACACCTTTGAGACTAATCCTGCTACTAAGCAGTGTGTTGACATAGGTATTAACTGAACAGTGGTCACATGAATGTGACCAAATGCATTATGAAGATGGATTTAGATGGCATTTACCATGTGTGGTGGTTTAACCCTGGCTGAATGCCAGTTGCCCACCAAAGCTGCTCTATCATTCCCATCCTCAACCAGGCAGGGGAGAGGAAGTACAACAAAAGGTTCCTGGGTTGAGATAGGGACAGGGAGGTCACTCAGCAATTACTGTCACAAAACAGACTCAACTTAGGGAAATTAGTTTAATTTATTACCGTTCAAATCAGAAAAACACCTTCTCCCCACCCTTCCCTTCTTCCTGGGCTTAACTTAATTCCCCGTTTCTCTACCTCCTCTCCCCGAGCAGTGCAGGGAAACAGGGAATGGGGGTTACGGTCAGTTCATCACACACTGTCTCTGCTGCTCCTTCCTCCTCACACTCCTGCCCTGCTCCAGCACGGGGTCCCTCCCACAGGAGACAGTCCTCTATGAACTTCTCCAGTGTGCATCCTTCCCAGGGGCTGCAGTTCTTCATGAGCTGCTCCAGCGTGGATCCCTCCCACGGGGTGCCGTCCTTCAGGAACAGACTGTTCCACCGTGGGTCCCCCACAGGGTCACAAGTCCTGCCAGCAAACCTACTTCAGCATGGTCTTCCCTTGGGTCACAGCATCCTTCAGGCACCCATCTGCTCTGGTGTGGGGTCCTCCACAGACTGCAGCTGGAGACCTGCTCCACCGTGGACCTCCATGGGCTGAGGGGCACAGCCTGCCTCACCGTGGGCTTCACCATGGGCTGCAGAGGAATCTCTGCTCCAGCGCCTGGAGCCCCCCTGCCCCTCCTGCACTGACCTTGGTGTCTGCAGACTTGTTACTCACACAGAGTCTCACTCCTGTCTCTTGCTGGCTCAGATTTTTGGTTTTTATTTTTTCCTTCTCAATACGCTGTCACAGAGGTGCTACCACTGTCACTGATGGGCTCAGCCTTGGCCAGCGGTGGGTCCCTCTCAGAGCCAGCTGGCACTGGCTCTGTGGGCCATGGGGCAAGCTTCTAGCAGTTTCTCAGAGAAGCCACCCCTGTAGCCTGTCCCCCACCATCAAAACCTTGCCATGCAAACCTCCTACACCTTGTGATAAAATGGCAAAATACCACAGTTTTCTATATTTCAGCAAAACCTAAACAAAGCAAAGTAAGAAACAAAACTACCGTCCTGTGAAAGAGAAGGCGGTATCTCTTGTCCTGTGGCCAAAGCACTCTGCTGCAGAGCTGTGGAATGAGTGATTAAAGATACTGTGGAGTAGCTTTCCTTTTCCTGGCATTGCCATACACCTGTTACAAGATGGTGAGATTGTGTAGTTGGAAGCATATCCAGCACTACATCATGAATTCTCTGACAGGCCTTTTACTGAGACTCTGATGACTCTGAGTGTGCTGGGAGGGGAGGATAAAATGAAATTGGAGAGTTGGTGGTGATTACAGTGTGTAATAGGTATCAGGTATGAGGCTATCATCCCTATAGATGTACCTTATAGCCATTCAAAGAAGGGAAGAGATGGAGAAGGATTCTTACAGAGGTAGGAAAATGCCTGAATTAGAATCTTTCTTTCAGTTGACTTGAGAAAAGCTTATCTTTTCTGTTTTCCTTGTCTCAAAAGATTAGCCCTTTATTTAGCAATCAAATTAGATGCCTCAGATTTGGTAGTGCAGATGTTTTCTAAATCACCTATTGATTAATTTTCAGTTAATTTGAGATCCGTTACTGCACAGTCAATATCATGTCTCTTCTTGTGGTATAGTCAATGGTACTAGCATACTTAAATCTGGGATTTGGACTTTGAATTTGGTATTTTCTTCTTGGAGCTTTATAACAGTTTTAGGTTTTTTAACCCAGACTTTGCTATTGTAGTCTATTTTTGTATTTGCTATGCATATTATTATACTGGTTATTAGCCTGATTTCTGTAAAGGTTTTTGCAGAGCAATTTTTTAATGCTTGATAGAAACTTAAAGATACATTTTGTAATGGAAAAGCTATGAATAATATGATTTCAGACCATGTTTAGAATACAATCACTGAAATGTCAAGTTCATTATTATGCACAATGCCTAAAGAGGCAAATTTTTGCACTGTGCATCTGTCTCATGGGTACTTTTTTCTTGGTTATAGGACAGTTGCCTAGTTAAAATCAGTGGTTTTTATCTTGCTATATTTTCTTAGACAAAGTCATTTTTGTGTTTCTAGCTTTGCTTAAATAATAATGCTTTTATTGCAGGTTTCGTTGTGTTTTGGCAAAGAACAGTCTTGTGCATTTATTTTCATAAGGTTTGAAGCCCAGAGTTAGTAACAGCGATACTTAACAGTACTTACAGACTGAAGACTACCAATTGGAACTCAGTTTCATGTATGACATTAGCCTTAGAAATCCTAACACTTAAAAAAAAAAAAAAAAGTAAGTCATAATCTGTTCTTGCATCTTTTAGAAAACTGCCATTTGTTACATGTGAATCTAAGTAATGGATTTTGAGAATCTGATTAATGGATTCATACAGTAAGTGTTGTCAAAGCTGTAAGCTGTGAAGCTTTATAAAATGGTTTTTGGGTACTAAAAGCCAAAAAGAAGCATACGTTGCTTATCCTGCTTATGACAGTTTTATGGAAAAAAAAAAAACAACCAAAAAAACCCCAACCGAAAACCACACTTACTTTTTAACAAGTAATAAAAAGTTTTAAATCCTTGTCTCTAATTGTTTGTCTGTTCCGCACTGAGTACCTAGCCTGAGGCTTGTATTTTGTTCTCTGCTTCAGTGATGTTATAATTGAGCATGTCTAAGGAGACTGATGGAGATATTAATTAGGAGTGATACCTAAAAGAATTAGTGTTGAACACCGGAGGGCAACATTCCCGTTTGCTGGAACCAGTCAGTCTCTTGTGTAGGAGAACCTGTGCTCACATGCAGTGCTTTATGCCTGCTTCCTTTTCTTAGATGACATTGAATGTGACTGTTAAAGCCGACTTCTAATGTGGACATTGCTTTGCTGTTTCCTGCAGTGCAGTGATTTAATGAAATTATTTGAGTACCCAATTTTAGTCAAGCTTTAAAATGACAGTCCAGGAGTGTCTGCTTTTAATGAACTCTACCACTACTTGGGAATCAGAAAGTTATCTTCCATTCTGTGTAAACTAGTGGTTCTTTAACGTAGATTCAATGGGTATTTTCAAAGTGCATACCAAAACCATAAATTTCTTCATCACATGACTGATGTGTGTCAAACTGAATTTGGATGGCAACTGGATTTCATTCAAATATATGAAACAGCATTTTAGCAATTTTATTTTTAAGTCATTTTGTGATGTTTTAAAATATTCAAACAGATATATGCCTGATACTATAGTATTTATCAATATATTGATCAGGAAATTTGAAAATTGGGATTACAGTTCCAGAAAAACTTAGAAATACCTGTAGTATCAATTAGGAGCCCAGGTACCTCTGAAAAACTGGATTCACATTTTAAAGATTTTTTTAAATTTTTTTTATTATTATTTTTAAATCTGTATGTCTCTTACATACTGTGTCTTGGAGCACCACTTTCATGTTCTTATTTGCAATTAACTCAGACTAAATATTCTGCTTTTCCTTAAATAGGATAAGCCATTATCTACCCTGCATCCTTTAAAATCATAATGCATACCTTGTGTCGTAACAATTCTGTCTTTCTTTGCTTTGACATGGGACTGGATGAGCCCAGGACCTGGTTCACAATCACAGGCCCTGGTTCTCATGGGGGAATTCAAACTCTCTGATACCTGCTGGGAAGGCAGCACGGCTGGGGACATGCAGTCCAAGAGGTTCCTGCAGAGCACTGCTGATAACTTTTTGGTGCAGGTGGTAGAGAAACCAGTGAGGTGACTTCTGCTCCTAGACCTTGTACTCACAAAAAACAGAAGGACTGGTTGGCCATGTGAAGGTTGGGGGCAGCCTTGGCTTCAGTGACCATGAGATGGTAGAGTTCAGGATCCTGTGTGGAGGAAGCAGGACAACAAGTAGGACTGCAACCCTGGACTTCAGGAGAGCCAACGTTGGCCTTTTCAGGGACCTCCTTGGAGGAATCCCATAGGTTAGGACTCTGGAAGATAAGGGGGATCCAAGACAGCTGGCTGATACTCAAGTATCACTTCCTCCATTCTCAGGATAGGTGCCTCCCTATGAGTATTTTACAGTGTGTTCATTTATTTTTAATTACTGCAATCAATAAGTGAGGGTTTTGCATTCAGATTTTTTGAGCTGTGTTAGCAGCTGTGTATGAGTTTCAGTCATGGAAATGTCTTTGCAAAAGACAGATGTCAAGGTCTTTAATCTCCAGGTGTCTGCTGAAACAGTTATATGACCTAAAGTTTCAGTCTCTGTGGTTAAAGGAGAATGCAGTGAGTAATCCAGGTCTGACGTGGATTAATTGTCTGACATAAAACCCTGCTGGCAGCATAAGGTGTGCGCTTGTTGGACTTTGCCCTTTGAAAGCACCTTGTGGTATCAGCGGCCTGAGATTCACCTTGGACAAATTTAAGGATTGTCAGGAATAATGCGCCTAATTCTTCTACTGTGATAAATACTTACAAGACCTTGCTGTGTCTGTCGATTCAAGAATGTATGCTAATAACATTGATATTGAAAGTTTTGGAAAAAGGTATTGTGGGAAGTGTGAATGAATGAATGAGCAACTGATGGTAAGAAAGTATAGCTATTTTGGTAGAAATGGGGGGAAGAGGTGAAAAAGAGAGCAAGGAGAAATAAGGTGACATTTGAGTGACAGTGTAAAAGAAGGATTTGGAATGCAGAAGATTCAAGAGGCATCATCTCATCAAAAGGAAAGATTAATATTCTTGGAAACATGGAAGATGTGTGAGAAGTGATATAAACCACAAGAAAAACAAAGAATAAAAATAAGGATAATCCTAAGATTTGAGGAGTGGGAGGTGGAGGAAAGAAGAAGGATGCAGATAAATGGGGAACAGTAAACACTATGCTTTTGATTTTGACTGGAAAAAATACTTTTAACAGTTTGGTCTAAGGATCAGGTCTTAGCATTCAATTTTAATATCCTCAATTTGCTGTTTCATTTTATGTGATGTGATTCTGATAAATGGCAGAGGAACCTGCGTGAATATTGTTAGTTGACAAAGGTATTTTCCAGGCTACTTGAGTTTCCTTTCCTTAGATCAGTGAGCAATTTGAACTGGAATCATGCTGTGAGTTCTTCCGTGGTTGCGTAGTCTTCAACAGGAACCAAGGAAGCCCTTCGTTTTGTGATACTGCTAATTGGGTTCTAGTCTACCTGTTTTCTTCCACTATACCAAATGCTCGCTGCAGTTCTGGAGTCACCTTTTCCTTTCTTTCCAAAGCCCTGCATGGGCTTTGTGTTGCAACCTGTCTGAGAACATTTGCCTGTTTGGCTCCGCACCAGCCTCACTTCCGTTTTATCATGATAAAAAGTGAAATTTATGCAAATCAAGGAAATACAGCATTTAAACAGAAGTAGATAGCTTGTTGTAATTGAAAGCTGATATGTCTTAATCTTCTACTTCATATTTGCATCTTGTAAGGTAGCTTAAAATGTCTTGTGAAGTGTAATAAATTTGTAAGTCATATAATTGCAAGTTATTTAAAATATTGGAACCAAATACATATTTCTGCAACATAGAGATTACATTTTTATGTGTGGCTCTCTAAGTAAGTAAATATTTCATTAAAAACAATTTTATTCTTCGTGTAGCCCATGTGATTTATGGTAGCTAGATTTAGTAAGACAAAGTAAAACATGAAGGGGTCCTCACAAAGCTAAATTGATTTATCTTCTTCACTGTATGTTGTCATTTGGAAGTGTAGTTTTAATGTCATTAAAAATTCTATTATTTGTCTTGATACCAACATTCTCTGAAGGTTGAACTGTTAATTATGTAACTATTGTATGTATAGTGTCTTATTCACTTAATTAGCCATCTAACAACCTGGTTGAGGGAAAAAATAGGGTTTTGTGTTTTGGCTGATTTGCACGGATTTGAAAAATACCACTTACGGTTTTAATAGTTATCTTCTTATTTCTTTTAATAAGCTTTCCTGATTTTATACCTGCAAACAATGGCCTTTTTTAGAGATTAGCTGAAGCTTACCTCTGCATATCCAGCAAGACTAAAACAGGGTTTGGAATGATTATTTTCCAGATAAATCATTGAAATGACATGTTTCATTTGTATAGTGAAATTGTATACCTTCTAAAACCTCAGTCACTTAATTAGAAGACTGATAAATTTGTAAAGTGCACAAACTTACCTTTAATTTTTCTAATCCAACATTTTTAACAAGTGACCCTTGTTCTCCAGGAATTTTATTCCCTAAAAGTATGTGTGGGGAAACCCAAACAGCATTTTAAAATTGTAGTATAAATGCTTATCTTCTGTTGCAGGCATTTTGGAAAGGTATGCTCAACATAGATGCTAAAAGCTCTGTGAACTGCAGCCCCATGTAATTTCTACAGGTTCAGTTAGTTGCTAATTAAGAAACTGGAATTGTTGACCTAGTATTTTATTTTAAAATTTACTAATTTTAATTGTAAATTAAATTAATTGTCCATGTCTTTTGGACCATTTCAGAAAGGTTTCTTGAAGCTCTTACGAAAGAATGCTTCTGATTTTGACTGGAGTCTGAGACACTTTGAATAACAGGTGAAACTAGGGTGTTCTTTGGGTGTTTTGTACGTTCCCACTTCTATAGGGTAACGAAGCTTGTAGCATTAACTTCTGGAACTTGTTTGTGAACTGTATTCGCCAATTACATTCTGTGCATGTCCATGTACAGAGTTTAGAAGGGAGGAAGGCTGTCTTTCTAGTTCTTTCTAACTTCTTGGGGTATAGTAAGCTTGCACTACCTGCAGAGTTGGGATTGCTTTCTTTTTCTATTGCTGTGATACTTGAATATAAGCGAAGAAAAAGATTGTGTCACCTGCACGGTGCATACCTTATCTCTGCCTGCAAAGGTGGAAGCATTGCCTTTGGCTCTTCTTACATTGGTGGAGTTTTAAGAGCTTGTAGCACTGGAACACATTGTATTTCTGTTACAGCATCACCTTTCTGTCCTAGTGTATCCAGCATCTTTCTGCAACCATATATTATTGTAGTATCGCACATGCCCCACTCCTGTCACTGAAGCCTGGTGAGGCCCAGGGCTTTAGTTACCTAGTTGATAGCTGAAGAAACTTTTTTTCAACTTAAAATATTATCTCTACTGCTGTATCTTGTATGCATATACTTAGTAAATTAAAAAATTATTAAAATGAGGAAAAACTAGGTCTGGTCACTGATGAATGGGTTATTGAATTGAATAAATCAGTAGCTTAGGTAAATTTTGAGCACCTTAAAAGTTAAAATACTTATTTTTGTGGTGGGAAATCAGTTGTTTTATTGGTGATGCCACTGAAATGAACCAAGGACTACTTAAATCGTTAAGAAGGACCAGGAAAAATAGCTGCAATGTCTAGAATATTACTCAGTTTTTAGACTAAGGATTCATTAAAAACCAGATGTCTTAATTTGTGAAGTTATAGGATAAGGTAGCACCAAAAATGTTTGGTGTCTTCACTGGAAATGAATGACTGTAAATGAAATGTGAAATTACATTTGCTTGGGAGTAAAGTGTTTGAAGAAGGATTTTAGTTTACCAATAAGATTATTAAAGATTTTCTGTTAGAAATGTGGTCACTCTGTAGTTGGAGGCTGTGGGAATTGTTTACCCATATTCAGCATCCTAGGAAGGAGTACAGACAAAGTAGTGTTCTTTCTTTTCTTTTCAGATTTTATTTTATAATAACTTTTTTCTTATCAATTAGTGAACAGTTAAGTAAAAAAGTGACAATGAAACTTTAAGTAAATAAGGAATGTTTGATTTTTGGCAAGAAGACAAAACAGGTATGGGTGGTGTACAGATTAGAAAGGTAAATGAAAACAAACCTGAGGAATTGTGCCAAAGCAGTCTTGTGTCATTGTAGTAGCTTTAATGTAATTAACATAAAAGAGAGAATATCCATAACCCCCTGAATCTGAAAAGCCTTATGAACCTAACACAGATCAGACTACTGTGATAATAGGACTTTGTAATTCTTCACCAACAATCTGGTGTTTCAGTGTTGCCTGCGGTCTGCTTGATGCAGCATGATGTCATAAAATCAGATTGGAAGTTCTCCAAACTGTGCCTGTAATGTCCTCCTCTACGGTAACCAGTGACAGGTACCGTCATTGCTGTCTGCTGTTTCCACTTGCTGATAAATGAGTTCAACATCTGTTACTTAATGAGTATCTTAGGGAAAAGGAGAGAAAGTAAAGATTATTTCCCCTGCCCCACCCCCACCCCACATTGACCTGTATATTAACCTACTATACTTTATTTAATTTTTATCGAGAGAATGTGTAGTTTCATTTGGGGACATTTGTGTCTCTCCTTGCATTTTGCTAAATAAAGTAGGGCATGTCCTACAACATGTTTCAGTATAAAAGAAATTTTATTGTTGGGAAGCAAGTGTGGAAACATAAAATCATGGACCTGATTCCATATCTAATTCTGTAGCTGTCATCTGACTTTTGAGGGAGCTGTTTCTTACATCACCCTCCTCTCTTGCAGAGCAGTGCTTGGCACATAGCATGTACCTGCCTTCCAGCAGTCCCTCAGCAGTGTGCCAGGTGTGAGTTGTGTTTTCTTCCAGGGGTGCTAACTGAATCAGAGCAGAACCCCTCATTTGTACCATTACCTTAGAAATAAACAATTTCCTTGACTCTGAAGTTTTATCTTGAGGTCTTTGTTGCTCCCAAATCTGAGATTTGCGGTCTTACTACAATTGCAGTATGATTCCATTAAAGGGGAGTATGTGTTACTGAAGATCCATCAGCTGTGGGACTGCGTGAACCTGCTGGGATTTGCAGAGCAACCGTTCCCTGCTGCGTGAGTCAGCAGTGTGTTCAGCAGCGCACGACACTTCTTTCTTCAGTATTTGGCTGTTGAGCTGCTTGATCCCACTCTGCTGACCCTAGCAAGCTGTACATATTGTGTGGAGCAGCAACTAATAATCTCAAGTCATCTTCACCCAGCATTTCTAAGGAATTCAAGTATGAAGAAATTGAATTAGAGTCTATAATAATGAAAATGGTTCTGAGGAGATCAGGGGAGGTGTAGATCAGTACATCTAAGAAGTGTACTGGTAAACAGGTAGAAATCACAATTCAAACTAGAATTGGAGAGCATGTGGGTGAATACTGGAAAAGTTTCAAGGTTCTTTAGGGATCAGCATTTTCTGATGGAAACTATGTATATGAGCAGCTGATATCATCCAAAGTATTTGGCTAGATTTTTCACCAAAGGCTCTTAGAAAAATTTGAGCTTCCATGATATAATGGGAGATTCTTACATGTGTAAAAACTAGTTAAAATGTACTGTGAAAAGGACAAAAATAAATGCCCTGTTTTCATACTGAAGGGAGGTCACCTATGGAATCCCATAAGGATCTGAACTGAGGCCTGTGCTCTTAATATATTCATAAATCATTTAGAAGAGGAATGAATAATGAGATGTCAAAGTTTGCAGACACTACAGAGTAATTCAGGATAAGTTAAAAAAAAAACAAAACACCAACCTGATAAAGTGACAGTTCATCTCAAGGTAAGTAAGTATGTATATGGAGAGAGGGAATAATCCTAATTTTGCATGTAGACCTATGGTCCTTGAGTTGATTGTTACTATTCACAATGCAGTGCTGTAATTGGAATAAACTAATGAAAATGTTAGCTAAATCCTCAGTCACAGAAAGGGAAGTTTTAGGAATCATTATGAACGCTCTTGAAAAGATCGGAACAGCGCATCAGCAGGGTACAGTTCTGCTGTAATAACGATAGGGAGTGTTGAAAAAATTTGCTGTTGCTTCTAACTCGGAGTTGTCATATTAATCTAACAAGTAGAGAACATTCAAAACCAAGTAAGATGCTTTTCAACATAATGTGTAGTTCTGAGACAACTTGCTATGGGCTTTTGCAGCAGAAGCTATCACATAAAAGTATATACCACTAGCTAAAGAAGCCTGAAGAAAGTGCTGGAGATCGTAGAGGCGAAAGTTAGGCCAAGTGATGTATATATATGCTTACCCTATCCTTAATTTTTTTCTATGCTATGTTTTAATGTCTTCTTAATAAACAGGTTATTTTTCTAGATGGATTTTTTTTTTTCTGTTGGTCTGACCTAGTACAGCAGTTCTCATGAACTTTTTCAGTATGAAGACTCTTATTCTGGCCTCAGGCTCTAATTAAAACTCTAATTAAATTCCTCTCATGAGGGAGAGGTGAGAGGGGAGGGAGAAGTAATATTTTTGGTAGCTCTCTTCCTATGGTGGTATTACTTATACACAATTCTCCTTTAGTCCTGCTGACACTGGCAATCTGACCTTACTTCCAATATTCCTTTTGTTATACAGCTATATGTAGATGTAGAGTGATTCTGTTTGTTTTCCTCTTAACATGCTCATCCTGTTCTCTTACCCCGGCACTACACTTCCAGCATGCCTAGTGCTTCTTTACTTCTTCAGCTCCTTGTATCAGATTTAAAAAACTGAAGGGAAGCTACAGTGACCTGCTGGAAGTACAGGTTTGCTTCCATCTTCGCTGTGGAGCAGGAGATGCCATTTGAGGCTATACTTACCTAAAGGCCTATCTAATTATCTAAACCAGCCTATTTATAAATATTGTTCCCTCTCCTCTCTCTAAATTAGAGCAGGATAACCAAACTGGTTAGTGAAACATTTTTGACCTGAATGGGAACCCGAACTAGAAGAACTTACCTGTAGCTGTCCCTGAACTGAAGAAGGAAGTTGTTCTGCACCATGGCTGGTTAGATTTCCAAGGAGACAAGGTATGCGATGTTAGGGATGTTTGGGTCTTGCTAATGAACAGTTTGGCTATTAAATAAGATTGAGACACATGCATTGGTGTGAAAAATGGGAAGATTTTTGATGATCCCTGGGTTTAATGACATTTTTTGGTCTTGAACTGACTCCTTTAGAAATCTGTCTGTGATACAATAAAGGAAACACCTCATGTCTATGCTTCAAAGTAAATTGCTGCAACTTTAAACACAAAACTGTAGGTTATATTTTAAAAATAACAAAAAAAAACCCCTAGAACATAATTAAGGTAAATACTACATCTGTCCTTTTGATTGTAATGTGGGAATGCAGAATGGGAAGTGGGAGATCAGGTGTGATGTCCTTATAGCATTTGTTTTCTGGACACTGAAGACTGTGCACTGACATGATGTTCTGCTGTTGTTTATCCAGAAAAGAGCAAGTTATCATCTGCTTAGATTGATAACTTTTTGATGCAGGTGGTAGAGAAGCCAGTGAGGTGACTTCTGCTCCTAGACCTTGTACTCACGAAAAAAAGAAGGACTGGTTGGCCATGTGAAGGTTGGGGGCAGCCTTGGCTTCAGTGACCATGAGATGGTAGAGTTCAGGATCCTGTGTGGAGGAAGCAGGACAACAAGTAAGACTGCAACCCTGGACTTCAGGAGAGCCAATGCTGATCTCTTCAGGGACCTCCTTGGAGGAATCCCATAGGTTAGGACTCTGGAAGATAAGGGGGATCCAAGACAGCTGGCTGATACTCAAGTATCACTTCCTCCATTCTCAGGATAGGTGCATCCCTGTGGGTAAGAAATCAAGCAGTGGGGACAGGAGGCCCACATGGATGCATAAGGAGCTTCTGGAGGAACTCGGAGGAAGTTTATGGGATGTGGAAAAAGGGACAGGCCATTTAGGAGTAAGATAGGGATATTGTCAGAACATTCAGGGAGACGATGAGGAAGGCTAGGATCTGTTTGGGACATGCCATTTATGAGTAAGATAGGGATGCTATCAGAACATGTAGGGACATGATGAGGAAGGCTAGGAACTGTTTGGAGTTAAGTCTGGCGAGGGAGGTCAAGGACAACAAGAAGGGCTTCTTCAAGTACATCAGTAGGAAAAGAATGACTAGGGAGGATGTAGGCCTGCTGGTGAATGAGGTGGGTGTCCTGGTGATGAAGCACACAGAGAAGGTGGAGTTACTGAATGCCTTGTTTGCTTCAATATTTACTGCCAAGGTCATCCCTCTGATTTTCCAGATCCTGGAGGCAAGAGAGGAGGTCTGGAGAAAGGAACACTTACCCTTGGTTGAGGAAGATTGGCTTAGAGATGACTTAAGCAAACTTGACACCCACAGACCAGTGGGTCCTGATGGGATGCACCTCCCAGTGCTGAGGGAGCTGGCAGATGTTATTGCCAAGCCACACTCCATCATCTCTGAAAGGTTATGAAGGACAGGAAAAGTGTCTGAGGACTGGACCAGGAAAGCCAATGTCACTCCAATCTTCAAAGAGGGCAAGGAGGAGGATCCAGGAAACTACAGGCTGGTCAGCCTCACTCCGTCCCTGGAAAGGTGATGGAACAGCTCATCCTGAAGGTCATCTTGAAGCATGTGGAAGAAAAAGAAGATTATGGGGAGTAGTCAACATGGATTCACCAAGGGGAAATTATGCCTGACTAACCTAGTAGCCTTTTACCCAGCCAGTCATTCCATCCTAGATGAGGGGAGAGCAGTGGATGTTGTCTGCCTTGACTGTCAGCAAGGCTTTTGACACTGTCTCCCATAATGTACTCATAGGTAAGCTCAGGAAGTGTGGACAGTGAGGTGGGCTGAGGGATGGCTGAATGCAGAGCTCAGGGGGTTGTGATCAACAGCACAGAGTCCAGCAGGAGGCCTGTAGCCAGTGGTGTTCCCCAAGGGTCAGTGCTGGGTCCAGGCCTGTTCAACTTCTTCATCAGTGACCTAGATGAAGGGACTGAGTGTCCCCTCAGCAAGTTTGCTTGCCACTGGGAGGAGTGGCTGCTACACCAGAAGGCTGCGCTGCCATTCAGCCACACCTGGACAGGCTGGAGAGTTGGGTGGAGAGGACCTAATGAAGTTCAATAAAGGCAAGTGTGAGGTCCTGCAGCTGGGGAGGAACAACCCCATGTACAAGTACAGGCTAGGGTTTGACCTGTTGGAAGGCAGCTCTGCGGAGAAGGACCTGGCAGTTCTGGTGGACAGCAAGTTGCCCATGAGCCAGCAGTGTGCCCTGGTGGCCACGAAGGCCAGTGGGACCCTGGGGTGCATCAGGAGGAGCGTGGCCAGCAGGTGGAGGAAGGTTCTCCTGCCCCTCTGCTCTGCCCTGGTGAGGCTGCACCTGGAGTGCTGTGTCCAGTTCTGGGCTCCCCAGTTCAAGAGAAATAGGCTGGAGAGGGCCCAGCGAAGGGCTGCAAAGACGATGAGGGAACTGGAACATCTCCCTGATGAGGAAAGGCTGAGAGAGCTGGGCCTGTGTGGCCTGGAGAACACTGAGAGGGGACCTTATCAATGTCTGCAAATACCTTAAGGGTGAGTGTCAGGAGGATGGGGCCAGGCTCTTTTCAGTGGTGCCCGGCAACAGGCACAAACTGCAACATGGGAAATTCCTTCTGAATATGAGGAAGAACTTATTTGCTTTAAGGGTGACAGCGCTGGAAGAGGCTGCCCAGAGAGGCTGTGGAGTCTGCTTCTCTGGAGATATGCAAAACCTGCCTGAACGCAACTGTGCAAGCTGCCATAGGTGAATCTGCTTTAAGAGGGTTGGACTAGATGATCTCCAGAGGTCCCTTCCAACCCTCTATGATTCTTTGATTAGACTTCATTAACTATCTGTATTTGAGATACTACTGGATACTGATATGTTTAATGTCACAAAGAAGTGCTAGGAATAATACTGAAGTCTCGAGTGAATTTTCCTGTTTTGAATGAATTTTCAACCATTTTGTACTTCACCATAGACTGAAAACCCTTCACAATCCTTTCTTCCTTCCATTGGACAAACTCCTATGTGAACATTGGGTCTCTCAGAAAACAAATTCAGGAAATTTGCAAGTAGGCTATTGGCAAGAGATTTAAAGTTTCTGAGTTCAGTTTTGTAACACAAGAAAATGCTGTAATTATTTTAAAATAATTTTGTATTTTTGGAAATTACTGAGTTGCAGGTTTTGACTGATTGAAGTGTCCTGTGGTTTACCTAAACCACACTTCATTTGCAAAAAAAACAAGAGTTCTGTTGCAAAATATTAAAAGTGAGCAGTGAGAACTTCCCAATGAAGAGAAACAACTAAGGAGGGGCTGAGGATAATCTCTATCCTCTGTTGGATGTGGGGGGAAACATAGTGACAAAAGATAAGGAAAAGTCCTGATTTGCCTCAGTCATTAATAGTAAGACCAGTTGTACTCTGGGCACCTAGCTCCCTGAGCGGGAAGACAGGGAGGGGGAATAGAATGAAGTCCCCATAATCCAAGGGGAAATGGTCAGTGACCTGCTACACCACTTAGACACACTTAAATAAAGTCTATGGGACTGGATGGGATCCACCCAACGGAACTGAGGGAGCTGGTGGAAGTGCTCACCAAGCCACTTTCTATCATTTATCAGCAGTCCTGGCTAACTGGAGAGGTCCAGAAGGCTGGAGGTTAGCCAATATGATGCTCATCTACAAGAAGAGCAGGTAGGAGGGTCTGGGGTACTACAAGCCTGTCAGCCTGACCCCAGTGCTGGGGAATGTTATGGAGCAGGTCATCTTGAGTGCCATCATACTGTACATGCAGGACAACCAGGTGATCAGGCCCAGCCAGCATGGGTTTATGAAAGGCAGGTCTTGCTTGACAAACGTAATCTCCTTCTATGACAAGGTGACCCACTTAGTGGGTGAGGGAAAGGCTGTGGATGTTGTTTACTTAGATTTTAGTAAAGTTTTTGACACCATTTTCCACAGCATTCTCTTGGAGAAACTGGCTGCTCAAGGCTTAGACAGATGAAGTCTTCACTGGGTTAGAAGCTGGCTGGCTGGCCAAGCCCAAAGAGGGGTGGTGAATGGAGTTACATCCATTTCGCAGACAGTGACAAGTGGTGTTCCCCAGGGCTCAGTACTGCAGCCAGTCCTGTTGATATCTTTATTGACGTTCTGGATGAGGGGATCGGGTATACCTTCAGTAAGTTTGCAGATGACACCAACTCGTGGGTGAGTATTGATCTGCGGGAGGGCAGGAGGCTCTGCAGAGGGGTCTGGGCTGGCTGGGCTGAGGCCAGTGGTGTGAGGTTCAACCAGGCTCAGTGCCGGGCCCTGCCCGTGGGTCACACCAGCCCCAGGCAGCGCTACAGGCTGGGGCAGGGGGCTGGGAACTGCCCGGTGGGAAAGGGCCTGGGGGTGCTGGCTGACAGCCGGCTGGGCATGAGCCCCCAGTGTGCCCAGGTGGCCAATAAGACCAACAGCATCCTGGCTTGTATCTGCAACAGTGGGGCCAGCAGGACTAAGGAAATGATCATCCCTCTGTACTGGGCACTGGTTGAGGCCGCACCTCGAACCCTGGGTTCAGTGTTGGGCCCCTCGCTGCAGGAGGGACATCGAGGGGCTGGAGCGTGTCCAGGGAAGGGCAGCGGGGCTGGGGAAGGGTTTGATGAGGAGCGGCTGAGGGAACTGGAGAAGTTCCGTCTGGAGAAGAGGAGGCTTAGGGGGAGACCTTACCACTCTCTACAGCTCCCTGAAAGGTGGTTGTAGTGAGGTGGGTGTTGATCTCTTCTCCCAGGTAACAAGTGATAGGACAAGAGAAAATGGCCTCAAGTTGCACCAGGGCAGGTTTAGGTTGGATATTAGGAAAAATTTCTTTGTTGAAAGGGTTATCCGTCACTGGAACAGGCTGCCCAGGGGAGTGGTTGAGTCACCACCCCCAGAGGGATTTAGAAAACGTGTAGATGTAACACTTAAGGACAAGGTTTAGTGGTGCACTTGGAAGTGTTAGGTTTAGCGTTGGATTGATGTCAGAGGTCTTTTTCAACCTAAATGATTGTATGATTACTACGTTTGTTTACAGAATTTTACTTAAAAATATTTTACAAGCATAATGCTCATTCTTTGGACTAAAGCATTTAGAATTACACTTTATAACTGAGTAAAAGAAATGGCTGTGTATTTTATTTGCTCTTTTTCACCAGATTTTGAAACATGGGCAGCTTATAAAGTGTGCGCGCATGTACACATGTGCATGTACAATTAATAATATACAGCCTTATTGTTTACATGCCCCTAGGGCATGTAATGATAGGACAAGGAGGAATGGCTTTAAACTGAAAGAGGGCAGATTTAGATTAGCTATTAGGAAGAAATTCTTCACTATGAGGGCGGTGAGGCACTGGCACAGGCTGCCCAGAGAAGCTGTGGCTGCCCCATCCCTGGCAGTGCTCAAGGCCAGGCTGGATGGGGCTTTGAGCAGCCTGGTCTAGTGGAAGGTGTCCCTGCCCATGGCAGGCGGGGTGGAACTGGAGAATATGTAAAGTTCCTTCCAAACCCAACTGTTCGGTGACTCTATGAAAACATCTTTGAAATCATACTACTTATGAAAACATTTCTAGATCTGAAGTGGGCTTCATAGAGCCCACTACATAGATGTGTATATTTCTTAAGGAATCTTAAGTTTTGCTAAAGATGGGAAACGTAAACTTTGTCTTTAGTGTACATATAACTATTTGTACTCGACCGTGTCTGTACCTGAGGCAATTATGGCCTGTGGGTGGCTGGAGCAGAGACAGCACTGAGAAGCTGCAGCCCATGGACAACCAGAGCAGAGACACCTCCGAATTTCTGTTACATAATGATTCATTTATTGGTTGACATGTCTTTAACATACTAAATATAAATAGTATTTTTTCTGGCTTTTTAAAGAGCTGCTTTAGAAATCTGGATAATTAAAAAAAAAAAAAAAAATCAAAACAATCTGACATGGTGTGTACACAGCCCAAATTAGGCAGTTTACCTCCTCAGGTCTAGATGATCAATATGTTCATTTAAAATGAACTGAACCTGCTAAGTAGACGAGAAATTTGTTTTAGTTAATGTGTTACTTCATCTTGGTACTGTTTCACTGTGTTGAGTTTACTGTGGATGGTAGTCTTTTGTTGCTCACTGTTATATAATTTCTTTCTTTACCTGATGTGTCATTCAGTTAAAGACAAGACCATATTAGGTAAAGCTGAGTTAGGACCATAATACTTGAAAATATTATCTGGTACACTCAAAATTGTGCATATTTAAAATTAGCAGAAGTTTATTATTTAGTTCTAAAAGACCATTTTTTTAATGATAAATTTGTCTGTTCTCTGTGAATATCTTAATTTATTTTAGATTTAATGTATCAGTATTACAAAATATTTGCAGAGGGTTTTTTTGTTTCTCTTAGAATGTTTGTCATCCAATAAATTTAAGTCAACTTAGATATTCTTATCATAAGTGGATGTAATATGGGGCTGCTTTTTTTCCCCCTCCCTCCCCTCGCCTTCCCTCCTTGAAGTAGTCTAAATCAAATTCTAAAACTAAAATTACTTCACCTTCTTATTATTTTGTAGGGTCATGCAAACACAGGGGATGCGTATATCCTAATTTTGGTAGATGTTTTCACAGGAGACTCATTATCCTGATTTAATAAAAGACAGATAATAAACTTTATTTACAGTGTTCAGATAAAAATGCCATGGATGAAGGATTTGCATTAACTCCTAATATTTTTACTAAGTACCCCCATCCCGTCCCAGGGTTCACATTTCAAATTATGGATAGCTGAACAGTCACTCCAGTGGCTGAGTGTTACGGTGAGCAGTGGAGTAACACAACTCATGGTGTAACACCAATAAATCTTAATTATTCAGCAGATGGAATTTAAAGCTTACTAGCCATGGCTTCCATCATGCACCACAGCGTAGGGCTATGTAACTACATCAGTATTAGGTAGCTGTATGTTATATTTATGACATATTGCTGTATTATGTAGCGCATGACTAATTGTCCATGAAAGTATTTATATATACACATTCAAGTGTATTGCTCATACCTTGGTTGTGTTCAGTGAATGCATGTGATATTTTTATAGCTATTCTGTTTTGTTTGAATTAGGTAGAATGTGTGTGTGATACAAATACAAATCCAAATTACTTACTTAACTGTTCTTGCTAACATCTTAACATCAGATGCAGTCCTGTCACAACCAATAGTTTTCGTGTTAATTGTCACTGTGTATATGTTTCAGTATCAGTTAAAATTTCTGGGTTTAATATTAGGCAGGCTCTAGAGCCCACAATGTGAAGTGCAAGAGCATCACTGAGAGTTGCTAAGGGGATTCCTAGTGAAGGGGACATGAAACCATTCATGTTTATGCAGTATTGTTGGATAAAAGTGTAACAGTGCAGTGAAATCAAAGATGTGTTCATATCTCCTTTATAAAGAAGTTCTGTGTCATCGCCGTCATCCCATTTTGCACTTAAGAGTGACCTCCTCAGTTTTTTTCATAGATGCTGTTGCTCAGCTAAACCTCTTATTTCCTCGTTACATCTCTTCTCTTTTGGGATACCTACTGAAAATATGGGAAAACATGGGATCAGATTTCCATTATTTCATTCTAGGCATCCATTAATTTGTCAGCACTGTTTTCAGACTACTCCCAGGCAACGCTGATAAATGCAATGATTAATAAAGATGTTACCTGTGAGTCTTTTTCCTAGTTGAACATGATTTTTTCCCTTTATGGGAGAAGGAGAGGATAAGCACTTTTTAATGTACTTTACTGTATCATTCAACGGGTGAACTGTTTTGCCTCAGCGTCCTTTTTCTGAAGACATTACCTTTATAGGCACAGAGTGCTTCTGGTCAAGAAGTCTGCATTTTCTCTCATCCGGATGCTCAATTACTGCTTGTTTCCAGAGGAGGCTCAAAAGAGGCATCGGATAAGTTGTACTCCAGGCAAGATAGGGGGTGTTGTGTTTGGGTTTTTTTCCCCCCAGTTTAGGCCTTTTGGACAGATGTTCATGTCTTGTTGGACTGCAGTTCCCTGTATTTAAATATCTTTCATCCAGATGTTGTGCCTGATTCTTCATAGCTGGGTATTTATCAGTGCTTCAGTGGATGTGTAGCTAGCTTACTAAAGGATTTCATCATTTCTAACTTGTTATACCACCTCAGTTAATGAGGATATGAAGATGGGGCATAATTTCTTTTAATCAACACTGCTCAGGAGACACATCTAGGATCTACCTGTCTCATAACGTAGGCAATAAGCACGACAGCAGTCTAGTGAACACAGCAGTTTAGAATTGTTTTAATCTGGTGGAAAGCCTTTAGCTGATAGCAGCTCCATGCTTCATAAACTTGTCAGCTGTGATAGGCTTTGGCTGTAATAGATTATTTCTGTACAAATACTGGCAAGATCGTGCAAGATGTTTATCACCTGAATAACATATTTAAAGTTCAAGGGATTCTGAAAGAGGATCTTTCCAGTCATGGCCAGAAGAGAGATTCTGCTTTGCTGTACCAGTTGCATTTTCCTTTTCTTGTATAAAGCGGACAGTAAACTAAAACTAAATCCTGTTGGGAAGGTTCTTGAAATCCAAATTCAACACAAAAGATGTCATACTTGTCAAACTCACATGGTCTTTTAGTGCATCTCAAAGATTTTAGCAGAGGTAGGTGTGATGGCTTTTGTGGATATCAGCTTGTCTTCATGGACAGTGAAGCTCATCCATAGTAATTTTTCCTTTTTTAAAAGAGAGCCAATTTAGTGGTTGGTGTATCTTACGTGGAGTAGAGGTAAAAAAGTAACACTATCAAGCGGTCCCAAAAGAACAGATTTTTTTTTTTGTGGCAGTGCTTGTCCTAAAATAGAGTACTGCTTTTAAATTCTCTTACAGATCAACATAAATTATATACGTAAACTATCAGAAGTCTTCAGTTTTTAGAAGTCTTTAGAAGTTTTTAGAAGTCTTTAGTTTTTAGTCATTTAAAGATGATGTAGGACTTCATAGGCTCTTGAATGTGCGTCTTGATTGGGGCCATTTACCTTCTGAAGTTTCATGTTAGCTAAAACGTGAACATATTAAAAAAAAAAAAAGCTGTAAGCTAGCATAGTCCATTTCTTGATTCTTTTCTTGCTGTATTTGTTTCTGCAATAAAAACAATGAACTCTTGTAATGCTCACCTCTTAGGCAAAGCAGGGAATTCAGGTTAGTATCTGAGAATATGAAATGTGCAGAAATAGCTGTGAGCCTTAATACAATGGGATATGAAGTTCAGAACATCTAATGCAGATCTTGGCACAGTATGATTAAGTGTCTAAATTTTGTAGCAGGTGAAAAGAGATGTTTTCGTTTGTGTAGCATCCAGATGGTACATAGAGAAAAATAGGTTAATCCCTGTTTTGTATACGGAACTGGTACGTACTTACTAGCAGATTTCTTCTCTGTGGAAATTTCTGTTACAGTAAAGCTCTGTTCCATTGCTGTTCCAGCATTTCTGTTTTTATAAGGAACTTACATAACATCTAGATCTCTGATCCTGGAGTTCTTGAATGCTATGATACCTCTTTTTTTTTTTTTTTTTTTTTTTAATCAAATCCTTCATAAGAAACACAATACTAAAGGGTGCTTTAAATGTTGTACATTCTGTGGTGGATGTTCTGTTGAGAGCTACCAAACAGAATAGTCTGCTTCACTGCTCACACTGTTTGCCAAAATAAAGTCCTTCACTCATGGTAGAAAAAGAAAGGGAAGTTTGAAGGTAATCGTGCTTGAAAGGTCTGTTCTGATCCCTTATCTTGAATATATTTACATCTCCTTTGCTCTGACTTACTAGTAGTCTTAGAATTTGCTTTGGAAATGTATGTGTGTGTATCCAAAGGTTCTTTTCCACAGGCTATACGTGCTCCAGAGAAAACAGTCCCTATGAGGGATGGCTGCAGCAGCTTACAGTTATACAGGGCAAAGTGGATCCTCCAGGTTATGATCACACCCTCGTACTGAAAAGACGGTGCCCGAAAGACCTCAAAAGCAGAAGAAGCTTCTGATCAGCCTTTTCCCAGAGCAGTGGTGGGATGTATGGTGGGCACAGGTTGAGACAGATAATGGAAAAATTTTTCCAGAAGAGTCAAGAAAGTCCATGTTAGTTGAAAGCTACCCCACTCCTTTTCCATAGAGAGGATAGTCAACTTCATCAGGGGAAAAAGTAAATTAAGCTAAGAAATAAGTTTTATAACTGTTTTTTCTTTTTGTTTTTCCCTTGAGACAAGACCTATCACATTAATTGATGGTGCTAAGGTCTTAATTTGTCAAAGTTTTTATGTCTGTATCATATAAAATATAACAGTAAGTGTTGCTTGTTGCAAGTATCCAGAGTGGCCTCTTCTCGCCACTCCCCCCCCCCCCCCCCCCCCCCCCCCCCCAACTGTCAAAATGCACTCTTGTCTGATCAGTGTTTTTGGTTTTGGTTTTTTTTTTCCTTTCAGTCAACAACCTTATTATTTAAACATACACTATGAAATGACTGTGGATTCATCCAGATAATAGGATAGTAATGCTAAATGTTTTAATGGCTTTCAGTAAGAGGAGTTCACATGATGTTTTTCATCTAAAGAACACAGACAGCAAATATTTTTAGGTCAAATGCAGTGGTAGTTTGAATGATCATTATAGCAATTTTCCAAAATACAAAAATTACATCTAGCAGAAGAATAGTTTTTGGTTTAAAATATTTTAAAATGTAGTTTCCCTCCTTAAATGACTTTTTTTCTTTAGACTTTTAGGATATTGAGTGCAGAAATAAGACACTGATAGTGCCTGTGGATGAAAGATCAGTGTTTCTTTTGTGTACAAGTCAGAGATGTAATGAACTTCGCCATTCTTCAGTATTGGAACTGGTAAAACCTCTTTGTCAGACTTGCATAAAAACCCATGGTTGTTTTCTGGGTCTAGTTTTTAGAAATTTAGCTTGTTTTCTTTTCTGAGAACAGATTTGGAAAAGGCCATAGAGCAATTTTTCTCCAATCTAAAAGTCAAATTGGTGCTTACAATTAGTTGTCAGCACTAAGGCTGACTGTAGCCCTAGACAGAAACCACAGGGATTTCTAATGGTTGTGCCCACTTTTTTTTTTTTTTTCCAAGTGTTGATGGCTTTGAAATAAAAACCTTGATTTTTATTTAATTGTGTGACTTAAGCAATCAGAGCCAGTTTTAATATAACAAATTAGTGATTTGGTATACTTCACTGAAATTGCTAATTTTAGAGACTTTTTCAGTGGGGAGACCGTATGTATCCAAGCCTTTGTGAGTCTGCTAAAGACCTCTTTTCAGAAATTAGGTCATAATCTTATTTTAAATCAAATTAACTTATTAGAGAAATAAATGTTTATTTTCAAAGTATCTGAAACATATTAATTTAATTGTGCTTCAGCAGTCAGTAAATCTTCTACTTTGTGCTTTTTCAATTGTTTCATAAAGGAAAGCTCAGTGCTTGGTGGCCATTAAGGTATTCTCGTATTTCCCCAAATAAAGCTGCATTACTGAGGTTGATGCTGCCTATCAGTGAGCATCAAACCCAGTATTTTAAAACTGCTTTTGTTGGTAAATGTGTATAATTATAGGTGTTCTGATTACAGTTCCTCCCGATCGACTTTGCATTTAAAACAGCTTCAGAAAGAGCACAGGAGGTTGGAGACTCAGTTGACTGAGTTCCTGGTTCTTCATTACATTAGAACTAGTAAATCCACCTGTTCACTTATATTCATAGATTAAAAAGGAACTGGTGTTTACTTTTTTTTTACCTATCTTAGCCCATTTCAGAAGTTTGAGCAAACTGATAATGATATAGATGAAGATTATTAATAAACTTTAATAATAAATAGACTAAAAGTAGGTATTTTCCAAAACTTTTCTCTTACTTCACAAAGGAAACTTCTGTGTTGAGGGGTGGCTTAGTTCTTTAGCAGTCAGACTTTGACAGTTAAACTTGCTTTTGTCTGTTCAGTTACACTTATCTCTGAAACTTCAAATGCACTACTTAATGTACTGGAGTAATGCTCTAATTTACTTGAAATCCAAGCTTATGCAATAATTTCAAATTTAATTTTAAATTTACTTTTAATAATTTTTTAGTATTTAAAAAAGAAGAAATTTTGCGAAGATTTAAGCGGTTCTAAATGTGAGGAATTGAACTGACTTAGATGCGTGGGATTTTCTTGGTTTAATCTTGAATGACTTACAGATATGTGATGTTCTCTTGTATTCTTGCTGAAATATAGGCCAGGCTCCCTAAAGGTAGGAATTATGTTTCCAGTGTAGTCACAATTTTGGTGGTTGAGTTCCTTCTGTAACTATTTTGATAAAGCAAAATGTTTGTTAAGCACATAAATACAAGCAATTAATTTACAACAGAAAGAGGCCTTTTCTTCCAACAAGTACTAGGAAAGAACAACAGAAAATTCTGTTAGTGGGTGCTGTTTGATTTTTGTCTGTCACTGGTGCAATTACTGTGCTGCTTTATATACAGGGAATCGTACTCTGCTGGAAGTCTTGATAATGATCCTTCAGGGCACAGCATCTGTAGGTCTTCTCAGAAAGTGAGAAGTGTAAGCTGCTACTTTGCTGTCCTCTTTCTTCCTGCAAGGACAAATAGTAGGTGTCTGGGGAGAAGGGAAAAAGGAGGAAGACCTAGCAAGGTGCTGAGTCTCTACACAAGGCTTGCAGGACAGGAACTTTTACACAGTCCAACAATGTTTTTCATTTTTAGCAAAAATAAGAGAGCCAACTACACTCATTTTGATCAAGCACAATCTGCACCTTGTGGAGGAGGAGGTAAATTGTGCTGATCATCCCCATACATGGCACATTAGAGGTAGCATTTTTACAGTGTTCTCTTTAGAGAAGTGACTCAACAATTAGTTTTGCTTTGGTATTTCAGAGATTTTTTTTTAATTTTTTTTTTTTAACTGACTTGGTAATAGAGTGTAATTCATTCTACTGCAGTCTGTCAATTAAGAGTGTCTGCCCTGTCTCCTGCTTACAGAAGGAAGGAAACTTGAGGAGGACCGTTCTAGTGACTTTACATTGAGAAAAGCTAAACTGACCATTGCCACTGAGTGGGAAAAATACATCCATATCCTGTCCTGAAACGCATCTGTGTTGGCAAATACTGTTGTTTAGAGAGCAAACACTGCAGCATTTGAAATTGTAACTTCCTGAGGAGCAATATGGGCTATACCCACCAGACTTCCCTTACTATGATAAACAGTACCAAAAGTAAGAATAAAAGCATGGGAAGTTCCTTTTAGAAAACTAAAATACTCTGTTCTGTATTACGAAATTTGAAATATGGTTAAAGAAGAAAAAACAGAAAAATGTAATTTTAAATCATGCTTTGACTTTCAGGTTAATGATTGAATCATTGCTTCATCATTTGATCTACCAGCTGAAGAAAACTATTAGCGAAGTTGCTTTGAGCTTTTTGTTTCTTTAGATTGTCATGAGGTGGCCTTAAGTTCTATGTTTTATGCCAAATACACATCTCACTTCAGGATTTATACTGCATCTGGCTATGAAAATCTATTTTTTACTCCAATTTCATGATGAAATTAAACTAAAAAAGCAGATGTAATAAACAGACAATTTCCATAGTCTTTTTTGATGAGATGGTATTCCCCTCTCCATTCATACAGTTTTCTTGAATTCACATTTCAAATTTATTATTTCATTAGCTAGAAAAGATTGTCTTCACCAAGTCACAAATTCTTTAAGACCATGCAAAATTTTCTAAATAGTCTATGGTGAAATATTGCTATAGATGTGTCTTACTGAACCTAAAATTCATGGTTTCTTCTCACATTGACCACAATAGACACGTTAAGCATTTAATCTTGGCAGTTTGACTACTTCTAGACTACACTGTCCCTGCTGTAGCTTCATTTTGGACTTCAGCAATCATAATTGATTAAAGTCTTAAATTGAAGTCATAGATTAGTTAGATTGGGGTAGATGAAGAAAAGCCAGTGACTATGAAATTACTGATCAGTCCAAGAAGAGAAACTGCCAAAGATTTTAAGTAAAATAAGTAAATTTATCACTTCTATTTTGCTTCTGAAATTCACTAACCTCTTTTATATTGTAATAGCTGAGATATAATCTCTGTGTTTTGTTCCAATTTTTTTTAAAAAAGGTGAGTCTACTTCAAATAATGGGTATGGACTTTGGTGTAAGTGTGTTTTTCAGGAACCTGGAACTGAAAGTAAAAATTTTGGCCAAAGGAGAACACCATCGGTTTATTCCAACTTTGAGGTAAATATTTAATGAAAGATTTATATAAATCTTGGAAGGCATTATGCTATTAGGAAAATAATAATAATAATCCAATAACTAAAAGAACTGGCCAACACAATCTGTATATTGGTTGGGAATTAAAATAAAACTGAGGAGAAAAGTTATGAATGTTTAATTGCTCAAAACCTGATCCAAAATTTTCCTTAGGTGAAGATAGGTAGAGCATTTCTCATTTTAATCTATTGGAAATTTTTAGATGTTATACTAATACAGAAGTTAAAAAAGTATGTGTTGTTTAGGAAAACGTTTGAAATGTCTTTGCTTTGAATTTTAAATGCAAGCTTGAAAGTTTGCCTTTTAAATTACAGATGTATATGTTTATATAAAAAAATTATTTTACTATAATTAAACATAAATCAACATGTTCACTGGAAGTACTTTCTGTGATACGTGGTTTTGGTTCCAAAACCACAGAACACATTTGATCATTTTACTTTTGGTTCCTGGCATCCAGAAATACTTAATAAGGTGTCTATACAAGTCTTGTAAACAGTTACTTGAATATCATCCTCAGTAAGTCACTTTCTCTTATGGAGGTGTTGAAGGAAATGATTGTACACTGTTAGTGAACAAAAAGAGGTGGTTAAGTAGAAGTTTAAATATCCAAGATTAGTATTTTGATACTGTCATAGTTCTGACTTAGTTTTTACCTTAAGTGAAAATTGAAACCCATAATTTACATTAGGTGTTATTTGTATTTGAAGTTAATGCATTATTGAATGCACCGATTATTCAAAGGGCTTCAAAATATTGTCTGAATTGACTGACCGTACTCTAGCTTCGGTCTGCTCAGTTACAATGACTAACAGTTCAATGCAGGCATACAAATGGAAGCTGCTGACTTAACTGTGTGCTATGACTCTATTTGCAAGACAAGGCAGATTTAATTAGTCATTATGGCATTTGAATGAATTGTGAACAGAGGAACACCTCTATGGACTTGGTGGCTCTGTTCGTTCATTTCCAGGTGGTACTTCCTCACTGTAGTACAAACACCAGGTGGAGGAAAGAAAGCACACTGCATTCTCAACCTGGCAAGATGCATTCTTTGAATGAGCTCCTGTGCTGCTGCTGTGAGTTCTTCTTCAATGGTTGGAGCAGGAATGAAAGCTTTGAGGGGACAGGGAAAGTAGCGCAGCACAGCCTACCCAGAGAAGTAGGTTGCTCCATATCATCCCAGCGATTTTCCATGGTCTCCGCTGTTCATCAGTCACCCCTCATTCTGGTGTCATTCTATCCATTACCATCAGTTCCAACATCCATATCATCCTGTAATCTGTCCCCTGTCCTCTACCAAAACATCATCGCTCCAACAGCCTCTGACTGTTTCTGGAACTGGAGCAAGTTCTGAAAGAGTAACTGACTCACTTTTGCTGTCAGTTTTTTCTGCTGTCAGAATTTCCTCTCAGTATTGGTGTCACTGAAGATGTAGGGTAGAGATGGTTGCTTCAGCTAACATCATGGGGATTACAGAAGACCAGACAAGCTAGCTGGAGGAGAGGAAGGCCGCGTGAGCAAGACTGAAGAGAATTCTGGTCTGATGAGGCTTTCAGTGCTCTGCTTTGTGCAAACACCTCCTCTGTGATTTATGACTTTCTTGCAGGAAAAGGTACTGCATTGAAGTTGTCCCTCCTCATTGCAGGGGGGTTGGATTAGGCGACCTGTAAATGTCCCTTCCAACCCAAACTATTCTGTTATTCTCTGTATCTCTTGTTACATAGTATTAAATTAGTTTACACCATTAATGGCTTTTCTTAAATAGAAATATGTCTGGTTTCTCCAGATTACACATATCTTACAGTAAACTAGCAGTATGGAAGAGCTGAATTCATTCAGAATAGTTGAATAGGCAGAAATTTTGAGATTAGAATGCATATAGTAAACAAAGATGAAATATATAGCTAAAGAGAAAAATGCTGTCAATTCACAGTTTGATTGACATGTATAGGTAGGGTTTTGGCTGAGTAAACTTCTATAAAGTGATGCATCTGCAAAAGGCAGCATAACATAAGTGCTTGGCATCTCACTTATAAAACGTTCACCATGCATCTTTTCAGGTGTTTTCTCTTTCTTCCTTAATATTACAAACTTTTCCCAGTGTAGGTTTATTGGTTTTGAAAGAAAGACAGTGACTTTCCTAAAATTAATATCAGGGAAAAGCTGAAAACATCCCAGTGTAAAAATGATGTGACAAATACTCTGTTAATTTATAGAAATGAAGGGATGGATCGGATGACTACAAGAGAATGTAGGTAGTATTTATCTTTCTTTTTGTTTTCTGTAACACAAATGTCAGTGTCTGCTAGATAATCCACTTTATAGAGGAAAGGGGAAGTCCCATGCTGGAGTGCAATTTATGTGACTTTTTTCATTCTGGTAACAATCATTGTGGGTTTAATGTCTTTTTCTTATTAGAGATAAAATGTGGTATGACTTTAGGTGTATGTCAGGCATAATTTGTGTTTAACGCACAGTAACCTTGAAATAGAGGTAATTATTAGATGTTATATAGGCAGATTTTTTCATGAATGCAGCCTGAACATCAGTACAGTGCTAGACTTGTTCTTCTGAAATTGAACTTCTGTTTTGTGTGCACACTCGCACATGCACATACAGCAAATCAGAAAAGGTTTCTATTAAATAAAGATTTACCAGTAAAAAGCATAGTATTAAAAAATGTGTAAGAGTGCCATCTGCTGACCCCTGTCATATCGTAACGATGTTGTATGTGTGGGCACTGGAAAAGTCATTGCAGAGAAAAGAACTCGTCAGTTGACCCCACCTGAGAAATTAACCAAATCTGGTAAGAGAAGTTCAGACACATTGAGCTTATACTAATGCAATGAAAACCAAACCCAAATAAAACTAGTAGTAAATGTTGATTGCAATAATTTTCTTGGCAATTTTTTGACATGTGTGTTGACAAATGATTAAATTTCACAGTAAATTAAGGTCAATCTCAGGCTTTCCTGCGGTTCAGAAATGTTTCTGACTTTGTTCTTGCAGTCAGCGTTAACGGTTTTGCTGTCAAGTGACAAAACAGATTAATCTAGAAACTTATCCAGCATGTGGGGATATAGGAATTTATGGCTAGAGAGAAGAACCTGGTAACACTACTTGTTTCAGTGTCACTGCATCCTTGGACTGTATTACGTTGGTCATGAGGCTGTCTAATAAAGACTTCATTTGAATCATTATGGGCATCTTTCTGTCATATTTCTTCTGTCCTCCTTTACTCCTCATCCTGAGCAGTTTTCTATGAAGTTTTCATTGTAGTATGGCTGTTTTTAGAGGAACTTCATGTAAAGATTGCTCTCACTAGCAGATACGTAGAAATACTTAACACTTGGGTTGAGCTGAGGAATGAGCTGGTGAAAAAAGTACAAACTTCTAAAGCAGTTGGATGCAACATCTGGAAGAGCAGTGGTCTCGGAACTCAAGATGACCTCAGATTGTTTTGAAGTCCTGAACACTGACTAACTGGCTGTGTAGAAAAGATACTGCAGGCATGTTTGGAAAGAGAGGCAATATTCAGTATGAGGTAAAAAGTATTAGCATTGCTTGTATTTACATATAGCAATAAAAGTTATAGTTGCAATATTTCACATAATTAGAAGAGCTATAGAGAGAGAATTATACTAGCCTGAGTTGATCTTCCTTTATATTGCACCATAAAACAAAGGCACAAAAACAGTGAAGTGCTATGCTACTCTAAAAACAGTAAGCAAAGTAGTTGCTGTCTTAATTTGTTATAATTACTTTTAAAAAATTCATTGTTTAGAACACCTTGACTTCAGCATATGATAAGAATTTCTACAAAATTGTTTTGTGTAAGAAAACTAGGACCAGTAGTATATCAGGAACTACATTTGAGGAATATACTTTTTTTTTTTTTTTTTTTTCTGTTACTGGTTTCATGGCTGTTCCTTGATTGCAACCATAAGAGTTTTCAGAAGTTTTTAAGTTACATACTTCAGACTTCGGGTCTTGTACTCAGGAGTCTATGTGAAAAGACAAAGCATGAATAAATACCGTTACTGTCCTTGTCTCCTATCTTCAAGAAGGGTAAGAAAAAGGATCCAGGGATTTACAGCCTCACCTTCATCCTTGGGAAGGTGGTGGAGCAGCTAATCATGAAACCATATCTGAGCACACGAAGGACAAGAAAACCATCAGGAGCAGTCAGCATGGCTTCACTGAGAGGAAGTCACGCTTGACCAACCTGATAACGTTCTGTGATGAAATCACTAACTTTGTAGGTGAGGGGAGAGCAGTGGATATTGTCTATACCTGAATTTCAGTGAGGCTTTCAGCACTGTCTCCCATAAGATCCTATAGAAAAGCTGTCAGTACACAGACTGAATGAGAGAGCATGAGAACACCTGGCTGGATGGCTGGGCCTGGAGGGTGGTGATCTGTGCCATACAGTCTAGCTGAAAGGCCAGTGACCAGCAGTGCACCCCAGGGGTCAACGCTGGCTCCAGTCCTGTTCAGCATCTTCATCAATGATCTGGATAGTGTGCCCTCAGCAAATTTGCACTTGATGTATAATTGGGAGGAGTGGCTGATACACCAGAAGGTCGTGCTGCTATCAATAGGCTGGAGAAACAGGCTGGCAGGAACGTCATGAAGTTCAACAAGGGGAACTGCAAAATCCTGCACCTGGGGAAGAGCAACCCCGTACACCAATATATGCCAGAGGGGCAATCAAATGGAAAGCAGGTTTGCAGAAAAAGGCCTAGGGGTTCTGGTGAACACCAAGTTGAACATGAGCCAGCGGTGTTCCCTTGCAGCAAAGGAGGTGAATGTTATCTTGTGCTGCATTAGACATATTATTGCCAGCAGGTTGAAAGTGATCCTTCCTCTTTATGCAGGGCTGGTAAGGTCACACCTTGAGTTCTGTGTCTGGTGCTGGGCTCCCCAGTACAAGAGAGAGTTGGACATACTGGAGAAAGTCCAGCAAAGGGCCACTAAAATCATGAAGGGACTGGAGCATCTCTCCCGTGAGGAAAGGCTGAGAGCTGGGACTGTTTAGCCTGGAGAAGAGAAGGCTGAGGAGGAATCTTATCAATGTACATGAATACCTGATTGGAGGGTGTAAAGAGGACAGAGCCAAGCTGTCTTCACTGGTGCCCACTGACAGGACCAGAGGCAATGGGCACAAACTGAAACACAGGAAGTTCCTCCTGAATCACAGGAAACTTTGGTTTGTTTGGGTTTTGTTTATTCTGAAGGTAACAGGAGTACTGGCACAGGTTACCCAGAGAGGTGATGGAGTCTCTCACCTTAGAGATATTCAGAAGCTGTCTGGACCTGGTCCTGGGCAGCCAGTTCTAGGTGGCCTTGCTTGAGCGGGGGCCTGACTGAGATGATGTCCAACTTACAACCTTAACTATTTTGTGATTGTGATATGCCTTTGAATTTTTAATAATAAACTAGCAAAACGGGGATAACTTGTAAACAAGTTACTATTAGCATCTCAGAAGCAAAATTCTCATTAGATTGCCTTGCTTCTTGATTAAATCTGTTTTAACAAAGTCATTGAGGTAGTTTTATTTTAAAGCTTTTGGCTTTGTAGTAGTATTACTCTGAGATGATGTAGCTTTAAAACAAATATGAAAACAACTCAGAGATCCCCCCAAAACATCCACAAACTGAGCCTTCTCAACAAACCCTGAACAGGTGCTTTGAAAAAGAATAATTTGCATTCTTTCTAAACTCCCTGAGTGATACCCTTGTGGCAGTGAAAAGTTGCAAAATTTCAGTGAATACCAGCTGTCTGGCTGCCTGTGTCTCTGCTGTCCCTGCCATCATTTGGACACCTGTGTGTATCATCAAAAATACAGACCTACTTGTCATTAGCTGAATGGTTCTCTGGATTTCAGTGTCTGGAATTGCCTAGATTTTTACTGTCAAAAGCAAGTGCTTACACAGACAGCTGACATGTAGATATTTAACTTAAGAGCATGCTTTTACTGAAGTTCCACCTGGCATTTCTACAAGACCTCGATGCTGTGTCTAGTATTGCTCCTTTTCTGGAAGCTGTGCCCATCCAGACTTCTGAGACATTGAATTAGAGGCCTCCAGCTGACTTCACTTGAGAGTCCCATTTTAAAACATCTTCTTTTTTTGGTTCTGTTCAGGATTTTGTGTTTATCTCTTCCAAGTTGCTTCTTTTATATTTATGGTTAATCATAGATCTTCTAATTTCTACTGTATGTAACTTTTTTTCTTCTTTTAGTACATATTTTTCATAGTCAAGGGTAAAACTTGTCTCCTTGTACTTTGTTTTCCTATCTTCTTTGACAGTTTACACTCACATATTTCTTTTTTTCTTTTTAAAAATCTTTTATGCTTTCTATCGTTGTTCAAATTATTTTCATTAACTATCTTTCTATTTACTGTCTTAACCAAAGTGCCAAGACACCATTACAACTTCATCTCTGACGTGTTACAGTACATTCTTAAAACTTCATCATTTAGTCCAAATGTGTCCTGGTTATTCTAGCCATATTTTATTCCATTTTATGGAATGAGCTTAGTTTGATTTTTCTCTTTGAATGTAAACTCTTCGATTTAATAACAGCACAGGTGATGGTGAACCTCCTCACTTGTCAACAGACTGGCATGCTGCCTTTAATACAACTGGACTTTCATTCTTATTGGCCCCTTTTGCTTTTTTAGAGCACTATGTTATTTTCTTCCTAGTCTTGTATAAGTAGCTGACTTTTTTTCAAATTGCAGTTGACTGCTGATTTCTAGGTTTACAATACCTCCTAGAGCAACTTGTGATCTGCCCTTTAGCCTAAACTATTTTTTTAAGATTAAAAAATAATTTTGTGTGCTCAGGCAATTAAAAAAAAACCAAACCCCAAAACGAAGAAAACCTCATCATGCATTTGATTTACATGGAGGTTTTGTGGCAAAGAGCTTCCAGGTGAAGGCTTGTTATAATCATTACAGAAAAGAATACAGAACCTTATGCAGTTTTTTTTGCTAGTTCCTATCTGAAAGGGCAGTCCAATGGGAATTTTAATAATGTGATTTATTATTTTTTTTTTACTTTATGTCTTATTTTTGACAGCAGTAAGCTCAGAATCCTGTAAAGATGTGCTGGTTTTGGCCCCAGTGCATGTGTTGGGACGAAGACTCAAAAGCCTGATGCTCTTCAGTATTTTGAGGGTTAGGTGGGGGGCTTCTTTTTGCAGTGCTTTCAGTAATGGTAATTGTTTGATATGTGCTTTGTAATGTGCTGGTAGCTTTGGCCTGTTGCTATCACTGCTTCTCATTTTCAGGTTTGCACTTCATTTTCAGATGCAATTCTTTGTTGTTGCTAAGGGAATCTGAGACTGTAGCTTGTGCTGTTTTACTGTCTTACAATGTATGTGTTTGCAGCACAGTGGGTTTTCTAGGTTATTTACTTTTATTCCTCACTGAATTTCTAGATGCTATAACTTAATATACCCATCTTGTAAAATCCATAAACTAGAATTCTAAAATTTCTGTGAATTACTAGATTTTATTATTCATTTTAGAGGTATTTGTTTCTGGAATACAGTCCTAGAGATTATGAATGTATTTGATTTATAGACATGAGATAAGTTTAGTGGTTTGTTTTTCAAGTCTTTTTTAACATGAAGCAGTTGCTCTGTGTGGGTTTTTTTAATGTTAACTGAGATCAGATGTCTTAAGGGAATTGCATCAGAACACCAGGGGATTTCACACTGTAAAACCTCATTGCTCCCAAATCTTTCAAGTCTTTATTTTTGTTTTCACTTGTTCCATTAGGTATAGCTGAATATTACTAAATTTTTATTTGTGTTGCTAAAGGGAAAGGAAGGCAGTGTAAAAAGAATTAAAAATAGGGAGAGGGAGGGGACTGTGCTTTTTTCGGTTTTCTTTTTTTTTCTTTTCTTTTTTTTTTTTTTTTTTTTTTTCTCTCTCTGACACAGTTTCCAGGTACTTGTCAGTAAATGTAGTCAAAGAGCTCTAGGCCTGAATTGTTTTGCCAAAAATATGAGGAGGGGGCTGCTCATGCATGGTGGAACATGAAAACTCAATGGGTTAGCTACCGATGCCAGGACTGCTCACTGTTGGCATGCTTTTGCTGGATGGTCTTGCTCTTTCACTGATTTGCCTGTAGAGTTTGCTGGTGAAGTACAAAACTGAGTTTGACTTTTCCAATTAATCTTAATTTTTTTTGTGATATTGCAAATGAAATATAATCTCCGTATGTTTTTCTCAAAGCTCTTGTATTTGACAAGCCAAGTGTTTATCAGCTACTGTGTAGACTTTTGTAAAGGCTCAGGCTAATCAGTCCTGATTGGTGAAAATTATACTCCTTTTCCATGGTTTGTGTGGAGTAGCAATCATTCTACTGATGCAGGGACTTCTTAAGCCATTACTATAAGAACACAGGTTCAAGAACTTTTCATGGCACGGTTGCCAGATGGATAGTTTTCATAGAAGAAAAGGACAAAATCTCAAGTACTTTCTGAAGAAGTCTGTTCTTCCTTTAGGGAATCTTCTTCTTTTTCTTTAAATAACTTATTTGAATAAATGACTGGTTCCTTGTTTGGAGTTGTTCCTCACTGACAGGGTAGGCTAAGCAAAAGCTTTTTCCAATATATTTGGAATCTCAAAGAAGATTATATTACTTTTTCTTTTTCAATATTGAAGATGTACTTAAGTTAAAAGAAATATGTACAATTGAGCCCAAAATTTGTTAAATGAAGACATTTAATAAATTATACTTCTAATGCAAAGCTACAGTAATACATTTTCATTGGAGAATCAAAACGATTGATGATTTCACATTAAAAATTCATTCATCTTTGAAGCGTTTCTCTTTCCGGATCTTTTAAAAATTATTACAAAGGAAATACTTGTATGTTTAGTAGTGCATAACAGTATCTATGTAAATAGTTTCATTACCTATGAAAATCTGTGAAGGTTTTGTATAAAAAAATTTCATTCTTTCGTCATTGTGTGTGTACAGAGAAGGGAGTCAAAAGGAAGCCAGCTGGGCCTGGGCAGAAGGCACCACTGTGTATCTCTGGTTGCATTACAACACAGATCAGTGAGACACAAAGGCCTGTGGGATGCTAGAGGATCTTTTGTTAATGCTTAATAAGTGTAATATAAGGGCAGCTGACAGTGGAAGCAGGTGGAAAAACTGGAAGTAATTACAAACAAATTTGAGAATTGCCATGGTAAAAGGTAGCAAATAAATTGAGAACATGAATATTTTACACTGTATGATTTTATTATGAGAATTTTTAAGTCTATTGTGGTGAAAACAGAGGAAAAGCTGAAACAATGATTCTTTATGCCCTTCAACTAATGTCACTTAGTATCTAGGATCTGTATATGCAATGTTACATTGTGCTTTGCATTCTGTATGGAATGCATACAACTTGACTATACTGTAATTTACAAATTCCTAGCAAATGGTCCACTTCACAAATAAGATACTTGTTATTATAATGGCACAGGCTGTTTTTTATCTCTGAAATGTAAATAATTAATTGCTTACATAACTATTGAGCCTGGTTTCTTGGTTTTAAGTCACTGTCAGGAGTTTCCTCCATCAGCAATCTAAAATGTCTTTACAGTGCACAAATCATTTACTTTGATATGACAGTTCTCTAAATAAAATAGCATGGCTATGTGATGGTAAGTGAAAATAGAGTTTTAGGCAGGATTATGGAATTCTCTATAATAAGATAATGAGGACAAAATGTAACCATTTCTGAGGTCTGGTTCTCTGAACACATCTCTACAAATTGCCATAGTACTTTTACTACGTTTTCTCTTTATTTTGTATATTAGCTTCAGACAGTGTTCTCAGTTTGAACCATTATTTGGTTTCCTTTCTCCTTGAAGTGTTATATCTCTAATGCAGAAGAGTATTTGAAGTCAGGTGAACCAGCTTGCATCGAGGGATTGCTTCCTGTCATTGTCCCATTAATCAACCACACCTTCAAAGCTGATACTGCATACAGATTTACAGTTAGTGTGAGAATGGGTTATGGACTGCTGAGATTTTAAAAAGGATATGATCTCCATTACTAATGCTTCCTTATAGTTACAAAGTCAAATGCTTTAGGTGCCCTTGCATTGTTGCATGTTCTGATCTAGTGTTTTCTTACAGATGCCTGGGTAAATGGCAGTGGTCTGCTTGTTCAATAAATGGGTGTTATGGGCAAAATAACCTTCACTCAGGGGATTTTTACTTAATTTATTGCTAGTTAACACAAACTTTGATCACTGATTGGGGTATTGACGAGAACTAAATAATCAAACACATAAACACTTTCTTCCACCTCCCCAGGCTAGAGGCAAGCTGGACGACTGTCCTCCCCTCAGCCCCAGCTTCCCCTTCTGTCACTGTGCATTGCACTGGGTTCATCCCAGCTCCTCCAACAGGCTGTGGGTGGCACGGGCAGGGTCATTTATGTTATGGTTTCCATCCCACACTTCTTGCTTAATAGTGATCCCCTCTGCTGCACTTTGCTCGCTCGTTTTTGCTCCACATCTCTTTGCTTATTAATAATTGTCCTTTGCCACATAGGGCTGCTTCAGGCCTTGCTCAGATGTGCTTTTCCTCAGTGGCCGGTCCTTGGGGGTGTCACTGTCCTGGCATGAGTTGCCCATGGCTGCTGTCCCTTGGGGGGGCACACACACTTGCTGTAGCGAGATGTACCTGGAGTGTGCTGGTGTCACCTGCCCCTGTGGCAGCTGCCTCTGGCTTGCAGGCACCTGAGCAGAGGGCCAGCATGCTGCTCAGGGGGTGGCTGTTTGGGGTATGACAGATTTTTGCCTGTCACCTTGAATCCGGGTTTACGCAAATTTTCATTTTGCTAGGCTTCAGAAAAGCTCTGTACTTGTATCATGAGAAAACTAGTGTCGTGCTGATAGTCTTCTGCTCATGACCTCTTAGAGAGCTGCTTCCCTCCGTCATCCCCAGCACAACTTTGCTTTTCTGCCTAAAGTCCATTTAAGCGCCAGTGTTGACTGCAACCCACTGAATGCTGGTTGGTGCCACCATAATTCTTAACCCTTCTTGATTCTGGGAAGAGTTAAATTCCTAGGGGATGCTTTTGACTGAAGTAAGACACCCCTTCTCGAGGTTAAGCTACTTTTATTTCTCTAGCCATTGCACCTTGTGTCGTCCTAAAGGGCACAACTGATGGAGTTCCAGTCCTCTGGGGCTAATACCAGCTAAGAACAGCTGGTTAAGGAGCGGGGATTTTGGCTTCAGTCAGATCTGAAGGGTTGTTTTGTTCACTTTTGAATTTTTGTAGACTTTTTTTTTCCCCCTGCCATATTATTGAACATGACCACTCTATTTTTGCTTCAGAATGCACCACTGTTTAATACTGATTCTAGCATTGTGATGATGGTAAAATTATTTATGTTCCTACTTGAGGGAGTACTTTAACAAACAGATGTTTAAAACCAGACATTATTGCAGAATGTGTAAAATGTCAGAATAGCAAGTGTAGCAGAAGCAATGTTCATTAGTACAGTAGCGTCCCTGGGACTAGCAAGGTCTCTATTTTGAGTGTATAGCATAGGTTTATTATACGTCATTGTATTTTGTTTGTGCCTATTTTGTCTATTGTCAGCTTTGTGACTGTTTAGGGTCAAACCTTAAAAGCTGAGTGTGATGGTGTTCAAAGCGCTTTGAAAACTCTGCTGTACTGGTTTCTTGCTTGGATGACAAGTGTGTTAATCCAGAAATTCTTTGGAAACTATGCGTTTTAAGCTTACTAATTAGGTCTTTATTAAAATACTCAGCTGTGACACAATCGATTAATCAATACTATTCTATTTTAATGCAAATTAAAGAATCAGTCCCATTTTCTAAATTAAGATTTCCTTAACCACTGGATAATAGAATTGAATCTTGGAGAATTCTTAATTTTTGCATATCTATTTACTTCTTAAAGTAAAAATCTGCTCAAAATTCACATTGCTCTTCAAGACAGCAATCCTCTTTATATGTTCCAAATAATAGTAGGACTCTGTAGGGCAAGTTACTGTGTATGTTTATAGGTCCTTTTCCAATGGAAAAGCATGAACAGCCTATAAAACCAAGAAGGTTGCAATTATTTTGTAATACATTAACAAATCTACTGAATATAGTGCATAGTTTTTGAATCTTGATCACATAGGAAATTAACCTTTTGCACAGCAGAGCATTTGCATCACAGAGATAACTTGGAGAATCTGTAATGAATACATAGGAAAAATAGATTCCTGTAAAGCAACAACACTTCCTTTAGGTCCTAAATTGCTGGGCTTAGACAATTTTAAGTGATGGATCGGAGGACATGTTTTACATTTTCATTCAGAATTCTAATAGTTTAACATAATTCTCAAGATTTACCACAGGAGAATTTAAAGAGACACTGTAGACCAGAAGTAAGATTTAGACTAATGTAAATTTATTTATAGAAAGGTAAAATACAAAATAAAATACCTGAAAAAAACCCTATGCGCTGAGCGAATGGCCTTACAGGGTCATCTTGGAATTATCTTAAATTTTCGTAACAGCTTTGAAAAATTTCCTCCAGTGTTGTGAAAAAGGGGCAAAACTAGTACATGTATAGATATAGCCACTGTTCTGATAAGACTAAGGAATCCCCTTTGTATAGGGTATAAAAAGAGAATTTATGAACAGGGAATAGCTAATGAAGGTGCACTTAGAAACCAATATACGGGTAAAAATGAGCATTAACACATAGGACAGTGCATAAAAATCCCTGTTTCTTACTTGCATTTCCATGCATATTTTTATACGCTGCTGTTACATAAATTAGATGTGTTCAGTAATTACAGTAATTTCAGTGATTCTTCTTCTGGTACTTCAGAAAAATTCTTCCCAGTTCAACAAGTGAATACAAAAAGAAATCTATTTTAGTATTCATTAAGAACATAATAGAACTTAAAACTTTAAAGTTGGTTTCATAAACAAATGTTGAATACTATTATTTAGCTGTATTCACAAAACAAAAAGAACTTGCATAACTAATGAAAAATGGGAAGATAATATGACGAGGAAAGAACAGCAAATTAGGAAGCAAGAAGATGGGGACATTTTGGTGGTGGTGGTGAACAAGTATTTCAACATGACACGGCAATGTGTGCTTGCAGCCTGGAAAGCCAATCTTATCCTAGAATGCATCAAAAATAGTGTGGCCAGCAGGTTGAGGGAGGTGTTTCTACCCCTCTGCTCCACTCTTGTGAGACCCCCCACCTGGAGTACTGCGTTCAGCTCTGGGGCCCCCAACAGAAGAAGGACATGGACCTGTTGGAGGGAGGCCAGAGGAGGGCCAAAAGATGATCAGAGGGCTGGAGCACCTCTCCTATGAAGGAAGGCTGAGAGAGTTGGGGTTGTTCAGCCTGGTGAAGAGAAGGTTCTGGAGACACCTCAGGGTAGCCCTCCAGTGCCTAAAGGGGGCCTGCAGGAAACCTGGAGCAGGACCTTTTACAAGGGCATGTAGTGACAGGACAAGGGGGAATGGCTTTAAACTGAAAGAGGGTGGATTTAGATTAGCTATTAGGAAGAAGTTCTTTACTGTGAGGGTGGTGAGGCACTGGCACAGGCTGCCCAGAGAAGCTGTGGATGCCCCATCCCTGGCAGTGCTCAAGGCCAGGCTGGATGGGGCTGTGAGCAGCCTGGTCTGGTGGAAGTTGACCCTGCTGAAGGCATTGGGATTGGAACTCGATCTTTTAAGGTCCCTTCCAACCCAAACTGTTCAATGATTTCATTCTATGATTTTTAAGTACGAGCAGAGGGAGGAGGGACTGAAGAGACCATCTTTTTGTAGCTTTGTTGTGATTACATGGAACAAAAATACTTGAGTCATTTAACAATTTGGTAAATCAAATGGAATTAAGCCTTTGTATTTGCTGTGGTAAGATGAGTGAAGAACTCTGGGATGCAATTGTTTTTCATAAGACAAAACTAAGAATTGTGATTGAGAAGGGGTTTTCTTGTTTAATTTCTTGGAAGATGAGTAACAGGAGAACAAGTCTTTCAATAAGCATTTGTATATGCTTTATTTGCTGTTAAAGAAATTACAAAGTTCAAAAGTAAACAGTTGTTAGTTTTTTTCCAACTCTTCTTTTTTACTTTCTTCTCTCTAGTGTCTAGTTCTGTGCATAAATTCTTTTAATATGTATTCTCCTGTAATTTTCTATGTAACTACATATATTTTTTTCTTTCATTCTGTCGTATGCCTAGAGCTTCTCTTTATTTTTTAATCCCCCTCCCCCCTTCAATTCAAAAGTGATTTTTTCTATGTCTGTGAGAGAACATCTTGAAGGAAAGGACATAAAGCTCAGTCAAATGAACTTCCAAAAAAATATGAGATGTGACTTGAAGTGTGTAGGGACTTCTTTGTGGTAAGAGTTTCTGTTATAAAAGTCTTGTTAATTTAGTGACAAGAGACATCATAAGAAGAAGTGGCCACAAGCTGCAACCAGGCAAATTAAAAATGCGTTGTACATTTTGAATAGAATGAAAAGCCACTGTAAGAATTTACCCAGGAGGAGGAGTAGAGTATCCATGTCTTCTTACCACACATTCTTAAATCAAGATTTTATATGCTCTTTAGCAAATCTAGGCACAGGCAAACTATCGTTTCTTTTGGAAGGACTTTACATAAATTTGAATACAAAAGCAAAAATGCATTCTGACAGCAACTGCAGAGTTGTAACATACTTTGCAGAGGAGATCAGACTAGAGCTTTTCGAAGAAGTGACTAAGGGGATGCAAAAATCCTTCCCCTTGCTGTTTTGACAGTACACTATCAAAGGTATTCAGTCCAGAGCAGGCACTTGGTGACATAATTGTATTTAATTTCAGCATCAGGTCCTTAACCTAAAAGCCGATTTGAATAGAATAGGGATTTTCCGTGTCTTACAGTGTAACCATCATGTAAGTGGAGGTCTGAATATGTTTGTAATCAAGGTCTCATATGGAAATAAAGCTTACATTCCACTGATTATTTTTGTTAGGTTTGTGCATCTGATGGTGGAAACTTTGCTCACTGTCCCTGTTTTTGTTCTTCATGTCTTTGTTGTAGAGTAGAACTTGGGACTTACATTTCCTTTGATTGGGAATATTTATGAACTGTATCGTGACGTAAGGTATTTTTTCTTGGTGTTTTTACCCATCTGATAAAACCATGACTATGATGAGCAATTTTCTGTGATCAATGCCCTGGTATTCCCTCTTCTCTATGCAGGTACCAGAGAAAAAACATTTTTTACAATGGATAGTCCTTTCAATCCTCTGTCCTTTTAGTCAGAAACCTCTTACTTGAAAAAAAAGGGGCATAAATCAAAGTTAAGGAGTAAAAGAACATTATCTTCATCTTGCAAGGTAGGAAACTCAAGAGGAATGAAAAGCATTCTTGTAGAGGGGCATCAGTTAAATTTAAATGAGGTTTCAGCAGCAAGAAAGCTTTAATGTTTTTTTTCTTACAAGCATTGCATAAAAATACATAAATATTAATACTTTCTACCAATTCTGTAAAAACTAGCTTATGGCTTAACAATTTAATTATCAAATTTATAATCAAATAAAGTAAATTAAAGGTGAAGTCAAACACACGTTTTTATTTCCTTTATGTGATGATTGGCACAGCAAATAACTCTGAAACTTAAATGAGGTTATGAACCATAAAAGGACTTCTTAATTGCACCAAGTTTGCTAAGCTTCATCAGAATTAATTTTTTACTGATGTGGTGGGATTGGTTGAATCTGTATACCAGTCTCTGAAGCTTGCAGTAAGGTACAGAAAATAACCTGGTTTCTCTTCTCCTTCTCATAATAAAAACACAAAGTAAAGGCTTTTTGTAGGCATATTTTGTAATGGAAATTTTAGCAGGCTTTTGAATGAACAGTTATGTCTTTGTTTCCATGGAACTAGCATGAGAATTGCTCGGAAGCAGTGTGGTGTATTAAGAACATAACGGTAGGGCTACTTTGGGGAACTTTCCACTTGATCTGGTCAAGGCAGTTTCAGTTAAGTAATTTGTCAAAAAAATGTTAGCTGATCAAAAGTAAAATTTAGGAGTGTATTTGTTCTGTTGAAGCTTTATATAGCAAATGCTCCCCTTACTCCTCTCTCCCCTGCAGCCTTCCCATCCACGATAGGAACTTTTCCATTCTGCATGTATGAAAACTGCAGTGCTAACCTCATCCATGCTCTCACCTACAGGAGGTATGCACTGACAACCAGTTACTCTCTCCTAAAAATACTTAGAGGGTTTAGGGCTTCAGATCTCCTAGTCTTTGAACTTTCGGGGTGGTAGAACCTGAAACTGAAATCCTGAACTTCATCATGATACTAGGATAGGTTTTTAGTAGTTGTTTTCCAACTAATTGAAGGTGACTAGTTGAAACTGAAAGTGTAGTAAGTTTTCAGCTGTGGGAGTCAGTTCAAAGTTTTGAAATGTCATCACTTGATTTGTGGTCATTAATGACTGGGAAGGTATGTGCTTCTCTCGTGGGACCTCTTGTTTCCTAGGGAATAAGTTCCTTACTCTCTGGTGTCTCCAACCCCCTAAAACTCTTTCCCAGCCACAGCCCAAGGGTTGCTGTATATCTTCTGTAATGAAAAGACTTAACACAGGCATTAGTCCTTATTACCAGATTCTGATCTGTATTTAGGAAGGTAGGTAGTTTGTATCACAGCAGTGGGTATCAGAAGAAAACAAAAAGGAATTTGTGCTTTTTTTTCCCCTCTTCCTTTTTAATCTTAGACTGGTAGCCTTCATGCACCGTCTTAGAATACATAATCAGATTATTAAACACAGCAGCAGTAAAAAAAAAAATGCTTCAGGAAATGTGAGAAAATAACAGATGGAGCAATATAATTACTCATTACCTCTTTCTTAAACATATTCTTTATAGCTTGCAGGATGAAAGCAATGCACACTTAATGTAAGGTGTTTAACCAATTATTTCAAAGGACTTCAAAAATTTTACAAAGTATCCTGACCACTGTGTAGTGGCTGATATTTTTCCATCTGTGTCACTGTAAAATATTTAATCTGGCCAATTGGGTGTTGCTGTTTTTTCCAGTCAGTCTGGTACATAGGATTTTGGGAGATAACCTGGGGCATCAGCAGCTACAGCACTTGAAAAGCCTTTTTCTATTCTGTAGCCGAGTAAGACAGGACTTCTGTACCCTGAATAGTAGCTGAAGTACCTGGTTGTCTGACCTTTGTCCAGCCATCCTTTTTCTTTGCACTTATGTTTGGTGCAACCCCTGACTTTTCTGGCTGCCTCGCACTCAGCTCAAACCCTGGCTGTGTTTCCAGCTTTGCTGTTTGAATTTGGTTAGTCCCAGCTAGTGGCTTTCTGGCATTAACTGTTCATTTGGACTGTGTTACATTAATTTCCTGTAGTTGAAGGAACTTTGTCTTTCTTTAGCAAATAATGAGAAGAGGATAGTTAACAACCATTATGTGTTTATGAAATATTTACTTACAACAATTCTATCTGCCTATGAAACATCTCCAGGAGGCTGTGGGTACTTCTGTAGTTACTTGTCCTTCATCTTGGTGTCATCTCCTGTGTTAGTATTGCTCTAATTCAAGTCAACTATAATCTTTTTTTTTCCTTCATTGTTACTGGAGTTCTCTGGTTCTGTTAATTAGTTAAAGCTGTCTTTGAAATGTTTACCTAGTCTATCTGTTATGCTTTAAAAAAAGGCTTCTGCAAGGAAAAATTAGTCTTCCCTTGCAGACAGGTCTATAAAATTTGGTTAAACAGATGTTCTGAAGTTCACTAGGCAGAAATTTGACTGTCTTATCTATTGCAAAGACTTTTGGGTAGACTTTAGTAAAATTGTCAAACTGTAATATTTTGATATGTTAAGCCACATTACATGAAATAGTAAGTGTTGTTGAACAAGGACATGCATAAGCTGAATTTCTAACATTATTGATGCTCCAGATTGTGGTAACATTTTTTTGTAATTAGTTAGATCGAAGCTCACTCTTTGGCAGTCCCTTGCTGATTTACTTGCAGTCTGTTCTTGTGATCACCAGCCAGAACTATCTCATTATCTTGTTGAAAGTTCACCTAACTGCAATATGAATCAGCTTTTTGTTCTCTCTGAAAACACAGCATTGTATTGAAACTTTGATATACATTTGATTTTTACTTCTGGTTTACCTACATTTAAATATGTGCACTTTATGCAGGAAAAATATTTACAAAAGCCTGAGCAGAATTGAAAGAAGTTGAGGTTGCATACAGTAGCTAGGGAAGCATCAGAGTGTGGTCACTTCATGGACAGCTGTCTTGTATGAGATAGCATGTAAGGAGCATTATCAGGGGCTTTCCTAGCATCTTCCCTGTCCCTGAACTTGGTAGTATGTGTCCCTTTTGTATATCATCTTCAGCTACCCAGTGTTGACTGTATTTCCCTTTTCAACGTGATGAATACTGAACATCTGAAAATAACTGTTTGAAGAAAGGACTTGAGAAGCGTGCTGAATATCTGCAGTTAAGCTCATTTCTGCATGTTGTAAATCACTAATTAAAGAGCTGAAAAGTTCACAGTTTTTACTTTTAGCAGAACAGTACAAAGATTTGCCAGTATTTTCAATTTTGAACGTGTACTTTCAGAATTTTCTCAGATTGGAGCCTGTTTTTCACAACAAGTTGCAAGACTGCTAATATTTGGACAGTGTTTCTGTAAGGAAATCTTAATACATTTACTTAGTAGCTATGTGGAATATTCTGTTTTCTGTAATTTGGAGCTGCCTGTGTTGCTACGGATTTTTACTCTTTGAAAAGATGGAAATTACTTTCCTCTTTAGTTTTTTCCACATTTGAGAATTTCAAATTAAAACAAAAGGAAAAATAATCTGTGACACTTTGTGTCATATAACTTGTGTATGAAACAGTAAGCATCAGACCATAATAGCTTTTGTTATATGATGTGATAGATAAGGCCTTTGGTCAGCTGTGTCTTCTGTGATGTGATTCTTGTTTTCACATATTGTGAGTGTTAAGTCTCATTTGGCGATGACCACATACATCTTAAAATGAGCTTCTAGAAACTTACCGTCACAGCATGCAGCTTTAACCTGAGACATTTAAATCTTTTTTTATTAAGCATGATTATGAGTTGAAGATTGTGGTTTTGTGGTTCTAGTTGCTGTTGTTGATGTAAAGGTAAATACTTCTGTGTTGCATGAAAGAATAAATAGCATTGAAAATATGTATGTTACAGAAATGTTCCCTGTGATAATTTAAGGTCTCCTTGAAGTTACTGTGATATAAGGAGTATGTTTACATGCTCAGTCTGTGAAAAGACTTAAACAGCTGTCTTACAAGTACTGTAAATGTCTAAACTGTATGTGAGAGGGAGAGAAACTTTGAGCAAATCTGTAATGATATGAATCCTCCAGCAGTTAAGTAAAGCACCTGATATGGAAAATCACATTTAAATTTTGAAAAGAAAAGGTGCATAGAGATCTGTCTGTTGAAGCAGTGGAAGGTGTGTGGTCGAGACAGAGTGAGAGTGTAGTTGTTGAATTTTGATGGTAGACATGGTAACATACTATTTGAGTCCATGTCTTGTGAGAACAGAGTGATGCAACAATGTTCTGCAATGTCTTTCTGATGAAATTTATCCGTGTCTTGTGGTGTTGATGAGAGCCAATGAAGCACAAAGAAGTGTAGTGAATACTTACCCTTTTTCTTATGCACAGAAGTGTAAGCTTGATTCAGACTACAACCCATGTTACTCTTCAGTCATTTCTTTGACACTAATTATCACAGAATCATGGAATATCTCAAGTTGGAAGGGACCCATAAGGATCATCAAGTCCACCTCCCTGCTTCTCACAGGGCTACCTAAGACTAAACCAAATGACTAAGAGAGTTTTCCAGACACTCCTGAACTCTGACAGTCTTGGTGCTGTGACCAGATCCCTGGAGAAGGCTGTTCCAGTGACCAACCACTCTCTCAGTAGAGAATCTTTTCCTAATGTCCAATCTGAACTTCCCCTGATCCAGCCTTATTCCGTTTCCTATCACTGTCACCAGAGGGGAGATCAGAACTTCCCCCTCCATTGCCCTCGTTGAGGCAGTTGTAAACTGCAATGAGGTCACCTCTCAACCTTCTCCAAGCTGACCAAACAGCTGCCCCTTATAAGTCTTGCCTCGAGACCTTTCACCATCTTGGTTGCCCTCCTCTGGGACACGTTCTAACAGTTTGATGTCCTTCTTATATTGAGATGCTCAAAACTACACACAGTACTGATGGTGAAGCTGCCCAGATGCAGCGTAGTGTGGGACAGTCACCTCCGTCAACCAGCCAGCTATGTGGTACTTGATGCACCCCAGGACACGGTTGGCCCTTTTTGCTGCCAGGGAACACTGTGGACTCATATTCAACTTTCCATCAGCCCAAATCCCCAGATCTCTTTCCACAGGGCTGCTCTCCAGACTCTTGTTCCCTGATTTGTACATATAACCAGGATTACACCCATCACAGGCGGAGAATCCAGCACTTGCTTTTGTTAAATTTCACACAACTGGTGATTGCCCAACTCTGTAGTCTACCTAGACTTTTCTGTAATGTCTCTCTACCCTCAAGGGAGTCCACAGCTCCCCCTGATTTACTGTCATCAGTAAACCTACTTAATGTACATTAGAGTCTTGTGTCCAGATCATTTATAAAGACATTAAAGAGCACTGGCCCTGAAACTGAGCCCTGGGGAACCCCACAGGTGACTGGCTGCCAGCCTGATGTGACCCCTTTTATTATAGCTCCTTGAGCTTGACCTGTCAGCCAGTTGCTCACCCACTGTATTATGAACTTTAGCTGTATGCTGGACATTTAGTCTAGAAGAATACCGTGAGAGACTGTATCAAAAGCTTTGCTAAAATAAAATAAGAAAACCCCACCACCACATCTACTGGCTTCCCTTGGTCAGCTAGATGGGTGAACGTGTCATGAAAGGGAAATTTAGATAAATAGTTGTAGAGGTTGTAGAAAAGAACTGCCATGTAATGAAGTATTAGCAAATGTACCAAGCAGCTGATGGCATACCTTTTGAAGTAGGAAATATTTATTCAGCTAATTCAGCATTAACAATGAATCTTTCTGTCTATGTTCCTAGCTTTTATGGTTTGAGATAAAATTCAGGTTATTGATCTGAGGAAAAATAGATTTTATGTTGTTGGTTAAATAACTATTAGTGGCTTTAATAAATAAGTATTATTGATTAATTTTTAAATATAGATTAGTAAAGATATATGTTTATATGCATCTGTAGTGTCTTATAGATATCACGACAGTTAAAACAGTAAGTGGAAAAAATGAACTTTCTTGTAGCATCTTGCAGGGATTTTAAAAATGTCATTCTACAAGCAATCTGCAGTAAGCTTCAAATACCACTCAGGATATGTAATTATACATTAAATGTATGCAGTTAAAAAATGTAGACAAAAGATTTTAGTGTATTTACACTGCTATTAAGACTGAGCATGCTAAATACTTTGTAGTGAATGTGTTTTGATGCTTTTTAAAGAATCCTGTGTGTTCAGTTCTTTGAAAAAAATGATGTAGTCTGAAAGTAACTTAAAAATGAAGTAATATCTAGAAGGACCTATGTAATGTGCTTTGAAAATAATATTGTAAATATGATTTGGTCTGGAATATCAAGAAATTAATCAGATTAGAAAACTATGTGGAAATTACTATTCAGTCGTGTAAGATACTTAAAATGTCTTGATCTAGGAGAGCAAGGGTACTTCCCACTAACTCTTTGCTTTTGCATACTTGCTGTGTTTTCCTGTATTGTTAAAAGTGGTTTAGGTAGCTGCTTGTTCGGTTTGGGGTTTTTTGTGTGGTGTTTTGTTTTTTTTTTTAACCTGTTAGCATTAATGAAAGGGCGTGCTGTCTTGCACTTATTAAGTCCCTCAAACTGTGAGGCATTTTTTTATGTAAACGTAGCCTTTCTTATATGCTTAGGCTATTACAGCTATACTAAGGCTGCTTTTTTGTGGTAAAATTTTTAATTGGTGTAATTCTGAAATAACTTCATAAATGTGCAATTAAATGTGACATTTATTGCTTGACAACACAGCAAGTTTGTTAAAATTCTATATAAAATCAGAGCAAATGTTATTAATGAAACCATTTTACATAATAAGGGATCTTGAGCGTGTGTCAGTGTGGAGTCCAATTTACATGTGCTTGTGCCCAAAGTGGATAATTCTAGTTGAGCATATTCTGTGCACACCGTGAGCCTGTTTGTTGTGGTACAAGTCTGTAAAAACTAGGGAAGCCATGGCCCTGCCCGCTGCTGCCCGGTGAGCAAGATGGGATCTAATAGCATTCAGTCCACTGTGCTCCAATCTCAGATCTTTAAACCCTCCCTCCCAAAAGAAAAGAAGCCAAAAAGCCACCACCCCCAAAAAACCTCCACCCAAACTGATACAATCTTAAATCAACCTTTGAAATCTTTACAGTCTTTTGTGCCAGTACAGAGTGGTTGACATCATGACTGTTAAACCAGGGTGAAACAAGACCAGGGAGTGATTATCCCCCTCCACCTCCTGACTTCTCCCCATGCCAGCACACAGGCCTTTTTGCAGCTGGGTTGCTGGCTTGCACGGGCTCCTTCCGCATGGGCATGGCTGTTAGAACCTCCAGGGGGACGGGGAATTTTGCATGCATTAAGCTGCTCTCGTGATGCAGTAACTACTTAGCTTTGATAGACTTCAGGTTAGGAGGGAGGCTGGTAAAAGGAAGCATCTTTATTAATGAGGGAAAAATCAAATTTAGAGCTCTCCGTGTCAATCAAACTTGGAGAGTGTTAGTGAAATGCAGATCTGAGTGGTCAATGGAGGGAGGGGGAAGTATCTAAGCTAAACAAAATTTGCATCAGTATTGTCACTGGTGTTGAAAGCTGTATTATTTACAGTAGTAGAGATTACTTTTCAACATGGAGGAGACATTTGAAGGTTGCGTGACAGTATCTCAATGGGTGTCTCTTTCCACACAGAGCTCCATAGGAGAAGCATTCAGAAATAAACTGTCAAGTCTCGTGTGGGACTGAAAAGGGAGGGATGTGTGCTGCTTAAGGTTGAGTTTGACAACAGAAGTTTCACTGGCACATCTTGAAGGACAAATTGATATAGATTCAGGTGCTTACAAGTAATAAATATTTTTGACACTGTCATACTTCATTTGCAGACATTATGGTTCTGAGCAGATGTAATAGCCCTGTTACAAAAAAAAACCCCAGTTTTCCAGAGTGTGCTGTCTTTTTCTTTGGGAGTGATGCCCGCTTTATGATTGAGTTATTAGTTTTCTTCCAGTTGTTAAGAGCAGTCAGAATTTGGGTTTGCAACTTTTCTTCTGCTTTAATTCTGTTTAGCTAGTTATGAATAAATTTTCTTTTGTGGATTTTCCTGCTGCCTAGACAAATGAGAAATGTACAGAAAATACAGAAACATGGAATAATTGGTTAGTTACTTAGACCTTCAGAATCAGGAAGAAGTGATCCATTGTTTAGAAATTATAAAAAAATATAGCAACTCTATCTGGCCACAGGTTCAAAGTTCTGGTAGTGCTATTAACATGGTTGGGAAAAGGGTTTTTTGCCTCCTCCAGGTACTTCTGTGACTTCTATTATGGAGAGGAATTATATGCAAAATTTTTGAGGAGATGAGACCCTGACTATGTATCAAATTGAAATACCCCAAGAACTAATGGAATAATTAGGTTTTTAGTTAACTGAAACAACTGAAAGTGAAATTAGTTTATTTGCAGAATACAATTGTGATTATTGCATGTATTCGGTAAGTAAAGACTATAATAAGATTTGCTGTGTACTAAAAGTTGGGAGGAGTACTGGAAAGGGAAACACTTGAAATTTTGATCAAGATTGTACAGTCATTTTAATGATTATGTTCTTGCAAAGTTGTTCTCATCTGTTTACACATGGGGTGAATTATTATTTAACTTGGCATACTCATTTCTGATTATTACCCATTTGATTAAAGAGTAACTGAATAAATTTTATATTTTACCAGTTGATAATGGTTTCTGAAGACCTCACTTCTGAAAGAGCTTTTATGGATTATGAATATTTATATAGTTATGCTTTTTCCATTTATGTAACTCTTCCATTTCCTCTAGAGTAACATTATTACCTAAATGAAATACCGATTGTGTTTTACACTGGCCAAAAAGGGGAAGAACGTACTTTCAGTGTTAATCACTGTGGACAAAGACATACGTTTCTGAAAATGTTTATGAACATTTTAATATAAATTGAAATTACTATATTATATTAATTATAAATAAATAATACAATATGAATTAATATTAAATAGGCTTTAATAAAAATTAATGCACTTGATAAGATAAAAATACTGAATAGCAAAATAATACCTTCAGACTGTTTTTTCTCAAAGTATCTTTGTTGCTCTTTAACATTTCACATATTCAAGATTCAATTTGGAGTGTTTAAAATGAGATCTGAAAAGTCCTTTTGATAGATTCTGCTGGGTTTACAGTATTAAATATTTTTAGAGTGTGAACTGTAGCTACGGTTCCTTTTTGTATTTTATTCCCCCTTCTAAATTGTGTAAGAAGTTGAAAGGGGAGGGGAAGTAACTGAATGCAGCCATTTGAGGAGGCCTTGTTTAGCAATCCTTTCCTTTGCTTTAATTACTGCTTAGCATTTTACACTTTTCCCTCAAAACCAAGTGCTTTTAAGATGATGCAAAACCAGCCAGTTATCAAGTTTGACTGGAGCCTTGTGTGAATTATTTCTGATTTTTTTTTTTACTTTCTCATTTCAATTAGATAAATAAATGGTGGGGATTTTTGCCTTTTTAATAAAGAAAGCATATTAAACTTCTTTGTATTCTAATTTATTTTCTAAAACATTATTGAGGAATACGTTAGGCATCTCCAAACTTAATCACTTTAAATGAAAACTGTGATTATTTTAGAACCAAAGTCTTTATTAAGACATAGCTACGTAGAAGAAGTGTAATTAAAAATGGGTTCTAATTCTCTAATTCTATTAAAACCCTCTTTTCTATACAGCCCCCCCCCTTTTTTCTTTGAATTACAGTTTTATTTTTAATAAGTTAAGAATTCTGCTGAGTACAGATAAATCATTTAAGTACTGAGAAAAAAAAAGTCATAAAAATTTTTGTACCTCGACAAATATTTTAACCAAGAGTACCATCATCCGTAGATTATGTGATTGGAAATTGTATTAAAGTTATGTAAATATCAACTAAACATAATGTTACAGGAGTGATCATATGTCTTTGTAAGAAATTTCTTTTAATGTGATTAAGAACATTTGATTTTCCTCCATGTAACACCTAGCCTTGTACTTATTGACTCTTCAATTGTAGTTGTCTTGTAATGAAATCAAATTATATGTGATCTCAGTTTTACCCAGTTACATGATACCTTAAAATGAACGCTTAGTACAGATGGAGCTGTGTGATTAGTTTTGCAGATGGAGTGTTTGAAAATCAGACCACAGGAATATTGTTTTCAAAATCTGGATCTGAGTCGTGGAGAGACCAGAAGAGTGCATCCTTAAGTGTTCCTTCCAAGCTTCAGCCTGCATTAATTGAGTAAATATAGTATCAGAACATGGCAAGAATGTCAAGATGTGATGGGGTATTTTTCTTGAAAAGATATGTTTCCTGTTAACCATTTTTTTTTTTTTTTGTAGGCATTTCTCTTGTTTATTAATCAAACTGACTAAGGGACAATGTGTTGTTGAGAGAGAGTGGTGCTTTTTTTTTTTTTTTTTTTAATGTTGTTTGGGGGAGGAGAGGGTTTAGTATCCTGATTCTTTATTAGTGGAATTATCCTTTCATTTAAAAATATATGTAGCAATTATGTATAAATATAGTTTATTATGGGAATCATAAATGGGAAAGGAGATGTTTGGTGATTGTGGAGAAGTACAGTGTTCATGTTACATACTGCGTTTATGTTGTGTACGTATTTACAAGAATGAGTGTGTGGTGCAATTAACATTTTTGGAAGGTGTTTCAGCTATTTCCTCCTTATCTCATAAAGAGTTATAGAAGGTCTAACTCCATTTCATATCTTCTACCCTGTCTTACCTGTGCTCTCTCACAAATGCTCCTATAAATGACCTCACAGTTATATTATTTCTGTGAAAAAAACATTTTATTCTTAGTAGCGATCATTAAAACAAATTATGTATTAGGAATCATTAATAAGGAAAAGATGAGCAAAAGAAAGCATTTTTATGCAGTTGTATAAATGAATGATATGTCTGTATTTTGAATGATGCATGAAGTTCTGGTGATTTCCAGTCTCAAAAGAATATATTAGAACTAGCAAAAAGTGTGAAGGATAAGAAGGGTGATTAAATATGGATTTCAGTTGAGGAGTGACTTCACAAATTAGGACTGTCCAGCTTCAAAAAGAGATAAGTATATTTGAGATAGAGGTGAATAAAAGGGAGAATGTGGAAAAAAAAGCCTTTTTCTTTGCTATTCAAAATGCAAGAACTAGAGGGCTGAAATGAAATAATCCTGTATTATATTATATATATTTAATATAATATATATAACACACACACATATATATATATATATATATATAATATAACAAGATATTTTTACACAAATCACGAAGAAACTGTGGGACTTATTACTATAGGATGTCAAAGATCCAAAAAGGTGAGAGGTCAGAAACTAGTGAGAGAAATTAATGGAAGGAAATCCATCAGCTTGTTGAAACAAAGGCATTACTTATGGATCGAGAAATTCCTGTGTAACCAGTAGCGGGAGGCTGGGACTCTATAATGGAGAAAATTCAGTATATGCTTATCCTATTCTTAGACTTTTTGTAGATGTTTGGCATTTTGCCACTGGGATAGGTTAGATGGACCTTTTTGGTGGTTTTATATTCTAGAACTGTAGTTCAAATAACATCAGGCAAACACAATGGGAGAACTAGTGCAGTATTGAGATAACCTTGTTCCTTGACAGGTACTTCCTACCACTATAATTTGGTTTCATTTCCTTATGGATTTCATCTTTAGAAAGGTGAATGTGTATTTTTCAAGTGCTGAGATAGTTTATGTAACAAACTAAAGTCATAATACTAAGTAACAAAAATAGCGAAGAAACAAACTTTTCACGCTTGGCTGCAGGTCTATAATTGCATCTAACCCTAATTGTGTTGCCCTTGCCTCTGGATCACCTAAGAAAGTGAAAAAGGCAAGCAGTTGTACATAAAATGGTACTCTAATGAAAAGCTGAACAATTAAGAGAACCAACAAGCTTCTTGCATAATTGAAACTCTCTGACCACTGTTAAATTGTTTCTTATGCATATTTATCTGGCTTTCAGTTTCCTCCTTTAAAATTATTTTTTATGGTTAGAGTTGCATTATTGACCTCTCCTATTTTGTTATATAACTCTGACCTTTGTTCTTGACTGTTATTGTTTACAGGTTAAAGAAAGTATTGAATTGAATAAAGAACTGCATAATAAATTTAAAAAGAGAAGAAAAAAGACATTTAGGATGCATTTCTGGCTTTGTGAAACAAGTGTCGTTGTGGTCTCTGTGGTGTCTCCTTTAGAGGTTGAGGTTTTAGCTTTTATCCTTGCATAGAAAAAGTCTTAAATCATTAATGACAGCTAAAACCCTATGGGAGACCAGTCATGAACCAGAACAGTTATCTTACACTATCCTGAGAGTTACCTAGGGAAGGAAAGGGAGAAATATTGACAAATCGGGTTAAAAAAATATTAGTCTTACAAATCTCAGTATCAGCAGTTGCCTTTATAACCAAGGGAAGCTTCTTGTAAGGACTTTAAAAAAAAAATATTGGCTTAGAGAAGTTTTAAAAGTTTTTAAAGCACAATCCCTGTCCTTTGTGAGATCTTGCTCAATTTTGAGGACAAGAAAATATAACAAATAGCATAACTTTTCTTGATTTTCTTAAAATAATAATAATAATTTAAAAAAAAAAAAACACCTTTAAAAAAATTTATGGACTGGCTATATTTGAAAATTTGGATGATGGTGATTATTCAACAAATGTCAAGCTACCAAACCTGAGAAGGAATTATATGGCCATTGGAATGGTATCTTGGTGTTAATTTTCCCAAATGTGACACCTTATAATTCATGCATATGTGTAATGTAACGGTAATCTTCCGCATTTTTTCACACACTAAACAACATTATTCTCTTGTAAATTATTATATTTGCTAAGAAATTATTAATGCTTTTTGTAATAACTGATTAGATTTATAAGTGTATTGTTAGCTATAAATTAAAATTTATATAACAAAATACATTTATCAAGGGAACAAAGTAAGCTTTGAGGTAAATTTATGCTTGTTTAGACATTTGACTGGGCTTATTTATAAAGATAGTCAACAGATATTTCAGTCATTAACAGGTTCTACAGGAAGGCTTAGCTCAAGCTCCATTAATAAATTTAACTAGATTATATATTAGATTGTTATTATTTGCTGGAATCTACATATCTTTTTTAATTGAAGGAATGCTGACTGGGACTTCCTTATTTAGTGTTGGCTCTCTTTTACCTAGGTATGTCACATGTAGAGAATTAAATGGAACTACATCGCATATCCAACATTTCTTTTAGAATCAATAGAGTCATTGTACAGAAATGAGCTATGGCTTTTCACTCTGCGTAAATGCTGGGTTCTTTTCTCCCATCTTAACTTCTGGGAAGAAAAGGCTGTGTGGTAAGTAGTCGATGCTTTTAGCATCTAATGAAAAATGGAAGATTGTTGAAAATCAGCACGTTGAAATTGAATGTAGAGCTTCACAAACTGGTGATGAGCAGCTTAGCCGCTGGCAAGTTTCAAAATACTGATGCCAGAAATATTACTAGGTATCTCAAAATGGTTGATGTAAGTGCACAGCAGGATGTTGAGAATTCGGGACACTTCTTTCTTCCTCCAATTAAGGTCCTGCTTTTCAGCAACATGAGATGGAGAGTAAGACCACGATTGTGCATACCTCACTTCAGCATTGTTTGAGATCAGGTATCCCCAGCACTGTGGTTCTCCTGGGCTATCATTCTATCGTTAATCATTAATGTGAACAGGATACTTTTGACACCTATAAGTATCAGTTGGAAAGTGGCACTGTCATAACTGAGTTCACTGGAATTGTTCTGCTTTTAAATATTGCATAGCCATGATTTATAGTTTCCAGGCTTCTCAGAGTCTTAGAGTGGTTTTGTGACAAGAAGGAAATGTTTCATTGAAAAAAAAAAAGAAGCAGTTAAAGATTCTAATAAAAATTTTTGGAGGAAGGTGGACATGAGAGTAGGACACTTTAAAAATGGATTATTTAAGTTTAAAATAGGTAATAGATAGCTTAATCTTAATGAGAGGAATGTAAGTTATTCCTTTTCTTACCAAACACCAGTGCAGTGGTACAAAACAGCAAGCTGGGTTAATGGCAAGTGGTGTTTAGCAAGGTGAGCGAATTGCATATGTTGATTGTTTTATAGAAACCTGATTGCAATATGAAAGCTACTTAGGTTAAACTTCTTTTTCTTTCTGTTCAAATAGTCATAGCCTTTAGAATAAAAAGTAGATTATTCCTTAGCTAGTTGTCGAATATCTCAGGTAACCAAATTTAATTTAGTATGACAGAAGAGGTAACTGGAGAAATACTTTCCTCCGTAGGTTCTCAGGAGGGACACGGGGCATAATACTGTCTCAGTCCCATTAGAGTGTATTGGATGGAGACCTGCTTTGTAAAGGCAGGCAGGTGACAGGTTACACTATGTGAGTTTGCAGGAGATGCAGAGCAGAAATGTGAGGGCCTGGGCAGGGTGAAGTTTGCCCACCGTGCGCAGTAGGAGCTTGCAGTAGAGGTGCTGATGGGGAAGGGTATGCAAGAGGGCTCCTTTAATAGTGAGGAAAAAGCAGGTAGTGCCAGCAGAGAGCAACAGCTCTGCCTCTGTGATTAGATTACCTCATGACAAAGAAGGAGGCAGTAAGAGAGACTGCAGGCTATTTGTTTTGGATTTACAGGGCAAAGGTCGATATATATATATATGATGGCTATTTAGAAGGTCACTAGGTAGTTGTCCTGATGGTATGTGGCTATTTTTATGATCTTAGCCAAAGCGTGTAAATACAACACACACCGCAATCCTTGTGGTTAATCTGTCCTTTATCACATTTAATTTCTATAATTTCTAAATTGTGTGTCCTTGCTGTGCCTGGGAACCATCCCACAGACTATTCTGAGATAAAATCCACCATTTTCTAAGACTAAAATTCCCTTAACTATATTGTTGCAATTTATTCTAGTCACAGAATGCATCTGTGAGTTGACAAACAAACAAAAAAATTACTTTGACAAGTACATTTGAATAATAACAAATGTTGTTATCCATGAAAATAAAATCCAAATGTTTTGATTTACTGGAAACTTCTGTTGACTAGAATAATCTATTATTATCTATAGGAAATACATTCTGTTCACTTATATACTTGAAGGTGGGGAAGCAGGAGTGTCTGTGTTGTAGGATTTTTCAGGGTTTTTTAAAAAAACAGACACTGCTATCTGCACAAACATTTTGTGTGATACTGTTAGTTGTGCAATGCAAATTAGATTAAAGCCAATTGTAACTCAGTTATTTCAATTTCTGTTACTTCTCTTCTGGCTTCGAAACAAAAGAAGATAGGTTAAAGCTAAAACAGAAAACAGAAAAAAAGCATAAACCCAAAACATCTCCAAAGAACTTCTTTTAAAATATAGCTGGTTATTGAAACCTGGAAGTTAGAAGCTTATTAGACCTGTCATGACCTTATACTGTACTTGCATCTGTACCTTGAACTTAAAGAGAGGTTTGTAAAAGTGAGAGAAGAGAGCCAAAAACGGGCTAATGAAGTATTATAAGCAAAATAAACTAGGAATATCTATTTAGTAATAACGTGTTTCATGCACCTTAAGCTGTGTTTATTTATCAACATCTTTATAGTCCATAAAAATCAATTTTGAAATTTTGCTTTTGCAGATGTGGCAAACCTAAACTACTTGGGTTTGCATATTAAGGTAAATTGTCATTAACTTTTCCTTTTTTGAGGTTAGGAGGTCCCCTTATCTAATCAGCTGATCTGTGTTTGATTGAGTCTAGATCAGAAGGAATACACAAGCAGAACTAAACCAGACAAAGTGAAAATGAGTTAGCTCCAAGTTTGAGAATGGTTTTGATTTTACTTCAGTGTTCAGGTTCAACATCTTAAACTAAAAGCTCATATTTTGCTGTGGCCTGAACGGGTCTGTTGGAGATTGATGTAATAAATGGAAAGAAAGTCTTCTGATGATGTAGGAACACCAGACCAGGAGGATGACTTCCAGTTTTGTGTTTGGGGTTTGGTACATGTGTGTAAAATGCCTTTTTTGGTCTTCATTTCTAGCATAAATCACGGGATTGTTCTTCCAGCTCTCCTAAGCAGGTAAAATGTTGCACTTTAAAACTCTCCTCTTGCATTCCTTCTCAGTTAGGACTTTTCCAGTCAAGGATTTACAGTCTTGTGCTAAGGAAGCTTTTATGGGGGCAGATATTTGAACTTTATCAGGCTAATCTCTGTCCTACCCTGAAATCAAGCATTCTTAACAGTTAGGTAAAGAACAGCTAGAGAACTTTGTGCCAAATAGCCCATCTTGTATTTTGGGGGGTTTGTGGTTGTTGGTTTGGGGTTTTTTTTCTCTTTAAGCCTCAGTGATACTTAGAAAAAGTCTGCCTTTGTCAAGTATGTGTTTAAAAAGCAGGGGGGGAGGGGAACTGAAAAACTATTAAGTCAGGCTGTTAACTCTGCATCTGAATGTAATTGATACTTGTCTCAGTAAATCACATACGTACTTGACTGCAAGTCATCTACCATTGTTTTTGAAGCTTTGGTTTAATGCACACTTTCATTAATATTGGTATGCAGAATATGGTATAGCAGTGTACCCGTAATTTTAATTTTAAGGTGTTCTCAACATACCTCTAAAGTATTTTTCTCTTGATTTGACTTCTAGATCTGTGCCCCTTTCAGAAAAGAAGTCCTGTGATTATTTTTTTTCCATTGAAACAAACGTCTTTGTTATTTTATTTGCTGAATTTATATTTGATATTTATGTTGTCAGAGGAGCAACATACTAAAATTCAACACATAATTATTCAGGTCAGATGAGTTATCTGTGTTACCACGACTCTAGCGTACTGCAGTGCTATAGCATTCCTACTATAACAGACAGAGTTCAAACCACACCTTGACATTGTGCTCTTTTTAAACTAAACAATAGTCTGTCATTTACATCCCTCAGGGTTTGGGTGTTGGGTTTTTTTGCCATGAAGTTTCAGCCAAAGAATTTCAACACCTCATCATGATAAAAAAATCAGATGCTAATCAATACGGTACTAATCAGTACAGGGAACAGGTTTTCTAAACAGCGCAGCAAAATGATTTTTTTTTTTCTTCCCTTTCTTACATCAAAGCAGCTTATTTTGATACTAAGGATCTATGAGGAGACTCTGGAATAATATCTCAAGACACATGTAACTCATTTTAAATACACAGAAACCTTTCCTTCTTAGGTACAGTTCATTTAAGGGTGTTTCTTTGGGACAGCTTGCTGAAGTAACTTAATGTTACCATTGCCATTAATTAAGCATTACCATGATCATTAGGTAAGTATTGACAACTACTATTTTGCAGGGCTTATCAAATGAGCAAACGTTTCTTCTGAGACTTGGGGAATACTGGAATCATAGAACTGCACTGAATGAGTTTGACAGGCGTATACCTTGTGTCTGTTACTATCTATAATTACGCATTCTAACACGTGCTGGTTTTCTTTGGAAAACCCTCCAAAGATGAAAGTTCACACCCTCATTAAGCAATGTATTAGAGCTGCATTGTGCCAGTTTTGCCATGTGAAACTGCAGGATGATTGTTCAGATAACTATAGCATTCTTTTAAAGAAGGCATCAATAGTGCCTAATAAACCTGTGCGTAATTTTTTTACAACAAAGGCAGTTTCAGTTTGACAGTTTCTAGCTTTGTTCTTTCGTTGTAGAAAATCTTACTGCTGGTGCCAGTGATGTTATTTAGAACTGTCCTCCCAGAAATGAAAGGAGAGTAGACAGTTCTTGGAATAATTTTTACTGTCTCTTCCTGGTTTATGTCCCAAGGAAGCTAATGTCCTGAGGCAGGTAACAATGACAACAGGAGGACATTAGTAAGTACAAAGTCAATCTTCATTGCTTATAGAGCCTTTATTCTTTCACAACATACGTTACCTTCCAAGCATTTCAAATAATTTTTTATTCTTTCTCTTCATGCTTAGTAAAAAGATCTGAAATCTAAAAGAAGAGGAAAAACTGTAGGTACTTACAGTTGACTATTGACTTACAGAAAATTACTGTAGGGTGGGGAAGAGCATGATGAAATGCCTTCCCTGTATAACAGTGGTAGAATATGCAGGCTTGTTTGAAATGGGGAATAAACATACTTTATAGTGTATTCAGAAAATTTGGGGTTTTGATGTTCTGAGACAAACACTGAAGTGTGATTTTGGAAGAACTCAGCAGGCCATACTCAAGGTTAGTTGGGTTTGTACTCTTTAAGCAGCGTTTGCTCTATGGGATTATGGTTGGAACTATGTAATTTGCTGGTTTTCCCTTCAGCGCTTTGTCAAGACCACTTACGTGAGATTCATTAGAGTTTACTGGATTGAGCAGTACTGCTCAGGGGGAAAAACTGTATGAAGTAAATTTGAGAACCAAAGCCAAAGGTCTTAAACCCTAGCGGGGGGATCCCAGCCAGCAAATGAGCGCCCACTGCCTCTACCTGCTCCCACACACACTCCACCCCCAGTGCAATGGGGGAGAGAATCAGAAGAGCAAACCCAAGAAAAACCTTATGGGTTGAGATAAAGGCAGTTTAATAAGCATGTGTGTGGGGAACAAGTGATGCAATGGCAATCACTCGCCACAAAAACACCCCTCCCATAAGCAAACTGATGCCCAGCCAGTCTTTGTACAACCCCTGGTTTGGAAAGACTATCCCACGGTGTTCTTGCGGAGCATGATGGTAGGGAATAGCCCTCTGGTCAGGAACAGATGTCCTGGCTGTGTCCCCTCCCAACCTGTTGCTCACCGCCAGCCTCCTGGCTGGGAGGGCAGGGTGAGAAATGGGCAGCCCGGGCACTGTGAGCACCACTCAGCAATATCTAAAACATGGGGTGTTACCAGCACTGGTTTAGTCAGAAACATAAACCAAAGCACCATATGGGCTGCCATGAAGGAAATTAGCTCCATCCCAGCCAGAGGCAGTGCACAAACCTACAGGAGTGCCCTCCTCCCCTAAAAGAAAGCATAAGAAATTAAAGGTAATTTTTTTCAGTGAAATATTTTTAAGCTTGCATAATTATCAGTTCGTGCTTGAAAGTATCGAAAGTGAAGCTGAATGTGTTTCTTCGTTCATATTTTCTCAGCAGGTATAAGGGACATTATATTCTTTTCTTGGAATACTTGAAAATTGTCAATAAACTTACTAGGTAGCATTCCCTTAGTGGCACACTGCTGTGTGTGTACTATACATTATTCAGGATAAAAATGTTTTTGAAGCTGAAATGAATGAAGGCTCCTTAAAAAAGTATACGGTAACATGGCGAATTACTTACCGTTGTAGTGATTCATCAGAGAATCGGTCTTTTTAGTGCTGTCATTCAGTTATAAACCATACCATGAGCACACTGGGTAAAATTAATCTGACATAACTTTAGATGTGCCTGTCTGAACTAGTTGTCTTTTTATAGTTGGTGAAAAGCACTACATTCCCAGGGAAAGGTCTATTTCATCCTAATGTTGCATCTAAAACCAGTGAGATGAATCACTGCCCAGAAGCACCTTTTACTTTCCATTGATGGTAAAGAGAATTTTGAAAGTTACCCCAGATACACATCCTTGTACTACAGATCTCTAAAGAACTCCAACAATTAACCATTTAAAAATAAAACTTAAAAATAAAGGAAGAATACACATCAGTTACTGAAAATATCCACTTTAAGGTTTTGTTACCCGTGTTTTTCTTTGTAGTCATATTGATATATGTAGGTTAACAAATGCATGTGATGAGCATACATATTGGTCACTAAAAAGTTAAATTTATTTCATTTAGCATTCTAAACACTTATATCTAATGAAATCTTCATTCATGCAGGTGAAAAAGAATCTTCCTAAAAATCAGAATTAATTGTGTAGAAATGTAATGGTTTAGTTAATGACCAGAAAATACTAACTTGTTTTTCTCTGCCTGGGTCCACCACCACTTTTGTGAGACTACAATGTTTAATGCTTGAATTGGAGCCCTATTTTTATAAAAGAAGCAGTAGCAGTCTCATTCCACATATTTTAAACTCTTACTGGTGATTATGAAATCAATTCAGTCTTGTTTTGTAGAAAAGATGCTCCAGTTTGAACAAGAATGATTCCTGCGTGTTATGTGACGACTTTTGTTAACAAGGGTAAAAAGTTTACTAATATTCTCTTTAAAGCAGCTCACTGATTTGGAATTTTAAGAGATTCTCACCCCTATCTCAGCTGGGTATTTCCAGCTCATTCCCTGTGGAAATTTGTGCCGAATGCCAAGTCAGCTGTTTTGCAATGCCTAGAAACATACATGAATATCAGGGACAGAAAGAGAATTAATAATGTTGTTTCCAAACTACTTACCTCCTATACTTACAAGGCAAGATTCTAATTGTAAATTTGAACCTAAAGTAGTTCTCATGAACTAGTCCAAAACAGATGAGAATGGTTGTCATGTTGACTGTGATAAGCTCTCATTTATTCTGGGTTTAGAAAAGGTAGTACAAGTGTGACAGTAGTTAATTAGGTGAGGGGAGGAAGGAGTGCTTTGGTGCAGATCAGGCCTGGGTGTTTTTAGGGTTGTAGTAATTATACCATTGTGATAATGAAGTTTTTCAGTGACACTCTGTCTAGTATTCTGGAATGTATGTTCTTGATTTTTGTTTAAATAAATGCAGATAGGAATCAAATTTGAAGAAGTGCTTCTTTGATAGCAATGAACAGCAGATTTAGACATTTGTGTGTTTGAATACTTTCGTTTATATAGTTCTAATATACTTTCTTTGATCAAGACAGAAAAATAAAACACAGGTCTGTTAATATAGATCAGGGGAAAGGGTTATAATGAAGAGCTTTGGGTTTGTTGTAGATAAGTACAATCAAAATTTCACTTTATGTTCGATAAATATGAAACTGAAAAAATATCTTTGGCTGCCCAAAAGTGTATAGAGATTAAATACAAGACAAGAAGTAGTAGATCGTTAGAGATACACGTTTTTTCTTCTTGTATGCATCCTTGTAATTCAGATGACATTTGAAGAAACTAAAAAATCTGCCAAAAAATTATTCTTAACAATTACGTTTCAATTGTACAGGTTAGTAGTTCTTAAGACTCTGAATCGGAGGAGCAGTAGAGAGATGTATGTGTAAAATGTTAAAAGTAAACAGAAATGACCAGTTTAGGTACCATGAAACTTCTTTCAAAGTATGAGTGTAGAACATGGCAAAATAGACTATACTGAGAAAATTTTGATACTTATCCATTTAAACATGAAAGTAATTGCAAAGAAAAATGTTTTATTTGATCTCCCTGTAGTTCAGATTTTCACATTTTATTGTTGTTACTGTGTATTTGTATTACTGTCATTCTTTAGCAGAATGTGCTCATGTTTTTTGTTTAACCGAAAAAATACCAAGTGCCTCTAAAAAAAAAATCTTTTGCATCTCACACATTTCTTAAGATCCTTATGCTTGGCAGTTGTTTGGGTTTTTTTAATCACAGATGAAATTGTGCTGAAAAATTTTAATGTCTTCAGGGTTTTTTTTATAAAATGCTCTTAAAATAAGTTCCAACCTCTTCTTTCTCTTAGTTTTTCAATATTCAGTAGCATTATTCATCCTGATGTTCCATTTGTTTATTTCTTCTAAGACTGACTGTCATCTTTCTTTTCATTTGATGAATTTTCGAGTTGAGAAGCAATCTATTATTGGAGAAAAGAAAACTTGAGGAGTGACCTCATTTCTGTCTACAGCTTCTTGTAGAGGGGAAGTGGAAAAGGAAGGTGCTGAGCTCTTCTCCAGGGTATCCAGTGTCAGAATGCGTGGGAATGGTTCAAAGCTGCATCGGGGAGATTTAGACTGGACATTACAAAGCATTTCTTTACCAAGAGGATGGTCAAACACTGGAACAGGCTTCCTAGGGAGGTGGGCGATGCCCCAAGCCCATCAGTGTTTAAGAGGCTTTTGGTTAATGCCCTTAATAGTATGCTTTGATTATTGGTCAGCCCTGAAGTGGTCAGGCAGCTGGACTAGATGATAATTGGAGGTCCCTTCCAACTGTAACTATGCTATTCTATTCTTTCTTTATTTCAATCCATTCTTCAGAACTTGAAGAATCTGATTCTGAAGAATTCCGATTTTCACAAGTAAACACTCTAATCATGGATGTTGAGTAGCGTGTATTTTACTGCATTTTGAGAACTGATCTGAATTTACTATGAGACATATGAAGACAACTTCTCCGTTTTGGGGGGATATTTCACCTCTATTGTAGATCAAAAGGGTGTAAAAGACCAGCCTAAGTTCCGCATAGTTGCGGCAGTTTAGCAAGAAATGCTTTTTTTGCATAGCATAATGAATGGCAGAAGGTTACTGAGGAATGGCCACAGTATTCAGAAAAATGGATATCCTGAGCAGTGCAGCTGCTTTTGAGGATGGTGGTGTTAAAATAGGTTCTTGGAGCAATTTGCAAGGAGTGTCAGCCTGTCATTGTAAACAACCTCAGTATAGGGAAGATAGCCTAATTTGCTTACGACTGCCAGTTCAGTACTTTTTCAGGAGGAGTTATGTTTCTTGGCCGTAGTCATCTAACTTGGAACCATGATCTGAACATTAGTTTGCTGCTTCATTTCTTACAGCTGTGCTGTGAATGATGCAGAATAGTTAAAAAGTGATGCATGAGCTTGACAAGCAATAATTTAGTATACTTAATGACAGTGAAAGCATGGTCTTTACTGAATATTAAATCTTCACTTGAAGAATGCAAAGTAAAACTGTGTGTTTGACATAAGAAAAAAGATTTTATTTGAGATCTGTGATATGGAAAGAGTACTGATTTATGGTATGGTATACTGGCTCCTGTAAGGTTTTTTATCTTCGTGTTCTTCTTGTAGTCTAGCTGAAATGTGTCTTACTACAGAAGTCTTCCACATTACATTAAAAATAAGTTACTTTATGGCAATATGATTTGTGTGTGGTATTGCATCCAGAATCATATCCAAGTTATAAAGTTGCAAATTTATTATGAATTTTTACAGTTGCCTACTGACAGCTTTTAATATGGCATAGCTATTTAAACTAGTACCCACAGGGACTCCAGGATCTCTTTTCTGACTGCTAATAGTAGATTTGAGAACCTGTCGTTTTGTACATATGGCTCAAACTATAATAATGTGGGTTTACTTTGCATTTCCTAACTTTGAACTCATACGTTGTTGCCCAGCCACTTGATACCAGAAAAATCTTTGCACCTCCCAGTAGTTGGTGGGTTTTTAACTGCATTTAATGATTTTTGGCTCTTCGGCAAACTTTGTTCTTTCGTTAGTATCCACACGTGTTACCAGTTCATTATCGTTGTGGTTCTGCACTGATAACCTGCCTCTGCTGTGAAGACCGACTGGTTATTCATCTTTGCCTACTGTCTCTTGTTTGTGAAATGCAGGTGCAAAAATGTTGTCAGTGAACACTTTTTTTTTTTTTTTTAGTGAATGTTCAACTACTTTTATTAGCTGAATTATATTTTTTTTTCACATTTTAAAGCAGAAGTGGTTGTTTTTTATTACTTCCTGAACACAATCTAACCCTGGTCATTTATTTCTGTATACTTGCTTCATTTTTGTTTAGATTTTCCTTGTCCTCTTAGACTTCTTTTTAATGTGACTGTTAATATTTTTAATTTATGTTGATTTTTAGTATGACTAGTTTATAAAAAGTAACCCTCCCCCTGCCTTCTTAAATTTTTGCCATCACCATTAATTAGTTCATTATTTTTTTTCCTTTATTAAGGAAGTTGATTTTAATGATAATTATGATCATTGTTAGTGGCTGAAATATGCTTAAACCACCGTTAAGGGCAAATTTGGTGCATTTTAATGTTTTCTTTGGTGAAATAAGCAGTCACTGTGATGGACTGTAACTATCTTGCTGCCAAATGGACAAGTAAACTAGTTGTAGTACCTACTGGATAGTCCCTAGCTCAGTAGATGATTCTCCATGAAACCAGTTTTATTAACATTCAGTGTATTTTTTGATGCAGGTTCACTGTGATGTGGTATATATACAGCTTGTTTTTAATAGTGGTGAAACATCCCGTCACTTTAGACTGATACTGTGAGCTCTTTTTCAGTCTTTTAAATGTTACGGATTAGCAATTAATTTACATTAGCAAGCAAATACAGTTTGAATTATATTAGACTGTTGTGAATTATTTTAGTCTGTTTTAACCATTCTATGTTAGTTTATTAGTTTAAATTAGCAAGAATTTTACAGCGAATAATGTTTGAGAAAGGGGGATCAAACTGTATCAAACCTCTGTGTTCCAGCTGAGGTAGTACTAGTTTTTTCCTTGGTTGTAGGGCCATCTGCTGTCAAAAACAAGTGGGAGAATTGATCTCATCTTAATTGGGTATCTCTAAGTTGTATATCTAAATAGTATGATAGAACTGTTGAAGTTAGAATGGATCTCTGAATCTTCTCTGATCCAACCCTGCTGCACAAGCGGGGCCAACTAGAGCTGGTTGCCCAGGTCTGTGTCCACAGAACTTTTGAATGTGTCCAAGGATGGAGACTTCACAAACGCAATTTCTCATCCTGGATTTCCTGCATGGAAAGAAGTAGACACTTCCAGAAGGTGCTTGTTTTCATCTTAAGATATGCATCTGATAGAGTTTAATTGAATGTCTTCTACGGGTGCCTGTTTAACTTCTGTGTGTTTTTAACATAATCTCAGAGAGGCTCATCCAGGTGGAGAGATACCTGAAAAAACAACCACCCAGATTGCTGGTGAGGTGTGCACCAGTTACTGGTGTATTCAGAAACAGAAACTCCACCTGGGTTTCCTTAAAAGTGTGGTGTTTTCTTCTGTAAAACTATTTCATTCTAAAGAATGACTGTAGAAATACTGTGCTTCTAATTTGACCGTTTTATTGCCTGCCCTTGGTAGACATTATGTGTTTACCAAATATGCAGAAATGTGATATGCAGTCACAAGTTCTACACTAAAATACTGACCATAATTAGGATAATAGATTTATTTGAATGTAATTAAATGTGTCAGGAGAACTAAGGAGGTAGTCTGTTTATATATTTAATATATTAGAAGCTTTTATATTAGAAAATTATAATTAGCAATTAACTGATAGAGAAAAAATAATTTGTAAGTGGATGAAAAGTATGAATCAAGGTAGAAGCCGAAGCTAGTCACTGCTTGCTTGCATTAATTCTGTCTGAAGAAAGACTTTGAATATTTGGATAGGTTTAACCATCAAACAAAAGTTTGCGTAGTATTTCAGCTTGCTTCTTGTTTGGAATTTATTTTGAAGGAATACCAACTGCTTTTAAATAAGCTATGAAATAGCCTTCAATTAAAAGTGACTGTTGAAATTATACACTTATAAGAGATGAATTCTGTGAATATCTTGATTTAAAACATATTATTGCAATTTTATATAAAATGCTGAATCAAATAGAAAAGAATGTGTTGCAGAATAAATTTATTCTAAAATTATTTTTTTTTTGCCTTTTTGAGTTAGGTAATATATTTGCCGTTATTGAACTCAGTCCTAGTAACCTTGAAGAATTTTGAAAGCACCAGTGTTAGAGTAGGATGCATCAGAGTCAGGCTTTGTTTCCTTCAAAACTGAAAGAAATTCTGCCATTAAAAGGGTTTTGTGTTTTTAAACTAAGTTTCCTGTTCAGTTCAGTAAGGTGTTCTGAATTCATCTTTTTTAAGTTGTGCAAGTGACCAACTGAAGTTGGTGAGTTCCATTCCTCAAAGATATACTTGGTCTTGACAATATCTTTTGCAAATTTTTGCTAATGCTTTTTCTCCCCACCCCCTCTTAAAACCTGCCTGTTAGTTGTGCTATTTAACTGGAGCTCAGGACTTTGGGGTAGCATTTTACAAGTATCTGCATAGACAGGAGTCAGGCTGTAATTTCATCAGTACTGCTGTTAAATCAATTTTCGTCTGAGTGCCTGTTCCTCTCACAGTGCTGTCTGTCCCTTGCACCAGCAGTAGCTTTCCTTGGCCACACAATGAATTGATCTGTGGTATAATTAAGCAAGTTTTCCATGTCTGCATTGGTCCAGAGCAGATCACTGATCCTTCTTCTGAGCATGACTGCATGGCTGGGTGGGTGGTACAATGGAAAGGGCAGCAAGGTCTTGCAAACACCTAACTAAGGGCATATGTTGGTTTATATCAGGAGACAACATAGCAAAGTTATTTTCAGTGTCTTTATTTCTGAAAGGCGGATTTCTCTCCAGAGAACTGTGGGAAAGCCTCAATTGCTTTTGAGCTTTTCAGGTTCTGCAGCTTCTGCACTATGTCTCTCAGGGCCAGGTTACCACTTCAGTTACCTTACAGGAAGGAATATTTCAAGTATCTTCTGATTTTATGTTATGAAAGTGTTGTGTTCAACACTATGACAAAATTTTAAGGTAGTGTTTTATGATATGAGTGTATGTATTTTGTACAAGCTGTGTTTTACATAAAACGATTGTTAATTTGCTGTCTTACAGATCATAGCAGTGAGTTTATTAAAATTGCCTCTCTCATGCAATAAAAATTTGCTGTTGGTGACAACAAAAGTATGAAAGATACTAAACTATATATAACACATTGTAATGCTGTTCTTGCTTTCTTTTGTAGCTGGTTGGTGGCGAATTTGATCTAGAGATGAACTTTATAATCCAGGATGCAGAGAGCATCACGTGCATGTCAGAGCTTTTGGAGCACTGTGATGTAACGTGCCAAGCAGAAATCTGGAGTATGTTCACAGCAATTCTACGTAAAAGTGTCCGTAATTTACAGACTAGCACGGAAGTTGGCTTAATTGAACAGGTACTGCTGAAGATGAGTACTGTGGACGACATGATTGCAGGTATAAATTGCCAACTGATAAAATAATCATTGCATTCTTGAACTGTCAATGTTTTGCGATTACGGAAGGGTTTGGGATGTCTTGGTTTCTACTGAAAGTGATATTTTGGTTAGTACTGCTGTTGAGTCAGAAGTACTTTTTTATCAATTTCAGAAAAATTACAAATACGTATTCTTAGTTTAAAATATATGTAGATACATTGTTTAAAATAACTGCCTGTTAATTCACCTGAGAAGATAATGTTATCTTAGTGATAAAAAAGCTGTTCTGAACATAATTAAGAACAGTATCTTAGACTTAACTGTGAAAGTAATATTTTAGTTTTTAAGTGTGTTGACCATTTTGAATTATTCATATGTTAGAATTGTTATTTTGATCCACTTTAAACATAACCTATATCTGACAGCATATCAGAAATTATTCCTACCTTTGAATGCTGGACATTTGGATTATATTAAATGATATCTCATAATGTATAGCTGTGCTCTCTATAATATCTCTTTAGCTTTTATACTTGTGGGTTTTAATGTCCTATAAGTTTTTACAGCATAAAAAAGCCCAGCATACTTTGTTCACCTACTGAAAACAAGTGATGAAGTTGTTGCACAGCTAAGTTTTTCAGAGTACTTTTGAAGGAGTTTATGTTATTCCAGACTACATCCTTTCAGTAGTAGGGTACAGATAGTAATCCTGAATTATTTGGTTAGAGGAGCAGCTTTGGTTGCCATACTTAAATACGGCAGCTGGAAACTGCATAGTTATCTGCTTCTTATATTTCTTGGGGAGAAATTTAAGCCGATCAATATCTTTCAACTCAATATAAAAGTGGTTCTTAATTTTTATATAGTTTGGGACTGATAGGATACCTACATTGTGAGACATTTTTAAAAGATTGAAGCGCTTTGTCTTTCATAATTCCAAGATTTTAGCAGATGGTTTGATTCCTGACAAATATATAGGCTTTATGAAACAGTAAACCAGCAAGGATTTCAGACCAGAAACAAGAGGAGAGTAACAGCAGCATGAAAACTGGATTATTCAAGTTTTGGCTTTTTTTCAGTATAAAGGTATCTCTAATATTAAAGTATTTGAAGAAGCTACATTCTGTATTTCATAGCAAGCTTGTTCATTAGAAATGTATGTGTAAATGCTATAACCAGAAGTGTTATGCTAAATATTGTACTGCAAGATTCAGACAGAAGTATAACAGATCAATAGATTCACAAAAGCAATGATTTTCACCAAGGATGTTTTGTTCTGCAGGATTTGTAAATATGTCAGAATAGTATAAAGGCAAAGATATTGTTCTATTCCATGTTAAATATAAGGCATTAGCTGATTAAAACAAACATTTCTTTCTTGAAGTTTTTCAGTGTTTCATTCATGGAAATGTGCTTACATCAGTAATCATACCAATAAAGTTTTTTCCAGTTTGAGCTCCCCTAAATAGTACTTCTGTATGTGGTATATGTTACTGTAATTATGTCCCTATTAGAGAGAAATATTTAAAAATGCTTAGCTAATTGTAGAAGTCAGAAATAAAGTGTATAGGATCTGGCTTCTAGGAGCTTTTGGAAACTGAAAAATCAGTCTAAATTTACAACCATTAATATAAGACAGGGATAGTTCATTCATAAAAAAATTAATGGAGCCTCTGCCCCATTAATCTTTTTTCTGAGAGTGGTCACACAGTACTTCAGGAAAAGACCTGCAGAAAAAGCATCAGTAAGCTTACTCTTCCATATACTTACATGGACAAAGAGAGCACATAGTTAATTTAAAATCAACACTGAAAATTGGAATTCTGATGACATTTTAGCCCTGCAATGTGTGTCAAGTGATTTGAATAGTTTTCTGTATATCATGGGCAGGGATTTAACAAAGTCATGCTTTGTAGGGTCTTTTCTCTGATAACTGAAAATTTATGAGAATGTGGAGGGTTTTGATAATTATTTGAAAAGTCATGGAAGCAACAAAATTCATCATTTTGCTTTTATCCCTTGATTTCCGCAAGCACCTCACCACCCTTTTATAAATGGCAACAATGCTGGTAATAAGTCAGAAGTAATAAATTCGTTCGTGTAATAACTAGTTCAGTGGTGGGCACTTGAGATGACAAAATCAGAGACAATGAATGCACTATCTGTGTTCCCTAATCTGCTACGCAGACGTTGATGTCATTTGCCCTAAATATTATGAACTTTCCAAACCCAAAGAAAAAAGAACTTTTGCGGCAAAATTATTTTTAACATTCAGGGAGGATGTTATGAACAAGACCTGTGTTAGTGCTTAGTCCTAGGGAGTTAACTACCACTTTTTTTCCCAGAGCAGTTGCTGCTAATACTCTGTCAGCCTAATGTTTTGCATTTGACTTTTGTAATTTTTAAAGGGTACAGGTTTTCTGTTTTTTTATTTGGGTTGGGGGGGGGCGGGGGGGGAGGAGTTTGTTTTTAGGTCATCTCACTTGTTGCTTTGTGAAACACTGTGATTAGAACTAGGTAAGGTTTAAATAGATGAAACAGGCATAACCTTTGTTTTATGTTCTGACAGCAAGCTTTCAAGACCAGTTTAAGTCTGAAGCCACTGTCCTCTGGTTTCACGAAAGTAAGACAACAGCAAGTAAACATGTGCCCAACCTTTTGCAGTTAGAGCTTGTCTGTCTGTTTAGATGAAGACTGTCAGGTTCATGAGGTTTCTCAGCACTTTAAATTTCTCACTTCTTGAGATTTTTCAGATTCTGTGGTCAAGATTAAAAGCCAAATGGGATCATTGCCATTGTATTCCAATTTGCTTTCCAGAAGCATCACCTGTCAGAAGTCATCTTTGTACTGTGATGATGTTATTACTTGTGTAGGGGATGGTCAGCCATTTTATCAATGGTTAAGAGGAAAAGATTATTAAAATATTTGTATAGGTGATTAGTACGCTTTTTTAACAGCTGCACAGAATCTTCCTTGTGGGATTCAGTTTTCATAGTTCTCTATTTCCAGGTGATGAGTGGCGGAGCAGATCATCTGCTCCGAGACACTCTTTGGGATAGTGTGGCTGTAGTACCTGCAGAAAAGTCTGAACGGTGGATGAGAAGGTATCCTGAACTCATACAGAGTGGATATGTCTCCCTTGATCCCCATTTTATTGCCTGTGGTTCTGTTGTGATACTGTAGCTTGTTGTTCTAAAACAGCTGGAACTGAATTCTTAAGCACTGAAACAGTTCCTAGTTTTTAAGCAAAAATGTTAGGGTTTGGCTGCTCTGTCATTAATAGGCTGTTAACAAGTGTTTCGCTTTCAGCTGGTTCCATAAGAAAAACTGCAAAATGATGACATTCTCTATTGCCAGTCTGTAGAAATTAATTTACTTCACCTACAGAGTTAAAATTCAAAATTTCATGACAATCTTATTAAAAAATTAAGGAAACATGAGGGAAGTTTTCCTGAAGCTGGGTTTCCAATGCTGTTTAATATGTCTTCTAAAGCTTATGCCATCCCATTCATTTTAATATGTGCTCATTATTACTTGAGAGACAGGCAGGATCTTTTACCCTTGTTTTTTCCTATTAAATGACATAATAAAGCATTCCTTCAAGGTTTCTGTTTAATTTATAGATCATATGTAAACTGCTTAGTATGAAAGTAGTCAGGAGGTTCCATTAACAGAAATAAAACCTGTTGCATTCTATGCATTTTAGAAATGCATTAAAAATGAGAAACAGTGCCTGTTTTCTCCTTCTGGACTTAATATTATTTTATACAATCTTGTTTCTGAAATGAGATCATAGGTACCAGTTATATATGAGATCTTATTTAATGCAAAGAAATTAAGTAAACATCTTAAAAATTCAGTTGTAGTATGTTTTGTGAACTTTGTCCATTTATAGATGAGTGGATTATTAGGATTTATAAACCAGCTGTGGACTGACTCTTTTGTATGAGATTTCTAATAAGAATGGATAAAGTTATGTAATAGAGTACAGTTCTTTTGAAGTCTTATTAAACTGAAACAAGAAACAAACCTTCTTTAGAGGTGTTTACAGCAATAGCTTGAAGTGGCATTAAGTGCTTTGACTTCCACAGTTCTTTGCTTTCTCTTTACTTGTTATCTACTAGGCTTCAATCCTTCAGGTCTCTGTTTTACCCAGAGTTACGTTGTTAGGGAGCTTACATTTATTTCTCTCCATCAATGTTTTATTCATTTTTCTAACGCCTGTGAGTTATCAACATCTTCAGTAGAAATACGAAATTTTCTGTGCCACAGGGTAGTACAGGGCTATAACAATGAGACAAAGCAGCACATGTTCAGTGTTTTTAAAAACCTGCCAATCATTTCTGTGTTTGACTGTATTAGTTTACGCTTTTGTCATCTGTGTTTGAAGATTATTTTATTTAATGATGTTCTGATTTTCACCTAAGAACTTTGCTTCTATACAACAATTTCTCTATGTAAAAGAAGCGAAGTTTGAAGTAACTTAATGTAAAAAGCAAGTTAAAACTACAAATAAGAATTGGGAAATTCTCAGCCAGACTGGTGTTCTGGTGGTTGCTTGTGCTGATTTGCCTTTCAGCGTGTTGCTGTTCTCAATTTCTAATCACGTACGATATGTGCAATCACTGCCAGCTTCACACTGCAGGCTGGAGGCTGTGCAGCAAAGGGGGCAGATGCTTGTAGGTACCAGAGGAGGAGCTGAGTCATAGAATTCACCATCATAAAAGAAAAGGTGGTTTAGTTTTTGTAGTTTTATTTTGCTTTCTCTTAATAAATTCTGTCACAAATACAATGTAGCACTAATTTTAAAGGGGAGATTAAATAAACTCTTCCTTTAAAGAAAGGGGGGGGGGGGGGCGGAATCTATACCTGAACATTAGGAATATATTCAGATCTTATGGTGAAAATGTCTGCAAATTACAGTGTTCTTCTTTTGCTTTTCCTGACGTGCTTTTTCACTCACTGAACAGCTTACTGTGTCCTGTAAATTAAGTATTTCATTCTTCACACATGCCTTTTTCTTACTGAGGACCAGAGGTTGGATGCATAGTGGAACAAGTTAAATAGATATGATGGTTTTACTCAAAAACACATGTGCAGGGATTTGCAGAGAGAAAATTTATTTTAAAACAACATGTCAGCGTGAAATGTCCTTGAAAAGGAGGGATGCTTTTTAAGACTACTCTTTGACAGTACCTGTAAGAGTCATCCTTTCACTAATGAACAAGGAGAATATGTAGTCCTGCAAATAAGATATAAACTTATTCAGTTCTTCTACAAGTTTAACAGGGGGAATTTTCTGATTGTTGTGCAGATTGAAAAAGTTTACTAATGCTAATTCTATTGTGTCATAGCCTTTTTGTTTTGGAAACTGTGCTTCGCTGCTTGATCTCTGAATTAAATTTCTTATGCCACATCTGTGAAGATAAGCAAATTATTTTGCTTCCTACTAGAGGAAGTAGTAATTCTTAAGTAGTGTATATTTTATTCCAGAAGAAAGTGTGGGCTATAAGGTGAGGTCCAGCACCCCACAATTAAAGATCCAAGCACTAGCAGTAATTTTAAACCTGATATTCTCTGAAAAGCAGGCTATGTAATGCTATTACTTTAATAATTTATGGGGTTTGAGATGTTTTAATGAAAGCTGTATTACATAAATTCGTGAGCAATTTTGATCACTTCTTTTAGTTGTGGTCTTATTATTGCTTTCTCACTATGATTTTTTTTTTGAGGGTTTTTGTTTGTGGGTTGTTTGGGTTTTTTTTCCCCTGGCCTTTCATTTTGTTAAAAATTGGAAGCATTATCACTGTAGCAAAACTGTAGGAACCATACAGATTCTCAGTATAATGCACTGTGCTTAAGATAAAAAGTACTGTCAAGCATCTTTTAGATCAGAGGTTTTTGAAAAATGCTAACTTCAGAGGAATGAAGAAACACTTGTTCCAAAAGTGTGTAACAGAATGGAGCAAGCAGAAAGTTCACAATGTATGATGAATGTTGTAAAATGGGAAGAATTAATTCATCATAAATCTAATAAATACTTTGTTCAAAGTGTAATGCAAAATCTAAAACTGCATATGTAAATTTATTTCTGAAATAACTAAAACAGCAAGAATATGAAATCCTTTGTAAAATATTTAAGGCAACTAAGTTTGATTTTTAGAATTTGTGAGTACACCTACATTTAAAGGTATTAACTTTTTCAGCTTTTTTGTCAAAACAATGAAATTCAGAGTTCAGAATAACTTTATTTTCCTTTGAAGATCTTCTAGTTGATATGTTGGGGGTTCTTGCCAGCTACAGCATCACTGTCAAAGAGTTGAAGCTTTTGTTCAGCATGCTTCGAGGAGAAAATGGAATCTGGGTAAGCTGTGATCAGATAAAGCATTGTCATTCCATTAGAGCCTGAAGTTAACGTAAATTGTCTCCTGGGACATATAAACTTGAGTATTTGTTTTCATGTTGATTGAATGTATGAAGTATTTTTGCTAACTACTTTAATTTGCTGTGTTGTTTGAAAACCGTCCGGTTTCTGTTGTAGCCTAGAGAGTACAAAATGGTTGTATTGACTTTTGTGCAATTTCCTTGTTTTCACAGCCAAGACATGCGGTTAAACTATTATCAGTCCTCAATCAGATGCCGCAGAGACATGGGCCTGATACCTTTTTCAACTTCCCAGGCTGTAGTGCTGCAGTAAGTTTACAACCAAAATACTACAACTCGAGGATCAGATACATTTCTCCTCATTTGCATTTGCTTTCATTTGGTTTCAGAAATTCTTGAAAAGTAAGCAAGAGGGGAAATACATGCTTGAGTAGTGCAGACCTTGCCTTCCATAAGTTTGCAAGGTAGTTGTAGTGTTGAGAAGCTGCACTTGTAAGGACGGAATGTCAGCTAGGAGATTTTTGTCTGGGGAAGTTATCATAGAACTGAAAACTGAAAATTCCAAAGAACGGCATTATTTTATTTGAGTAACGTAATTGATGCTATATAGACCAGAGGCTTGAGGAAGAAAACAGGGATGAGCTTGTCCATGTCATCACAGTTTACAGTGGCAGCTGAGTCATAAGCTTTATTATAGCTTTTTGTCTGAAATCCATCAGCTGTTTCCTTTCCCTGAAGGCAGTGATTTAAATGCAGTCTTCTTTTGGCTTTACTATTTGAGATAACTTATGATGATGTAATTGTATTCCTTTCTGAACCTTCTCAAATAGACATTTTCTCTTCCATTCACTGCATGTATGTTCAGAAAAGCCCAAGAATAAATTCAAGTATTGTATACAGATCTATAAATGTGATTATTTAGGCAGTAAATACAAATGCTTACAAATAAGAAATCCAGATTTGAGGTTCGATTCCATTCTGGTATGGAATAGTATGTGCTTATGGTAGAACTTGAAATCTTTTAAGGGGAAGTAATCCTGAGATCCCTGTCTTTTCATGCCAGTCCGTGAAGGATGCTAGGAGCTTTTCTTGGGCTGTTCTGCTTTTACTTCCTCAATAGCATTGATAGTTGTATTCAAGCATAAACCACCACCTCCTGTTCTTTGTGAATACAGCTGTTGGTGTGGCAGATTGCATTAGGGAAATAAACTTGCTGAAAATCACTGTTTTTCACCTGGGTTATTTTTGGCTGGATCACTTCCTTGATCTTGTTTGATATTCAGCTGCACAAACAGATGTGTCAGCAAAATGCATAGGGCGGATTGTGTAAGGGATTAATTACTGAGTTTTGAAAGACACAGTTTAATTTGCTACTGCTAAATTAAAACCACAGTTAACCTCTCCTAAAAGTACATGCAGCAGCAAGACAGCTGTTGCAGAATATGAATGTCTATGATGACACATGCTGCTTTGACATTTCTGGGCTTCAGAGGCAAACCCTGATGAAATGTCTCTCTTAAATTTAATTTTGTATCAGAGCTTCAAGAAAAGTTCTGCAGGGGAAGAATTCCAAACATTTCTCCCTGTCCAAAGAGGTGCATCAATTACAGGAGCATAAAGATTTTCTGGATTGAAATGCACAATAAGCATTTCTCTTTCCTAGGTTAGGATCTTGTTTCACATCATTGACTGTGCACCTGTAAATCAAGAAATTTCAGTTTCAAATTTACATGTCTTGAGTAGTGCATGTTGGATTACATTGTGAAGTTCTGGAGAAAAATCATCCTCTCAAGTGGACCAAGGGCAATTACTTACAATGCGACCCAAACAACAAAGCACTGAATTAGGAGAAAGAGACTGGATATGACCTAGTTTACTGGCATTGAGTTCAGGTTTTCAGCTGTGATGCGCAGCAATGACATCAGACAGAGAAACAGCATAATATTTACTTGGCACAATAAATATCACATTGGCCCTCTTTAAAATTGGGTGCATTCTCCTCGTATAGCCAAGGCTTCAGTGGCAGTATGAAAAAGCCAAGAGTCTACTGATCTTGTCTACTGATAGAGCCAGTCTGCTGATCTGCTGGTGAGAGCTTTTCCCAGGCTCTTCCCAGTACTGTTACATCTGTGCTAGTCTGTGTAAGTAGCACAGGAGTCACCGCATTAGGAGACACCCTGTGGTGGAGGCAGTATTCCCAGGTGTTGTTCCTGTCTTTTCCTGTTTCAGGCAAGGAACTCCCTCTCAGGAGGCAGGAGCGATATCCCAAAAGTTCCTTGAAATGTTTTGTACTGAGCAGTTAGAACCAGGCTAGCAGCAGAAATGGTGTTACTACTTTTGTCTAGTCAAATGCTAGAATAATCTGAGCACGTTGCTGGATCTGATTCTAAAATTTACTGTGAGTTCCCCATCATTCTTACTTACCTATTTCTCTGCTCTTAAAACTTTCTCAGCAATTGCCTTGCATATAAAAATAATGAAAAGTCAGTCCCACTCTGTACTTGCTACATTGGCATAGAATCCTAGTGTGGTTATTCTGACTCTGTTGCCCAGAGACTAATGTCCATTCTCATTTTAAGCAATGAACGAGTTTGTTACGTTTCTTTGTAGTCTTCATTATGAATCTGGACAGGACACAATTTGAGCACTCCTGAGCACTTTCCAACTGTGACATTCTAAGCATCACAGAATCATGGAAGGGTTGATGTTGGAAGGGATCTCTGGAGGTCTTCTCGCCAGCTTACCTAGTCTGAAGCAGGGCAGCCTAGAGCAGGCTGCCCAGGACTGTGTCCAGATGACTTTTGAGCATCTTCAAGGATGGAGACTTCACAGCCTCTCTGGGCAACCTGTACCAGTGCTCAGTCAGTATCACTGATGGCTTTGATAAGAACCCAATGTCATCAGTACAAGGATTAACTAACTAGTCTTTATTATTTTGAAATGTGGTAAGAGTTAAAATGATCTTAATGAAACTGAAAAATATCAGTTAAATAAACTTAGAAATAACATGCTATTTTTATTTGTAAAAATATTTTCTTCTGGTTTGCATTCACATACAACTTATTTCAAGAAGCACTATTAAAGGCTGTTTATTCCTTAACTACTTTTGCATGAAATATTCTATATTTTGTCTGATGGAGGGAGAAAGAATTTATTGTAAGTAGTGCCTACTACAGTAATCTCTAAGTTACTACGACCATTTAAGTTCTTAGATTTTTTTTATATTACTTCAATTTTTGTATAGTTCTGATACTGAGGGGAAAAATATTTTATCTTTTATTGGTATTATAGAAAACACTTACTTTGTAAGTGACCTTGGAAGTTCATCTTGTCTGATTTCTTCTCTAACAAGTACCTAACTTCAAAGTTAGATCAGGTATTCAGGGTCTTGCCCAGGGATAGAGTTCTCTCAAAGCTCTTCAGTAGTCAGCCCACACAAAAAAAATGAATGAAAAAACAAATTTCTTCCCAGGCCATGCCTTACTATTAATGTGTTTAACTGAGTATGGGGGTAAAATTTTCAGTCTCTTACCTTACTAAGTGTGTATGGGAAAAAAAACCAACTGATAGTGCTCTTGAATGTCAGAAAACAACCTATTTTATACTGTAGCTTTAACAGTGAATCTCTCAACCAATATATCCCCAACCAACTTGGGATTCATTTGACCTTAATGTTTAACTCTATTGATAAGATGCATACTTACTGAAGGCTGAATTTATAGTTTAATTTCTGCAGAAGTCACTTTTCTGTTTTTTTCTCTTAATATTGCCTGTTCAAAAATTTGATTCCATGTCTTCTATTGGTACGATTTATGTAGTTAAAATGAAAGTATTTTAAAATAAATGGAAAACCAATGCATTTATTCAAAAGCACTATTTGAAAGGTGGGGTTTCTTTTATATATATTGTTCTTTAATATTGGAAAGTTAAAGCAGATCTGGAGGTCTAGAATGACAGGATTTTAGAGGGGCATTACCTTTAACAATACTTCTCAAAAAATTCATTTCTTCACTTGCTGTTTCCTTTTTCTCCACCCCCCACCCCACCCCCCTCCAGGCAATTGCATTGCCTCCTATTGCTAAGTGGCCTTATCAAAATGGATTTACTCTTAACACCTGGTTTCGTATGGATCCACTAAACAATATCAATGTAGATAAGGATAAACCCTATCTCTATTGGTAAGTAACTTATAATGCTGCAGTTATGGTTTGGTTTGGCTTCCTAATAACAGTTAATCTTTCCCATTGTTTTTAGTTTCTGACATACTTCCCCACCCCCCCACCCCCCCACCCCCATATATCTACAGATTTTAATGCTGCTTACTTTATACAAGCTCTTACAAAGTCTTCTGTCCTTTTTGCTTTGCAATTTATAAATTCATGGATGCAAGATATATGCTTTGTAGGTAAACCTTAAAATCTAGTGTGGTGATTTCTTTAGGAATTTTAAAATACATGATTTCTTAGAGCTGTAAACTGAGAAAATGTCATTGTATTTTCTGTTTGGTGTTTAAGATCCTTGGCTGATGTCAGTACTACAAAACAAATCTGTTATACTCAGAGGGCACTGTTTGCATGTTATCTAGAGGTTATAGAAAGTAGATCTGTGAATATAAAAATGGCTCACTGATCACCTGTTCCCAAAAGTGAAGCTATATTTCATAATACATTAGTCGCAGGACAGACAATTTTAGTTTACTTAGGTTTGCTGTTGTGATGAAAATAGAAATAAGTCACATCCTTAATAAAGTCCTCTGATACTTAGAAATTATACAATAATAGTAAAAATGTGTATTTTATTGGTCAATCATGAGAAAAGTTTTTTCAGAAGTTAATTGTATACTGCTGAAGTATGGTTGTCTTAGCTGAATTTAAAAAAAAGGAATTAGGAAAATAAGGAACCTTCTGTTGTGTCAGAGCATGCTGATATTTTCTTCAGAACTTCTTCGTTCTTTATGTGTTTGCTATTTAGTATGCTTACCTTTTCTCATATTCTTAAAGACTGTGTATCAGCTGTGCAGAAAGATGAGGGCTGAACATAAGCAAGATCTATCAAGTTATATCAGCTCAGGAAAACAAGAATAGCACCAGGAGGGATGTAACCAAAGTAACGTTTCTCACTTTGTAGTCATTTCAGGTAGTCTAAAGAGTAGTAGTTTTTAGTAATCAGCTGAGGAGAGGACCAGTAGATGGGGTCTCAGGAAGTTACTTGTACTATCAATACATAAAAATCTTACTATGCTTTTACTTGACAAACTAAAATAATTCATATTTTTTATGGAACAAATGTCTTCTTAAAAATAATTCAGGTTTATTCTGAAGAAAAAAAAAACTATACATTTTCTCTAAATTACCATCTGGTATAATGCTTTTCCATGTGTCCGTTTTCTGCTAAGTGCTAGAGTCATTTTACCATGGAGACCTTTTCAAGCTGTTGGCTATAGCTGTTTTTATTAGTATGATCTATATTTATTTTTTTTTTTTCAGTCTGTCAAGGACAGTAACAAATGCAATTATAGGACTGAACATGCATACAGGAATTTAACATGATAATTTGTTTCTTGGCCAGAATTTATGTTTCAAAATTGGCAATCTCAGGTGATGTATTTGATCTGAGAATTTTATACTGCCTCTGAACAGGAAAAGCATACTCCAAAGCTGCACAGCCTGTGATGCACGCTGCTTTCCTTATAGTTAGTAGTCTAGAAAGACCTTTAGCTTGAGTGATGTGATTCTTTCCGATTGCAATATGATGCAGAAGCAGCAATGGTATTAGGTTAGAATAACTTCAGATGCTTTATTATTTATTCTTACATATATTTTATGCTGTGATGTAGTTCTGATTTTTGTTATGATCTGATTACAATTCTAAGACTTTTGAGCATGTTTTTTAAACATATTTTTTGCATCAAAATAGTTTAAAATTCTTCATGTGTTAAGGTTTCCTCAATATTTATATTTGTGTCAGAGGGAATTTAATTCTGGTTCTGTTTTTACGTATATTGATTTAGAACTTTTCTTTAGCCTATATTCACTTTGCTACAAAGAAGTCGTATAGCTTAGAGTAATTGCTACGTGTATGTGTCTTCAATAAATGGAATTTTCCTTGAGTAGAGTTTGGTTTTGAACATGTCAATGAATAAACCCTGAAAAGCTGCCCTTTGAGTTATCAAAGAAGCCTGAATTTCTTCCTTCAAAAGAATTCTGGGTCTTACCTTAACATTATATGCTAAAGAAAGTTTGGGGTTTTTTTAATTAACATACTTCTTACTAGGTATAACCATTACATTTCCATATTTGCTTAAAAAAAAATCTCCACTGTCAGTATGATTTAGCTGTAGTAAGTTTATATAGTATCTGTTTATTAGATTGATTACAATAAAGAGTCTTGCAGAGTAAGAAAACTTTTTTTTTTTTCCTATGAGTTTATCTTTCCCCACGGTTGATGTGTGCTTTTCTTGGTTTTCATTTTTTTTTCTGTTTTCATAACCCAGAATATACCAAAATAATGTCTTCTCTATTTTGTTGTTACACCTTGGAAACCTTGAGAGAAAGTATAGCCCCAAAACATATGGAGTTTCAACTCTCTTATTGTAGTGCACTAAAGGATAACCTCTCTAGTATAAACATAGGTATTTTGCTACTTGCACAGACTCTTCAATTAATATTTGGGCACATTTGTGCTGAATTAATGGCTTATTGTCTGACACACACACATACTTGCACACACATAGCTTTAATCACAGTTCAGTGTCTCGCTTTCTTATATTACCTTGTGTTATGTATTATATGTAAAGGGAGAGTTTTTCTCAAGAGCAGGAAATAAGACTTCTGTGACTGACAAGGTGGAACTTGGCAAGTGCTTTGTATGAGCCACAGAAAGATGTCAGTCTTACAGAAATCAAATGCCAAAATTGGTTCTGTTTAAATATAATGTAAATGTAATACACGCAAGGGAAACTGAATATGCAACCTCAGAAGGAAATTAGGAACAATGCAAATTCTTGTCATTTTTACATGGTGGCTTAAACCAAGCCATAATTAATAAGTAGAAACAGGAAAAATATTCAAATTAAATCATTTATCTAAACTTCTTTACAGAGATTTTAGACTGCCACATGAAAAGTTCAGTCACACAAAACCACCACCAAAAGGAAGGTATCAAAGTAAAGATTTATTTTCTTTTAGTGTGCTTTTTGAGCATGTATATTTTCATGTTTAACTAGGTGAAAAATGTGTCATATTGATTAACTCTTTCTTCAGAGTTTCTTCTTGAAAGTCATCTGTCTTCTAAGCAATCTTTGTATTAAAAGCAGTAACACAGTAGCATGCACAACTTCAGAGAAGACTCTTGATTTGAAGCAGAGGTACTGAAAGCAAAGTCAGCTAGAACAGATTCCTCAGGACCTGCTCCAGTTAGGTTTCTGAGTATCTTCACAAATGGAAACATCACAACCCCACCGGGAAACCTGTACCAGTCTTTGACCACCCTCACAATGACAAAGGTTATCAGTTTCAATTTGTGTCCATTGTGTCTTGTCCTTTCAGTGGATATGACTGAGAATTCTGTGGCTCAGTCGTCTTTACTCCCCACCCGCCAGATATTTGTACACATCTCTTCTCCAGGCTAAACAGTCCCATATGTCAGCTCTTCTCATGTCAGAGGCTTTGATCATTCAGTCCTTTGTTGGACTCAGTCTAGTATGTCCATGTCTGTCTTGTACTGTGGGACCCAGAACTGGACACAACAATCCAGGTGTGGTCTCTGCAGCGCTAACAGGGGACGAATCACCTCCCTCAACCTTCTGGCAATGCTTTTCCTAATGCAGCCCAGGATTTCACTGGCTGCCTTTGCCACAAGGAGGGTGCATTACTGGTTCATGGTCAACTTACTGTCCACCCAGACTATCAGGTCCCTTTCTGCAAAGCCACTTTCCAGCTGGTTAGTACCAAGCATATGCTGGTGCTTGGGGCAGTTCCTGCTCGGGGGCAGGACTTTGCACTTCCCTTTGTTGATCTTAATGAGATTCTTTTTGGCCTGTTTCTCCAACCCTCTATGGTCCTTCTGAATGACTGCACGCTTACCTGCTATATCAGCTGCTCCTTCTGATTTTTTATAATCTGTAAGCTTGCTAGAGGTGCACTCTGTCTCACCATTCAGGTTATTAATGAAGAAGCTGAACAAGATTGGACGCAGTACTGACCCCTGGGGTACTCCAGTAGTAACTGGCCTCCGACTGGACTCATACCACTGATGACAACGCCTTTAGCTCAGCAGTTCAGTTAGCTTTCAGGCCACTTATGTAGCTCATCCTTCAATAGTTTGTCACTGAAGTTATTACAGTGTGTAAAGGTTCCTCCCCATCCTCCAAGCCAGTATTGTAGAAGGCTGTCAGTTTCCAGTTGGTAAATCCATGCTGTCTATTCCCAATCACCTTCTTAGATATGATCCAGGCTTTAAGTGAGTGCAAAAAGAAGTGGCCAGGGGCCTTTCTGGTGGGAGAGTGCCATTATATCATCTTGACCATGATGTGAAAACTAATGCTTAAAAACAGAGAAAGGAAGCAAAGAAATGCTTTCACATTTGCCAGATGTAAGGGAGAACTGCTACAGTTCTGTAATTAGCTAAATGCTAAGTGCTGCTTCAAGAACTGTAAGCCAATTTGTTTTTTCTTTAAAAAAATGTAAATTAATTATCTCTGAGGATGATGTTGGGCAGCTCCTAAGTGACAGTCTATTAATACTTGAATATTGGAACAGTATTGTAGATTTCTTACCAAGTACTAAATGAATGTGACAATCCTGGAAGGAAATTAGAAGCCCTTGACATTTGGATGATAAATAACAATAAGGAGAAAGCTTTGTTGCAGAGCTGTCAGGTTCAAATGGTAACCTTCAGAATTCTATAGCACAAACTTTAGTATAAGCAAACCAACATCATATACCTAGCAGTGAATGATGGGTGCCACGCTTACAGAATTAATAGGTATGTATTAGAAAGCACTAATTACCAAACGATGTTAAGCGTTATTGTAGGTAACCAATGACCATAAACTGCTTTTTCATTGCTCTAACTGAAGAGATAATATGGTCTTTTCAAGGATAATCTGAACAAATAGAGAAGAGAGGAACAGTGATGTAATGACTTCCTGAAATCTTGGCAAAAGCGTTACTGGAATACCATTTACAGTTAAGAACCACTACTTGGCAAAAATAGTAGTATTCAGAGAAAACTCTGGAGTGAACTATCCTCTGGAAAACACATTTTTTAATTGTTTAAAATTGTTTTAATTTTTTAAAACTTCCAAGAAAAAAAAGAAAAGGATGAAATTAAGGATGCTCTGGACTTCTGTTTTCAGAATTTATGCAAACTCTGATGTTGGTAGATAGCTTAATCTGAGATCCAGTGGGTAGACAGCAAAACAGGAAAATTAAAACTTTTAGACACACAATACTATGGTCATTTTATCACAGTTATAATAAGACACAGTATAATAATAATAACAGAGTTTAATAGATCGTTGGAAATGTTTCCTCAAAAATGAGGTGTAGATTCTTTGTCATAAAGACAGTGCAAATCTATGAACTTAGGGCTAACTTTAGGCATGCTCCAAATGGGAAGCCTCCAGCCTCTATATCTCTATATTTCTTTCTGCTAAAAAAAATAGATCGGGTGGCATTGCTTCTGTGTAAGGCCTGGAATTCGATAAAATCAATCCAGATATTAAGATTGTTTGGTTGGTGGGGTTTTTGTGTTTCTTTGTGTTGTTTTTTTAAGAGATGTTCTTTCAAATTGTGTATTGGACTTTGTAAAAGAATTAGAGGGTGAACTGAGGCTGAATTATCATAATTGTTGCTTTTTGTCCTTAAAACATCCAAGTGCTTCCACAGTCATTTAATTGCAGAATGGCTAAAACTTCTGAAAGAGTGTTCTAAATCTTCTTTTTACTGATGTAGGGACAAGGAAAACAAACAAACAAACAGAAAAGCCACAAAGCCAAGCTGTCTAGACTTTTCAGTCCTTCTCTAGAGCTAATAATGATAGAGATAATGCAGAACAGTTGGAAAAGCACATAATGGAATTTCAAAGTTAGTAGAAAAGAATCCTTGGGTTTGTTTTTTCTTTAGGAAAGAATGAATTAATATCTTCTCAAACTAAGTGCTATGTTCATATGTTAAATTGCTTGTAAAATCCTAAGCTAAAGAAACTGGAATCACTGAACTGTTTCACTAGTGGATGGAAGAACGCTTACCTGCTATTCAAGTGCAATAACATCCAGTAGCTGCTTTGAGAAACTGTCTGTAATGAAACATAACTATAAGGGTTTTATGAACAATCTGTGGTAAAATTGTATACCAGCTGCTATGGGAGGTAGTTAAAGGCTCATAAACCCATATGGCTGTTAGACAGTACTGCTCTTGTTGTCTCTGTGCATTTCATCTTTGAATGTGGCAAGTTCTACATGTGTAGGTAATTGGTAAGAGGATTTCGGTGCAGTATCCTAGAGACCAGTCCTAGCCTACTTTACCTTTGGCAAGAAATAAAATGTGAAGATTAACATAATTTGTATGTTATAATGTTAAGGCAGAGAACATATTTCAATTCTGTTTCTCGACTACTGTTGTACTAAAATGCTAATTCATTTGGGGGAAAAAAAAAAAAAGTAAAAACTTGGCCAATGTTCATGTTTAGAAAATCATACGTTTTATTCCAAGATGAAGAGTCCTGCTAAGAAATGAGTTATTTTTTAATTATTTCATTGCTTTTTTGTCTTCATGTGATGAACATGTAGAGACAATTGAGTGTTTTAAAATTTCAAGAGCAGTCCGGTTTGCCATAATGCTGACAAAATCAGCCCAGTAACTGGGGCAGGTTAGGAAAGGGAGAATTTTTAAAGGTGTAGACATTTCTTCCGGAGGGATTCTTTTTGTTGTTTTTTTTGTTGTTGTTGTTTTTACAGAGTATAACAAAATGTTTACTAGCTCCTGTTCAGAGTAGTAGGATGCATTCTACACAATTTTAATAATGTTTTATCAGGGAAAAACATGATGGTATTTTCAATGATTGGATGTTGGTAATTTAAAAAAAATATATATATTTGGCATCTATAATCAGATAATACTACACCGTACGTCAGACTGTAGTGGATCTGTGCAATTTTTTCCTATATCCTTCAGAATTGGGTTCTGTTAGCCAGAACCATTTTAGCTTGTAGGGATGACTTAAGTTGCTGAGAAACAGATTTGGCATTGTAAGAGTTGCAACTACCTGGTGAAAAGTTCTTTGAATGGCATAAAGCCCCAAGGAGGTGACTCGAAGTGTCAGGGTAGCCCACAACACATTCAGTTGTTCTTACTGTAAAAGCTGTATTTTAAGGTATTTAACCTTCATTTTATTGTACAGAATTCAGTACTGTGGTCATGCAGGTTGTGTGTATGGGTAACACAGGTTGCATACGTACATGAGTAATATTCTCCCATGAGGCTGTTCGCTGTTCCTTTAGTTGTGGGGTGTAGCTGCCTATGGGGTGGTTGTGGAAGCCAGATCATTGAAATGATCCGTGTCTCCAAAAGACACAAGAGAATGGTGGTGGTACTGTCTTCACTGTTCAGGTCAGTTGTGATGGGCAGTATGTAATTTTTCTTCTTCATTCTTAGATTATATCTTAGGTTTATTTAGAAGACTTTTTAGGCTTATTAAAAATAGTGCCCTTGTTTTGCAAGGAGGGTTGTGTGAAAGCCTGTACAAAGGGCTGTGGCAGGGAATAATGCTCCTTTCCAGTGCAGCAGCTTGAGGGGAGAGAGAATTTTGTACTATGCATTGAGGCAGATAGAAGTATGAAGAAACCCCAACCTGGATTTGGGAAAATAAAGCTTCTGCAGCACCCTAACAAGTTGCTAAAGGGAAAGAGCAAACCAAAGCATGCTCAAAGCTAACAGAACCACCCTGATGATATGAGACCATTGGGCATCGTATGCTGCAACTCATAAGATGACTGAAATCAAGACTGGAAGTAGGGACCTCTGTGCAAGGACACAGTAGGGTGGAGAAGAGTTGTCTATAGGTGTTATTACTTCTGTTTAGACTGATCACTGTTTTTCACATTTAATAGAAGTATTCTAATTAATTATAACAAAAGTGGCTTTCCAGAATTTGAGAATTGGAATGTCTCTTTTTGACCTCAAAAACTTTCCTCAGAGAACATCTAAGCTCAGGATCACACCACCTATCTTTTAAGGCATTCATTTTTTTCAGAACATCATGGTTTATCAGCTATATTTTTGACAGTGAGGAAAAACGAAAATCTGATTCTGTCCTTCAGTAATATATGCATACACATTTAACTGTAAGTTTCTGAAGATGGAACTAGGTCTATAACTATGCAATTTTTCTGCATATTAAAATCAAGAATGTATTTGTGTAGTAGGGTAAGTGAAAATTTTAGCAGCTATTAAGATGAAATCTAAGGTTAGTATTTGCTCATACCTTTCACCTCTTAATGTTACTATGACAAACCTGGTAAAAGTGTTTAATGAAAATGTTACAGCAATCAAACCAGTTAAAATATCATTATTGTAATAATGTAATGTAATAATTGTAATAACATCAAATAGTTTTATACATCACCTACATTAAGAAAATGAGAAATTATGAATTAGTGGGCTACAGGAGTATATACAAATGTTCAAAATTAGTAGTGTCTTTTTTCTTATACTTACAAAGCTTCATTTCACAATTTATGGATGAAGTTCACTATGTAGACCTTGTATTTCAGCCATTGATTATTTTTATAAACTGATTGGTAATGAGTTTAAAAAAAAAAAAGGCTAAAAGCTTTATGAATGTACCCTATATTAATGATAGCAGAGTTCTCTTTATTGTACTTGACTTTTCAGAAAGGAGTAAGTGACATAGCTGTAAATACGGATTTACCTTTTCAAAAATGCTCTGTGTAATGCCACTCATGAATTTCCACCAGCTACCTTTGCAAAATGGTGTTTAAGAAGTCTAAAATTTCTCTTTAAAATGCTTTTGATTTCATATACAAGTAGAGAAATGTATGAGCTTTCTGCATTATCTGTCTTCATGGTGTTTGTTACAAAAAAGCTAGAAACTCTTATTAAATGTATTTTGTTAAAGCTGTAGTTCTTTATCAATTTGGCAAATGAAAATAGATCCACAACTCAGTTGATTAAAATGTCGTAGTTCATTGGCCTAACTAAATCATAAGTCTGGAAAAGGAAATAATTGTTGTGCTTAGTAATTGCCTTGAATCCAAATTTTTATGTTATACCAGCTGCATTGTTCTCCAAGCCCCATAGAATTGCAAGGCACCTCAAATTTCTTCTGTGATGTTTTTTTCTTTACAACATAAATCAGATGTGTTATTTTAAATGATGATGAATTAGGAAACTGAGGGAGATGCCTGATAGATAAAATATTTACCATCTTGTATTTTTGTAAAGGAAAACAGAAAGTACAGAGTTTTAGGATGTAACCTGGAATCAAGTAAGTGATGAAGGTTAGTAGCTCCCCCCAAAGAAGTGGTGGGGGGAGAAGATATAAAGGAAATTAAGTTCACTGTTCCAGGTTTCTTTCTCATAGCAATTTAAAGTAATATTTTGATCTTTTTATTATAGAATAATTCCCTTTTTTCAAATTTCATTAGTGATTCTTTCTTTTCAGTTTCCGCACTAGCAAAGGTGTTGGGTATTCTGCTCATTTTGTTGGCAACTGCTTAATAGTTACATCACTGAAGTCAAAAGGCAAAGGTTTCCAGCACTGTGTGAAGTATGACTTTCAGCCACGCAAGGTAAGCAAAGCGGTATTTACAATAAAGAATAACCTTGAAAATGTGACAAAGTGCTTCTGGGAAGAAGGGTTAAATTCCCATTAGTACCACAATGTTACTAATAATTTCTTATTTGTAAGTAGCTTCTCTGATGGTCATGCAAAGTTTTATGTCAGTTACAGACCAGAATCAATTCAAGAAAAATGTAATAACTTATAAGGTAACAATTCTATAAAGTCAACTTGTTTGAAAATACTGCTTCATTAGCTTCAGATAGAGAAGAACTTAAGTATTTATGAAATGGTTATATTTTATTTTTGACAGGTTGTCCTTCTATTTCTAAACTTTCTGCGCATGGTAACTTTGGTACCAATGTCTGGAACAATTTTGCTGGCAATGCTAGAGTGTCATTATCTGTTACTGGGGGATATGAGGCTCTGAACTTTTTTCAGTTTCAGTGGTGTTTGGGGATTTCTCATTTTTCATAGTAAATCTTGATTATTTCTCTAGATCATGTTAGTGTTCATTTGTACTGTATGCCAATTAGTCCTAGGAGAATGATGATTCTACTGGCTTCAGTGTTTCAGTTAGTTGACCGAAGCATTGACTTTTCTGTCCAGTGAGCATTATGTGTTTGTCGCTGATAGCAGCCTTGTATATATTTTGCTGTGAGGCTTATTTCATTTTTTTATGGCCTTAGAATCTGTATATTGAATGTCAGTGCTTGTTTGATTTTGAGAAGCAGTCTCTTGGGAAGGAAATGCTATCATTCAATCATCAGCTTTATGTTCTACTATTTTTCTTGTTACACATTTGTGATTCAAAATCACTGATTCTAATTCTGCCATGTAGCTTTGAGGTAATTTGTGGGTTTTTTAAAAGATACTGAGGTCTTTTTCTAGCATATTACTCAGGGATGTGCAAAGTCTTATAAACACATATCTGAGAAGTGTTGAAATGAAAAATTCTAGTTTGCAAATTTTATTTAATTTGAGAGCCAGAAAAGATTTTTCATGACAGGTCAGGTTTTCAAAGCAGCACATCTGATGCTACTGATAAACACTTAACCTAGTAACAAATGGAATTGGTAGCTTTTGAATTATGTTATTGATAACTAGCTTTTGGGACCTAGCTAATAATTTCTTTACTTGTAGATGAAGGAGCAGCCTTTCATATTTTAGCAAGATATTCTTTTGATAATTTTTATTATTAATTAGTAGTTTGCTTCATGCCATCCCTGGAAAACATTAGCTTTTTGTATTCCACTTCAAATAGTTAATTCTGAAATACTAGTGCATTATACAATATATATTATATATTATACACTATATAGTACATCTCATTATATGAATATCAGTTTCAAATCCTAATCTGCTGATCTGCTGAAGTATGCCCAAATATAACTCCCATGCCAGTGTTATATTTCTCAAAGATTGTGCTTCATACGCTTTGGGTCGTATGTCAGCTTTAGAAAGCATTTGAAATAAATCTTCTAGAATATATTTGCAAGTGGTTTCACATGATATATTTTGTTCATTGTGACTTGTGTGTACTTATATGTGGGAAGGTACATAAAGCATAATGGGGGAAACAAAACCTGTTAAATATATCTCCTGGCTCTAACAAGTCAAAATATATCCTGTATAACATGTAGATTGATTTTCTTCATGTTATTTACGTATTACATTGGTTCCCCTGTGCAAGCATTGAATGTGTAGATAGATATTCAAAAAATGTGTATCCATTTACAAAGCAGCTTACTGTCCAAATGCTAACTGGAGAACTGTAATTTTTGTCATCAGATACACTATTTATTAGCCATTTGCTTATAGACATAGGCACTTTGCCAGAAACTTCATCCTCATTAAACTTCTCAATGATGTTGTTTTAAAATATTTATTGACTCACAATAAAATTATATATTCAAACCACCTGGTCAAAAGCTTTATGTAGGCAGTTCAGAATGATACTATGTTCATGTGAAGATCTTTCCACTGTTAACTGTGTCATATGACACCATTCACAGAATAATATGTAATCTTAATTTAAAACTTTGAGATGTGTTAAGTGGTTATTTTACGTTTTAATTAGTTTATTTTAACAACATTATAAAAGTAAGTATTTATGAAAATACATGGAGAAATTTGGTTATCATATCCCCAAACAGAAAATGAGGCTGTAGTATAATAGACTGACCTCTCAACAGAGCTAAACTAGCTTTGGCAGTGTTGTATTTAACATGTCTATACTGCTTTCTGGGACTCCAAAATGAAATTTTTGTGTATTAGTAACTGCCAGTAATTTTCACACATAGCCTCAGCATCAGTCCTTGTAGAAGTATGAACAGGAAAGCACTGCAGTCAAGAGCAAACAGCTTTTTTTGGGTGTTTCTGATCCTGAACACCTTTACTAATTGTAGTACAGACTGAAATAAGTTCCACATTTTGGAAATACTTAAGAGTGTGATGCCCCATCTCTCTAATTATACGGTGCTACAGAGCAGGAATATGACTTAACTCAGCAGTGGGTGATTAAGCTTGAAAGATTTCAGCAGTGTAAAAAATGGGCAGGCTGTTATCTGAAGTGTGTTTGAGTACTGCCTAAGGAAGCTCTTGTTATAGCAGAGAGGCATGGGCTTGGTGCAGTTTTGAAAGAATTATGTAGGGAAGAGACTGTAAGATGAGTTTAAAAGAAGATTGTGTTACTGACTTTGAAAATTAAAAAAAAAGGGGGGAAAATTTTCAATTTCAATAAAAACTGAAGAAAATATGTGTGTGAACTTATACAGCTTGGTTTGGTTCATTCTGTAGTACTGAAGTCCTGAAAACAGTGTCTTCAGATACAGGATAGGGCAGAAAGCAACAAAGTGCCTGTACATCAGCAAAAAACATTCCCATAAATGAAACAAAGGTAATAGGGAATTGCGACATACATATATGCTTGCTTCTATGTATCTACAAAAATAAAACTGGAATATCTATTTTAAATGAGGTTATTGACATAGTAGAAGTATCAGAAGCTTTTCAAGTCAAGTTGACTTGACCATCAGTGGGCACTCATTTCAAATTGTAGTTACAAATGACAGCGGGGTAGCCTTGCCAGTCGACTGATGCCCTGTATTAAATAAAGACTTAACCTAATCAGATAAGTCCATCGTAACAATAAATAGCAAGAGTTCCTGTGCCCTGAAAATCAGTAACTAAGTAGGAAAACCATACTATTCAGATCAAATTGTTAGCCACATGATAAGCATGGTTATAGCATCTGTGATGAACTGGGGAAGATCAGGAAGCATGCTAACATAAAGAAGCTTACATTACTTTGCTATGAACTGGGTGGCATTGTACTAAGACAAGAGTTCAAACTTTTAAATACCAGAAGCATTTTGATTTGTTTCTTTTTGAATCTTTTAGAGAGCTCAAACATTGGCCCTTGACTTTGAATTGAAAAACGGAGAATATGCTTGGATATACAGGATTTTGCTATTTTTATTTTTAAATTAAACTTCCTTTACTTCTTAAAACAAACAAAAAAAAAGATAAGCAGTTAAAACATCGTCTTTGGTAGTGCTAGAGAAATTGCTTAAATACAAAGATATAAAAGGCTAAAAGCAAATACACCATTAATCCAAAAAATCCAATAGAAAGTTTAAAAGCTCCTCACAATGCACCTGAGCACAGATAAATAGCAAATTCGAGACACTGTCAGTAAAAAGAAGATATTCAGAAAGTGGAAGTTGTTTCAAAATGAAGAATGCTTTGAAAAGTATAAGTTATAGCAAATTATATATAAAATAATAAGACAGTTCATTTTTTTTTCCCAGTCCATACGGGCAATTAGATGACTAAGGCTTAATAGGAACCCTTGATGAATATGGTGTCATAACAAAAAAGTTAAATCAATTAATTGCATCATTGTTTACTACGAGACAATTCAATGGTGAGGAATCAAAGGAAGTGTCTCAAATTGAGGTGTCAGTAGAAGAGGTAGAGAAATCAACATAAGAGGTATTAATCAGTTAACAGGACCTTACAGAAGGCACCCCCAAGTTCCAAAGAAATTTGAATATGAAATTTGCCAAACTTTTAATTGTGGTATATCATCTATTTTGTCAAACAAAAGGGTGATGGAAAATTATACAAATTTTAGAAAAAGGCTTTGCTTATATTTAGATTCATATATTATCATGCCTGATCTATTAACCATCAAAATGGTGTAGAAGCTAGAGAAATAGAAAGGAAGAATTAGAAAACACATTGATAAACATATCAGGGACAAAACAATGCAATATTGCACTGGCAGTCTTGTACCCTACTTCTGTTGAATTATTGGAAGGATTTTTACCCTGCATAAGAACAAGTTTGTGAGCCAGTTGATACATGCTATGTGGATTCCCTAAGGACTTTAGCCATTATACTCCCCTGAAAGCCTTAAAGAAATCATGTGATAAGAGAATTTCTATTTGTTAAAATACATGGATGGAAGGATATGAATCAAGTGAGCAAGTAGGAATCTCAGAAGGACCTTTATTTTCCTATTGGTAAGAATGCATTATAGGCTTCTTGGTGGAGTTTGTCGTTCAGTATGTGAGGAATTAGCTTTGAAAACCTATGTTACTTACTTTATCTAGATTGATACTAGTGACAAATATGACACAAAGAGTAAATAATTTTTTAATACTTCAGTACTTCCCTGGCTAAAAAGAAGTTAAAGTTTAAGATGTAAATTGAGTTAATTCAAGTCCAGGAGGCAAAAGAGCAATTTTTTTACTGGATTAGTTACAATAATGATCTGGGATAGACTGTGCATGGGCATGTGTATGTGCACGTGCGTTCAGGTAAAGAAAAGCTCAATGTTTTTTGTAGAGCTTGCCTTGTGGGTCAGAGTAGCAGACAGAGGTAGTGCTCTGACAGTAGTGATGCTAAAGGTTTAGAAAAGTTGTGTGGAAGGAGATTTGGACTAGAAGCTGCATGCAGGGGTAGGGGGGGGGAGATTATCAAAAGTAGATCATATCATCTTCCTGAAGTTTGACATGGACACCAAAACTCTCCCAAGACTGAATTGCTTATTTTAGTTCCTTATAGGCTCTGTAGGCAGTGTTTCAACAAAAGTAATGAACTATTTATTTCCAGATGAATGAGTCATCTGTGAAGCTTAAGCTACACACAGGGACAGTCTTACAAACTGGTATGTTGTCAGAAATTCTCTTAAAACATTGTAAAAAAAAAATTACAAATAGAAGATAAATGGATAAAACTTGGGGCTTATGCTTGTCAGCTGATTTCTCCTACGGAAGTATCAGAAATGGAAATGTGAATAAATAGTTAGAAAAGGTACAACTCTGAATAGTGCTATTGCAAAGAACGCCTGCTGTTACGATGAAAGAATGTAAAATTGTCATCACTTAGTGGAGATTATTGGTAAATTAACCTTTGAAGGAAAGAGGACAAGGGGATTTTTCTTCTAAGAGGTTTATGTTAGGTGGTGTAGAAGCTTTGAAAAAGAAGTGTTGATGAAAACAGAGTTCTAGTCATGCGGTTTGCACTTAGTTTCTGATTAGCATAGTCACCAGTTAAGCTTCTAGACTTTGAGTTATGAATATTTTGTTGAATTTATGGTGGGTGTTCCTTTCTGAAATAGAATCTGCCTACAAAATGGGGAAAACATTTGCTTGTTCAGTTGTGGGTTTGATTTTTGATTATTTTTGGGGCGATGGAGGGGTGGGGGTGTATAATGACCTTAAAAAAATACTTTGTTCATGGTTCTTAAAAACAAAAAGCAGACTGGCCACATGTGACTTCAGAACCCAAAGCTGTAGCAGCACATCATTAATCTAGTATTGTCCAGTAAATCTGTTTACCTTTATATGCAAGAAGTGAGATACTTCAGTGCTGCTGTTATGATTAGTAGGGTTTTTTCATCCTTCTGTTAACTGTAGGTTTTAAGGAGGGATAACCGAAGACTTATTTTTAAAGACCTGGAAACAAATATGGAAAAATATGTGTATTCTAGTATGTATATACAGATACTACAGATTTATAATAGAATATAACTCAATTCAAGGACTACTGCAACAATTATTGTCAAAATATATTTTGTTGCATGCTTTTCTTATTTGTAATTCTGTGCTCTGATTTCAAAGTCATCACATTAAAACTTTATGCTTTTAATTTCTCTGATACAGAGAGGAAGATTTTTCTATTAGTAGGCTCTGTATCTACTTACCCCTGCTCAGGGAGAGATACACCAAGTGACTTTGTTAAAATAATGCTCCAAGAGATGCAAAAGTTTTCAGCTTTGAAAAAAAGAGACTTAGCTGAACATAGAAAACAAAAGAAATGAAACAGATACCAAGAAAAGGAAGACAAGTAAATTGTAAATTACTGTTCCAAATTATTAGAATATGAACTGGTGTTTTCAAAATGCATGAGCCGACTTTTTCACAGAATCAATGAGGTTGGAAAGGGATGTGTTCAGACAGTCTGCTGTCACTCCCTGTTCTAAGGCCCACCTAGATGAGATTGTTCTGGACATTGTCTGGTCAGGTTTTGAGTATCTCCAAGCAAGGAGACTCCACAGCTTCTCTGAGCAACCTGTGCTAGTCTTTGACTGTCCTTACTGCTTACTACCACCTTCATACATACATTTAAATGAGGTTTCCTGTATTTCAGTTTGTGCCCATTGCCTCTTGTCCTTTCACCGGATACAGAAGTCTCTGGCTCAGTCTTCTTTATCCCCTGCCCATCAAGTATTTATACACATGGATAAGATCCTGCTGAGCCTTCTGTTCTCCAGGCTAAACAGACCCATATCTCAGCCTCTCCTCATGTATCAGAGGCTTCAGTCACTTAATAATCTTTGTGGCCCTTTCTGGACTTTCTCCAATATGCCCATTTTCGTCTGGTTTGTACATATTTTGAAATAATACAGACACCCATTACAGTTAAGCATGAGCTGATTTGCAGATTTTACAGATTAAATTTCCATTCCTAGTCTGAGATGAGTTTAAAGGTTTGGTTTTAAAGGGAACTTAAGGTCTTCTTCTTGAACTCTGACATAATGTTTCCTGTTGAACAGATGATTTCAAAGATCACCATAGCTGTACTAGGGAGCATTTTACTGTGATACTTTCTGTGTTTGATTATGTAATGCATTTTTAATGGTATGACAGTTGTCGAAAAATTGGTGAAATGGTAAAGAACAGAGGAAGAAAATCGCATGAAGCAGTCCAGGATGGTGTCTTAAACTGGGCTGTAAAATTTGCTGCTGTGAAATTTTTCCTTTTATTTAATAATTTCTGTCAGAGAGCTATGATGAAAAGGCAGAGATATGTGATATGAATTTTTTAAGGTAGGTGCACATAGAACTGTATTTCCCATCAGAACTCAGTTGTATTTTTTGTTACAGCCTGTAGTGTTTAAATTAAATTACACTTTCAGGAATGGAAGTGTAATCAAGTTTTTAATTGTATGTATGCATTTTTGGCTCTGATCCCATAAAGGAAAGCAGGTAGATTTATTATTACATTTAGGCATGTTTCTACTGACTGAACTTGAAGTTTCACTGACTTGACTTTTAATATTAAGAGTTTGCAAAAATTAATCTGTTTGTATAAATTTACAAGACTAGTTACTTATTTTTAATGCTATTCATTAACTTCATGTTTGATAGCACAAAAAACTGCCACTGTATACTGATTTTTCATGTCTTTCCAGTGGTACATGATAAGCATCGTACACATCTATAATCGATGGAGAAACAGTGAAATACGATGTTATGTGAATGGTCAGCTGGTATCCTATGGTGACATGGCCTGGCATGTTAACACAAACGATGTAAGACTTTATTTTTCTTCCTTTTTCATAGCTTTTCATTTTAAGGTAAATTGAAAAAGAAAAAATGTACTATGTTTTCTCTAGGTCTTTTCAACTTTTGTATCTTTTTTTAACTTTCTCCTTTAATCTATCTTCCTTAGTTATGTATTTAATAAAATGTAATATTATTGGTTCTATATATTACACATATTTTTAGAATACTTGGGATTTTTTTTGCCTGTATTTTGCATAGCTATTTTAATGAAATTTTCAGAGATTTTGTTTGGAGAGACTATTATAGCTAATCTTTTTAATATGTGATACTGTATAGAGAACACTGATAGCAATGGATTAATACTTAGCTTTTTCTACAGGAAAATGTGTTAAGATTTACAGATGTTACAGATTTAGCTTGAGAAAAGTCCTTAAGAAAAACTGATTAATTCTGCTAAATTACTATGCATACTGCCAACGTATACAAATGTACTCATTTTTGTATCACGTTAAGTTCTGTGCTGGATTCAACAGAAGTTATTTGTTAATGGTTAAAAGATTTCTATGCTTTTTGTGTTATTGAACGTTAAATTTTAAGTAGGTTTTTTAATTGCAGTAAAACTGAATAGCCTGAGCTATGTTCACAGTCATATTATTTTAATAACTGTATATATTTAGTAAGAGATCATTTCTTCTATGCAGAGTTTACAGTTTTAAACTAACAGGATAGCAAGACAAAAAGTAAAAGCTAGAAAACAGAAGGGTGGAGAAGTGTCAAGGTATTTACAGTATTAAGCGAAGTCTGAAATCTTGCATCTGTCTCCCAGTAACAAGCATATTTTGCCTTTTATTGTTTGACTTGGAAATAGTAAAATGCTGTGCTAAGTGTTAAGGCATTTATATTAAATTAATATTGTTAGCAAGTATAAATTAACTGCTACAAGATTTCATACCTGAAATACTGAGCAATTTTCTTGGGTAGTAAACATTTACAGAGAGGTGTCAACCAGTTAAAAGATACTGAGAGATGTACTGTTGCATAGCGTTAGTTGGCCCAGAGCAAAGACACAGCAATCTTGCATCTGCTTGTCCCACAGGCAGAAACCAGTCATTTTTACTTGGAGAAGATTACATGTATACCTGTAAATACACCTGTGTCTCTTAATTGGACTGAGTTCAACAATTTTTTAGAGGAAATGCATCCTTTTTGTATTTTTTATATTAAAATTATATTTAAGTTCTTTTAATGAATTCTATATAAGTTTCTTTTTTGTTGGTTTTTTCGGCTCTCCTTTTGTACCTTCTGCTTTGGAAGGTTTGAGAATCTACACCTAATGATGCAGAAATAAGCACTCTTTCTGGCCCAAAGTTTTAGATGGGGAAATGATTCTCTTGTGCTTTGCCTTCAGCTAAAGCTGTGTGAGAAGTTCAGAGATGCTTGATTCATCAGCTTGCTACATTTTTGTTATTTCTTATTTATAATATAACTCTCAGTTTTTTCTGACTGCCTGTGTAGGATAAGGAAGCTCTTTTCTACTTAAGGAAATTAACTGTATTTTGCTAAATTCTAGAGGCAAAATTGGATTTGAAAGGGAGAGTTTAAATATTACATGGAGGGTTCTGCTTGCCAAAGCTTCTGATCATCATTTTTTGATTTCTTGGTAGCATTTCTACTTACAGGAAAAGGCAAGCCTTTCAGCTTTTACAGACCGTGGTTTCTCCTTGGTAATATAAACATTTTGGTGATAGGTGAGAATTTGATGATTGAAAAGCCAGCGGACGTCTCAAAGGATCTGGGCTGAGTTACTAGTTACATGTTGTGGGGATCTGTAATCCTTAAGGATAAATGCTTAGCAGGAAAAGCTGTTCCTTCTAATCTTATTTTCTTCACAGTATTCCTTTGTGCTTTCTCATGTAACAGAAATACAATCTTTTCTTAAGGTGGGATTAGTTTACTGAGCTTTAGATGTTTTGATGTCTTTTAAGTTTCTGCTAAAGTTTTACTTTGCTGGAGAATAGATTAAGTTATGAAAGACACTAGTTATCATTAGGTCTCTATTTTTTTAATAACAAAAACCTGTTATAGTAGAAGGAGGAAATAGAGAAGAAAGTAAGAGAAATTCAGGAAAGGTGTATGGGTGCAACTGTATAAAAGGCATGAAAAGGAAAATAGGAGGGGGGTGTATGGAGACTCCTTAGCACTATTACACATTTAGCTAGGAAGAGAAGCTCTTGTTTTAACTATTAGAACTTTCTTGTTTCAAAGATTGAGTTGTTAGAAGCATTCCCTTGAAAAGTCTTGAGAAATTATCTGGCTCTTTGTTAACTTCTGCCTTCATACTCTTCCATATATCCACTTGGACATAACTTCAGTCTCCTGCAAGATGACAAGAAAATGCCTTACCATAATACCTTTTGGGGAAAAGAAAAAACTACGCAAATGTGCTAATCATTCTTTCTTTACATCTTACATTGTGCATAACTATATCTGTAGATTATACGGGCAGACATAGCAGTACAGGTTGCGAAAGCTGATAATGAAAACTGAGAAAGGTGCAGGAGTTGCATGTTGTTAACTAAGTGCATTTACTCTTTTCAGTCTTTTTTTTATACAAGAACATTGTGAGATAATTGAGATTCAGTGTTTAAAACAAATCTGTGCTTTAAAAAAATCAGTTAATCTTAAAGCTCAATAATGCAAATCTAATATTTTATTCATCTAAAATAATATTTAATCATGGTGCATTTTGTTCGGTGGTAGCTTTAACACAGTGAGCAACTGAAAAGTCTTGTCTTCATTATATATATTTTTTTTACAAGGATAGATTTTTTATTGGTAGAGACTGAATTTATTTTTTTCACAGATTGATCTTGCATTACAATTATCTTATATTTTTATGACATTTTTTTTCAATGTCTGACATTCACCTCTTGTATCCAAACAAGAACTGAAGAATACCTCAGTCTACAATTTTTGTATGTACCCTGGAAGACACTGAAGTAAAGATGGTGATGACAAAAAGGGTGAAAGTTTAAAAATACGGGGTTTTAAAATTTTATTGTTTTGTTTTTTTCCTTTGTATTTCTTCTAATTCATTCTTATTTATACTCATCCATGAAATCACTGGGTTCTTAACTATTTCTGTAATAGGAGCAGCAAGATACAGGATATAACATGAAGTAGTCATTAAGGCTTCACACATGTATCCTTCACGTTGTAAGACAACAATGTGTGTTGTCCTAATAGACATTTTTCATCTAGGGATTTGCAAAATGTGTCATCTTTACAAAACTCTAAATCACTCAAACGTTGTTCAAAAAAATATTTTTTTTTGGAGGGGACCTCCATGTATTAAATATTGCACAATGTTCAGCCTGAATGTTAGAGGTAAGATATGAGAGAGGATGAAAAAGGGGAAGACACTGTAAATTTTTTTGTATAGCTGTTTCTATTGTGAATGTTGCTGATAGTTTCTATAGAGGTGGTTTTGGTTTTAACTTCATTGTTCCTATTTAATGAAATACAAAAATATAGCAATGCTGAGATTCATTGTGTGCTACATAAGATACAGTAGCTAGTGGTAAATAACTCATTGAGTTTATATTCCAAAGAGTAGATATAGCTAGAGATTATGGCAAAAAGATGACATGAAATGCATGACAGAGTACAACATAATCAAATGTGTGCAGTTGCTGGCTGGTCAGTAATCATGATCAGCTCTGTATGCCTATGGAGTTAATTATTTATAAGAGTTCAAATACACTTGGGGACAGAAGTTAAACTGGAAGAGTTTGGCTGTTAGGAATTCTCCCCAGTTATGGGAAGTAACATGAGAGAAAGCACAAAATGCCTCTTCAAGGTGTAGAATTTGGGGATACTGGGGTTTGGTGGAAGATTTTTGTTCAGATAGCTGAATGAAGGTAGGTTTGATGATGTCCTGACATCTGTCAGCTTATATTTCTGTTGTAGGATAAGGAAACTAGAAGGATTGGAAAGCCAACAAGTTGATTCTATCAATAGCACTTGGGCTGCATTTGAAAAAAGGCCTATAAGCATCAAGAATATTAAGGATACAGTTATGTCCTTAAGTAACAAGCCCATAAGTTCCAAGAGTTTATTTTTTTATGTAAATAAAATAGGAGGATTTGGGCCAAGGCACTTAATGAAGCAGATCTATTAGTCATCTCATCTTGGGGTCATTAATGACATGTTACCAGGGATGTACAGAAATAGGCAGACTTGGATCTGTTGGTATCAGTTGGGTATAAAACTGTGGAAATGCGAGATAGTTGGAGGAAGAGCAAATGAGCTATGAGTATTAGGTGCTGATTTTAAAATAAATAAATAAATATATCAGGTCTACTGATTGGCATCTGGAGCAGAAGTGAATATAAATTACCAGAAGATCAGGAGTTAGGCCTCCCCTCCAATTAAAAATAATGGAAGCACTTAATCCAGAATGAAACACCAGAAAATGGGAAAGTATAATCTGGTAAGAATGAAAAAAGACAGAACTGGTAATTACTACAGGCAAACAGACCTAGAATGTAATTATATGTAAAACTCAGATTCCATTGAAAACTATGATGCATGTTGTACAATTAATGTTATCTAGAAGAGGCCAGGAAAATACCCTTGTAATAGGCAGGAATGTAGATCTCGGAATTTGTAAGTATAAACTAGGAAAAAGGGTGGCATCAGTATTCAGATTCCTCAAATAACCATAAAAAATGGCAATTGCTCAACATGAATTGACTTAACACTCTCTGACAGTAGTGGCGCAGGTGTCAGTAAAGCCTTCAAGGCTAAGGAGGACTTTAATGAACTAACTGAAAACTGTTAGGAAGTTTCACCATTAGATTTACCAGTAGTCAGAGTGGTCTCATAGCCCTTATTTTGCACTATGCATCCTGGGTAGGACTTTGTGAACCAACTTTGATGTAGTTTTTTTCAGAAATTTTTTAGGTTTGTCCAAAACAATTAATACAAGTTTAGCAATCCCAAGGGAAAAAAATTCAAAGAGATGTTTGGTCAAAAGGAGGATAAGTCGGAGATAAAATCCTGGATACCTGTTACCTCACCTCATTGCAAAGCTGGCCTCTAGATCTTTGACTTCCTCCTAACCCTTTAGACAGAGTCCCCTTTTCCTTGTTAATAGCTTATCCACCTCAATCCACTGCGGTGGCGTGTCACCATATTTGATTCCATTCTCTAGACTACAGAAGTTTTTCTTAGGGTGAAACTCAGCAACAGCCAAGCAGGATGAAAAAGCAGGCTTCCTAATGCTGATTCTACTGGTTTGCTGATTCAGCTCAAAAAGTGAGGCCTGATCCTTTTTTCTGTTAAATAAAGTACATGTGACTCAAGGAAGCTAAGGGACTAGCCTTGCAAAGATCCTTATGCTTTCTGTTGTTCTCCTCTTGTGCTGTGTCTTTTTCCAGTTCCCCAGATCTTTATTCTAGACAGTTAAATTCTAAGCTTTGCTTCTTCTCAAAGCCTCTTTTCCTGGAAGCACCAGAATAACTTCACGTAATTCTTGCAAAATAAATTTAAATTGGAAAAAAAACCCAAAAGCCACAAAAAAACCCCCACTTCAAACCTGAAATAATAAGAAATGGACAGATGGAAAACTGCAGAAGGTCTTTGTTCAGAGGGTAGTTGTTGGAAGGAAGAATGGAAAATAATTCTTGTGACCGTGGAAGAAGACAGAAGAGGAGTTTAAGGTCAAACCAAATCATTATAGGCTGCAGTCATGAAGGAAGACTGCACCAGTTGCAAACTACAAAAATTCATATTTGATGTTTTTTCTGCTAGAGATGTTTAGCTCTGTTAGCACAACAGTGAAAGAAGAGTGCATTTCAGTACATGTTCTTATGTGTTAGCAGTGAGAGTTCTGATTATTATTACAAGGAACTTGGAATAATAATTACAAGGACTTTCCTATTTCCTAGAAAGCAGTAGGGAAGGTTATTTGGTACTTGAATGTACTGTTCTAATTTTCTCTGTTTTATGTTGAACAATTAATAAAAATCAAATCCTAGTGGCCAGTCAAAAGCATTGTAATAGTGACCCATAAAACAATTAACTCTACGCTATTCAAATTGAAGTTCTTCACTACAGGGAATCAGGTACTGAAGTAATAAATGATTGATTTATTTTCTTTACTAGAGCCTGCCTTAGGTTTTTTGCTTCAGTAACTGTACACAAATGTTATTTCATTGTATAGTTTGTATGACCAGACTTTATTAACATTGCCTCTTCCTGATACAGAGCTATGACAAATGTTTTCTTGGCTCTTCGGAGACTGCTGATGCTAATAGAGTGTTCTGCGGCCAGCTTGGAGCAGTATATGTATTCACTGAAGCACTCAACCCAGCACAGATTTTTGCAATACATCAGTTAGGACCTGGATACAAGGTAACAAAGAATCATAAAAAAATTAAAGCTATGAAAGGAAAATAATTTGATAGATGTAGTTGAAAGATATATATGCATGTAAATATTCCTCTTAGGTTCACCCAGAGCTATGTGATTTGTTTTCAGCAAAAGAAGACTGTTTCTTCAAGTATCCTAACTAACCTTAATTTCCATGAGCTTTTTGAAAGATGCAAGTTGTTTCTTTAAAGTGTAGCTGAAACATGTTTGTATGTGAATTTTTTTACTTTAGATCACAATCAGATTAGAACAATTTTGTAATTGGTGTACTGAATACCAGGGGAATAACTTTCTTCTCTCCTGTTTGTGTTTAAAACCTGAGTTAAGGCAGATTAACTTTCAGCAAGGCATAATAAACCAATTCTTTTCAAATGCACAGGTTCAAATAGTTCTGCTGAAGTAAAAGAACTTTTTTACTCATGCTTTGCCAGTGACATTTAGGGGACAGATTGGATAAATTAATGGCATGCATAAACTTGCATCTCTAGTATGAATAATCCCTTATGACTTGGAATAGCTGTGTATAGTAGTATTTCATCACGAAAAACAACAGATACTTTGCAGAAGTCTGCAGAAACTGCCTAGTGGAGAAGGCTTGAAAATGAATCTAATCCCAGTGAAACATATTGAATTTCTACTTTCAATTATTCCCAAATTTTCTTTTTCTGATTTGTGAAATTTGTGGTATCATCTGAAGTATATTTTCAGGGTTTTTTAGTATGTATTATATACTCTGAAAGCACAAAGGTTTTAAAAGCAAGTAAAAATCAGCATTTAGATTCTAATACTATTAATTTGATGTGCTGAAAATGATTGCTTTAAATCATTTGAACACAGCTAACACTAGAATGACAGTGACAAGTTGATATTTTCATCTTTTATGGTGTGGATGTAGCGTGAATAGCTAAATGTGTCAAGGTTACTTGGAGAAGAGGAAGTCTATTGCATACAGTTGATTGTTGCTTGAAATTGTTGACTGCCTTGAAATTAGAAAAGTTCAGTTAGTCAAGAGAAGTGCATCACCTGTGCAAACAAGGAATACTTTATTCCAAACTTAATACTCTATTTTGTTTGAACAAATATTTCTGCAAATGTTTTTGTGGTCATGCAAAAGAAAGTAATGTAATTTTTTACTTCTTCATAGTAAATGTAGTAAAACTTTATTAATTTATTAAGTGGATTTGCAGCCATATACTGAAGTTATATCAAATAGGAATAATGCTTTCATTTGTTTCAAGTGAAAATTATTATGTCATATTTTGTGAGTGTTGAAGGGGTTCATGAGGCATACATGATTTCATGCTAAATGACATTTCCAGTAGTTACTGCACTAACTTTATTACAGTGTTGTCAAATTACCTTGCTTGATTCATAGACTTCCATTAAACTACACTTCTTCACACCTGTAGCTTCTTACTGTTTTTTGTAAAATGTCAGTTAAATGAAGTTTAATACTTTGGGGATATTCTTTGGTATATCATGGTTTTAGGTTTAGGTCATGTTGCCAGTACAGTTAATTCTGCCTTCCTTTCTAGAGTAGTTTCCTTCCTTGTCTAAGAATCTGAAAGTATATTTTATTAGTAGCCTTTTAAAAGACCAGGTTCTTAGAGCAGGACCCCAGAAATAACACAGCTTCTTTCTTTAACTTCCTTATTTCCAAAAAATAAGACAAAACAGCACACTTTTTTTATCAACTTCTAACTCAAGGTCTACTCACAACCAAAAAAAAGGAACCACATCCTGTCATTTCGAGATCTCAGGTCACTGACTGTAGCTTTCACTCCAAGCTTGCCTCTTATGTGTCTCAGTTAAGTTTATTTCTGTAAATCCTTTCAGATTCTGTGTGGGTGCAAATGTCCATCAGTTCAGAACACTTCAGTATGGGTGTTTCATAGTCCAAGGGGCTCCAATTGACATTTAGCTCAAATTGCTTGGCATTGGAGATCACATTCTTGCTCTCATCTAACTTCCTGATGCAAACTGGCCTTTCAGAACCTTTTCTTAAGTAGTTAACTAACTACATGTCCTGTTCATTCCAGTTGTTGGTACTGTTAGCCAACTGGAAGAATCAACTATTCAGCTTTTGCAAAAGGTCCACTATTCTAGATTCATTGTGAACTCTGGTTGTGCCAAAGCTTTTCTCCCAAAGGATGATCATTCAAAATACTTGCAGATTTTTGGAGACTGTCTTAATACAGATGTTTTTTCTTTCTTACAACTGTCTCTGGTAGTTCCTTTGATTTGCAATTCTTACTTTAGTCCACTATATCCCAGGTTTCTGATTCTTTAGGGAAAGTGACCATTCCTCATTTTGTGCTCTACGTGCTTTGTCCATAAGAGACTATGATTTTGCCTCTCTATTTGGCTACGCTAACAATCATTCCTAATGTCTGTATCCTACAATGAGTGCCATTAAGACCTCTGGAATACAGCAAAATCTGCATACTCTACCAACATGCCAGAACTCAGGACAGTGCAGTAGGTGTAAATTTTTGAATATAGGTAGTATGTAATGTTGCAAATAACACCAGAGCCACAAAGTTCAGGAAAAGTCAGATCTTGATCTACAAAGAAAAGTGAATCTGTTGTACCTTGTTGCACCCCTATTATGTGATGCAAGTAGAAGCACCAGATTTTAGGATGAACTAGAGAAGCCATTAAAATAAGATTTATTTACTATTTTTATAGAATTTTTTTATCTTTTATATACGTAATATTTGTATTATTATTATACATTACATGCTTATTACAGAACATTGTAATGTAGAAACAGTTCATGATACTTCCATGCTGGTCTCACTCAACGTGTCCTTCTGAATACATTTAGTTGTAACCAGCATGCTTTAATATATATATAAAAAAATAATAAACAGATAGTTTACTTTTAAATACTAAATCTTCAGTTCTATCAAAAGGCCTTTGGGGTTTTTTGAACAAAAGTGTTACAGTGATTGTGTGAGTAGCAATATTGAAAAGCTGCCATGCTTAGTAACTATTGCATAGAAATAACACATAATCAAACTTTTAAAAGGGGAAGAGAGGAAAATACACTGGCAGTAGAACTATGTGATTTGCCTCTTTCTTGTTAAGTCTTCCCAAATTCATCCATAAAGTTTCTTGAAATTTTAAGTTAAATTTAGTAAAAGCATAGTAGAACTTTACATTTGCATTTGCAGATTTTATCTGTAATAAAGCATCCTCTTTTTGAGTCTTGCAATTGCTGTACAGGACTTTTACCTACAATGCTGACACTTTCAGTTGCTTGAGATTGAAGAAGGAAAAAGGAAATGAGAGCAGTATCCTTGCTGTCACTGTGCTTTTTCTGCTACCCATCATTGTTTCCAGGCAGCAAAGAAGAGAGAGAAGCATGTCTCAGCTGGGATCCTGAGGGGCTGATAAACACAGAGTAGAGGGGCAAGGAAGGAAGAGATGCATCTGATATGCAGTGCTTGGTGCTGTTTATAAAGGGATGTTTCAATAAAGCCCTGTCCTTATAGCACTGTCACATCTGTGCCACTCCTCTTAGGCATTTCAAAATGAGTTGTCAGATTATTCCATATGTTGCTGCATCTGAGTTTGCTCTTGATCACTGCTACAGTATAAATCTTTTTGTCATGTACAAAGGATGGAGTAAAAATGCATTTGTGCATGCACATACTGACACACACAAAATACTCTGGAAAATTCAAATTTGCTGAAGTCAATTACATCGTGCAAGATGGTATTTTGTGTATGATTGCTGAACCTACAGTAGCAAAAAGGGGTGAATGGGAAATAAAAAAGCACCACTCTTGCTGCTAAAGGAGAGGGGAGAGCTGCTAGTGTTTGAGTAGTGGTCTTGATCAAGCACAGTTGCTTTTACTGGGGAGGACAGTGCTGGAGTAGTTCTCATCCCTCTCTGTTCCCTCTCCTATTCCTGTAGGAGCAAAACCTACCCTTTATACCTTCTTTATGGATCCTGTATATATTTTTAACCATGTGTAGAATATGCTAAATCTAAGGCTCTTCTTTGCTGTCTTTATGTCATCATACTGCTTGTACCAGATCTCAAAGTTCCATTCCTTCAGTGACCAGTAACTAACCATTTGCAGTTTGACCTCATACCATAGAATCATTTAGGTGATCATAAGATCTTTGAGATCATCAGGTCCGACCATTAACCCAGGACTGCCAAGTCCATTTCTAAACCATGTCCCTAAACACTGTGTTACACATTTTTAAAACACCTCCAGGGGTGGTGATTCCACCACCTCCCTGGGCAGCCTGTTCCAATGCTCTACCACCCTTTCAGTGAAGAAATTTTTCCTAACATCCAATCTAAACTTCCTCTGGTGCAACTTGAGGCTGTTTCCTCTTGTCCTGTCCCTTTTTACCTGGGAGAAGGGACCGAGCCCACCTGCCTACCCCCTCCCTTCAGGCAGCTGCAGAGAGCGATAATGTCTCCCCTCAGCCTCCTCCTCTCCAGGCTGAACACCCCCAGCTCCCTCAGCTGCTCCTCATCAGACTTGTGCTCCAGCCCCTTCCCCAGCCCCGTTGCCCTTCCCTGGACACGCTCCAGCCCCTCGACGTCCCTCCTGCAGTGAGGGGCCCAACACGGAACACAGGATTCAAGGCGCGGCCTCACCAGTGCTGAGTACAGAGGGACCCGTTACTTCCCTTGTCCTGCTGGCCATGCTGTTTTGGATGTAAGCCAGGATGCTACTGGCCGCCTTGGCCACCTGGGCACACTGCTGGCTCATGTTCAGTGTCTGTCAACCAGCACCCCAGGACCTTTTCCATCAGGCAGCTTCCCAGCCACTCTGCCCCAAGCCTGTAGCCTTGTGTGGGGCTGTTGTCATCCAAATGCAGGACTCAGCACTTCTTCTGGAACTTCATACAATTGGTCTTGGCCCATGAGTCCAGCCTCCCAGACCCCTCTGCAGAGCCTTCATGCACTCAAGCAGATCAACACTCCTACCCAACTTGGTGTCATCTGCAAACTGACTGAGGGTGCACTCGATCCCTTTGTCCTGATCATAATGAAGATATTTTAAGCAGGACTGGCCACAGTACTGAGCCCAGGGGAAGACCACTTTGTGACTGGTCACCAGCTGAATGTTAACTCCATTCACCACCACTCTCTGGGCTCGGCTGTCAATGCTTGACAGCCTCTGCTGTCCCTCTGTGGTTGTATTTTCTCAGGTTCCCAGTACAGTATTTGCATACTGCATTTCTTTTATCTTTCTATAAAACCATATTAGCAATAAAAGAGTATCATATATCAGAATTTGTGGCCTCTCTTTCCATTCTGTGATAATAATCTGTTGGGTAGGAGATTAGCATTTCCAATTTATGATTACTGTTGTTAGGCTTTAATGGCAGAATGTCCCTTTAATTCTTGTTTTTCTCCAAAAAATGTGAGTCAGTATTGTATAATTTATTTGTGCCTGACTTTTAAATAGTTCTGTCTGATAAATTCTTGAGGCATAGTAAACACTGAAAACAAGGAGGTAGATTAATGACAAAATTTGTTTGTAAAACTGGATTTATTTTAACTTAAGCAGTTTTGAAAGTTGTGAAATTTCACGGTAATTAAATGATACAGATTTTGTGTTGAAATACTTTGACGTATTTAAAATGGCAAAGTTATGAAAAACTCCATCAAGGTAAAACGTTCTGAGCTTTGGAATCTGACAAAGCTTATAGGCATGAAAAAATTTCCAGATAAGAAGTGTTTTCATGTGGTGAAACATCAAAATATAGTACATGCATAATGCAGATATCTTTGGAAATCAATGACATCACTAAATTATTTCTGTCTCGGCAGAAAGTGCACAGAGATTTATCTGTATAGTTAAAAACGCCCTCTGGGGAGAAGTGCATCATCACCTTCATCAGGACAAATCTGTAATCTGTAGCAGTAATTTCCTGATAAGTGAGATGTAGTCAGCCATATCAACAGAGAGCCAGCTCTGGAGCTCTAAGCATAGTTAGTACTCATTCTTTCGGTTTTTCTACTTCAGTAAGTAGTGTGGCACGATAGGAACACATTTCTAGATTAAAACATTTGGTGCTGAAGGCTGAATAGTGTATATATTGCAGTTTTTCATTCAGATTGGTTGTAGTCTAATCCTTTGGGCTGAGTGACTACCAACAGTTGGGGGACATCTGAGTTTCAGCCAAAAGGAAGTCTCTGGTTCTGAACACCTTTGCAGTATGAACAGAGCAGTGAGGATCACTGGGAGCTTCGCTACAAATTGGACTCCTAACCCAAATGCAGATCACAGAATCACAGAATGGTTGAGATTGTTGGAATGGATCTCTGGAAGTCATCTGGCCCAAACGCCTTCTCAGGCAGGGCCACCTGGAGCTAGTTGCCCAGGACTGTTTGGACAGATTTTGAATATCTCTAAAGATGGAGACTCTACCACCTTGTTGGACAACCTCACAGTGGAAAACTTTATCCTGATATTCAGAGGGAATTTCCTGTGTTTCAGTTGTGCCCATTGCCTCTGGTCCTGTCACTGGGCACTGCTAAGAGGAAGGTGACTTCTTTGAATCTTCCTTCAGATATTTATACACATTGATGAGATCTTCCCCGAGGCTTCTTTTCTGCAAGCTGAACAGTCCCTCTCTCAGCCTTTCCTCATAGGAGAGATGCTTCAGTCACTTCATGATTTTAGTGGCCCTTCAATGGTATCTCTCCAGTAAGTCCACAGCTCTCTTGTACTGGGGAGCCCAGAACTCCAGGTGTGGCCTCACCAGTGCCGAGCAGAGGAGAAAGATCACCTCCCTCCATCTGCTAGCAACACTCCTCGTAATGCAGCTAAATATTTTCCTTCTTTGCCAAATGTAGCTTAAATCACTTTCTATTAGCTTACTTTTGCCCTTCCTACTTGCATTCTCTGCTATGGTACCTGAATCTCCTATATTTTCAGCATGGCATTGCTGCCTCCCTTCTGCTTAGTCACCAAGCATGGGACAGGGCTGACTGACAGTTCCACTCCAAGGGGTTCTCCAGCAGCTGCAGTCAGGTGCCCAGTCTGTTCAGCCTACATCAATCTTATGACCCACATACAAATGGATGCTTGTCACAAGACCCTATATTGCCGTGTGTCAGTCACTTGAGCAGATGTACTTTCCCATCGTGTAGCTGTAAGCAAGAGAATTTTGTCAGGGCTTCCAGCAGCCTTGAGAGCTCTGCTAAAGCTGGATGGGTTTTATGGGTTTAGATAATCAGTAGGAACCTGTATTTTGTTCGGAAAGAGCAGCTGATAGCCTATAAATTGCCTTTTTTAATTCTTCTAACCTGTTTAACCAACCCCCTAGTGATAGTACTTTCAATGTTTTTATGATATAGGTTTTCTTACAGTGCGTAGGGGAAGGAGGGAGAGATTTGGTAGGACCAAAGGGATAAAGAGAATTGTGATGGCTATATGCAGTGAAAACAAGCAAAATTATTCATGATAAACCTCAGAGATGAATTATTTTAAACTGTGAAAAGATTTTAGAAACACATTACATATATATTGCTTTAATTAAATGGTGGTCATTTCTAATAACTTTGCTTTACTTGTGTCACTACAGTACTGTGTGTTACTGCTAGTTGTCTTTTTGACACTGTCAAATGGTTGTTACATGCAAAAGTAGTTATGTGACAAGTAAATCTGACAATGCTTTGCAGAAGGGCAGAAATCTATCTTCTTGTGCTTCATTGATTTGTCAGTGTTGCCAGAAAACATAGTTTTAGATCAGATATGAATCATAGTAGGTTTAAGAAAACAGAAATTTTCAGTCTTCCTTTGTAAAAGCTTTGAGTTTGAGAACATTAGTCTGAAATATGGCACTTATAATTTTATTTGGATTTTTTTGTGTAAGTAACTTGTTTATATATACTTCTGACTGTTAATAAAGTGTTTTAATGAATGGTTTTAATGCTGTTTAGAAATAACTGTTCCGTTAATCAAAATGGTATAGGATTCAAAGTTCTGAGTGAGTTTATATAAACTAAAATACAAGGCATTTAATTTGTTCTTTATTTTTAATGCATTGAATGCTCAATTTTTTATTTTAACATATTTATAGGTGTTTAATGTGACACATTTCTTCCAGATAGTTACTGCCGAACTTGTTAACACTGATGCTGAAAGGAGAGAGCAATAATACTACATAAACCACCAAATATTATATTGACATGTTGATGTGGAGTAAACAAAAATATTGTCTAATTGTTCAGTAGCATTAAACTACTGGAAAATTAAAACAAAGTTTAGCAGTTTTTATATTACCTCTCAAATCCAATGTATTTTCTGCACATTTTGAGGCAAGAATTTTGTCTGAAATATTTACTTTGTAAAGTTTATGTTTTCTTTTTTTTCAGAGCACATTCAAGTTTAAATCTGAGAGTGACATTCATCTGGCTGAGCACCATAAACAAGTACTATACGATGGGAAACTTGCAAGTAGCATTGCTTTTACATATAATGCGAAGGCTACTGATGCTCAGCTATGCCTTGAATCCTCACCAAAGGAAAATCCTTCAATTTTTGTACACTCCCCCCATGCTCTTATGCTTCAGGTTTGTGCTGCTAAATCGATGTTCTGTGATTACTATTAGCACAGCATCATTGGGATCATAAGAGGATTTGTGTGGTAGTGTACCGAGACCTTGTTATTTTGTATTATTTTAGCTCTTAATATACCTGTCATTTGAACTGTTCTTTCTTTGCTCACTTTCTAGAGTAAAAAATGATCATTTCTTTGTTAAGAAATATATACTTTATACTCTAAGGCACAGTTTGCCATGATGCTGAAGTTTTTCTGTTTAATGTTTTCCTTTAAGTATAGTGATTATGATTGAAACATAAGTAATGAAACTAAGCTAAAACAAATCTGATTTAGTTTGCACTTAAAATTATCTGTTAAAGTGTTCCCAAGTTATGTTTGTAACTTTCCTTTAAAACTGATATTGACTGAGGTTTTCCCTTTTGTTTATTTATTTTATTAATTTAGGATGTGAAAGCTATCGTAACCCACTCCATTCACAGCGCAATTCATTCCATTGGAGGGATTCAAGTTCTTTTTCCTCTCTTTGCCCAGTTAGACAATCGACAGCTGCATGACAGTCAGGTGGAAACAACAGTTTGGTAAGCTTCTTTCAAGCAAAAAACTAAATTAAGCTAAGAATATTTTTGGTTTTGTTGTGAGAATGTTTGATTTGTTTTCTCTGTGAATGCTGTGACTTACATTTTACCCTTGTTTCTTTGAAAACAGTAGTATTTTGTAAAAAGTAGTTTACTGTAGAGGTGTGTAAATTATATTAATCTGATGAGATTCCAGATGGAACTGGCATCAAATTTATTTGATTAAATAATGAATTCCAATCACTGTAGAGTCTTTAAGGACCGTTTCATGAGTTCTTGCAACCTCTAAAAGAAACCAGCTTGCTTTTACTTGACAGTGCAATGTCATTTACCTTCCCAAAGTCTGTGTCATTTGAGTTCATATTTAATAACACTCAAAATTAATGAAAGGTATCTCCTTCCATATTAATACACAGTCAGAAAGTCATAGAGCTATGGTCAGTTTTTTTGTGGCCATGTTATAAATGCAACAGTGACTGGAGGTGCACCAAGAGAGTTTTAAACAGGGACACATGAAGTCTCTGCTCTGATACTATGGAAGTAACCCCTAGGTTGAAAAGCTTGCACAGAAGTTGGATGAATGCTTCACATGTAGCCTGCAAAGGATGGCTTAGGAGTCTGTCAGTACCCGCAGTGACATGTTCAAAGCTAGCTCAATTGTAGTTATTTTTGCAAAGATCCCTTGCCACCTGCTTGTCAGGGCAGGCTCCTATTCTAGTGGCAACACAAGAAGTCTAAACTTGTCAGGACAAAGTGTGTGGTCTAAACCTTTGGAGGTATCAAAACTGAAAAGATAATGCTTGAAGGACTGGTATGGTGTTTCTCTATAGAGTGGTATGTAACGAAAGTCTGCTAGAAAACTGTTCAGGGCACCAGATGCTGACTCCTGTATTTGAATAAATTCATAAAATAGATGCATAATTCAGAGTACATGGCTTATTTTGCTGCTTAGAATACTCTGCTATTAATTATTCTGGGTATTTGCCATTGCATTAGATAGTTCAGTAATAAATCAGTTAACTGCAAAATAATTAATACTAAAATTGCTTACGATTTTGAAAAATTAAACTGAAAGTGATACATTGGTATAATTTTTCATGAAAGATCACTTGTCCCAATCTAATTTAAGAAATTAATCAATTTGGTGACATTTTGTCAGTTATCTGTTTTCCCCTTTGTTAAATCTACATAGCTAAGATGGTTTCTGGTTTTTATTTGTTTCTGTAGTGTGAAAAGTTAATGTATTTCATGAGAATGTTTGAGTACAATGTTAGAAGTAATACCACAGTCTTAAAAATAACAAATTCTACATCCAAGAGTATAGTGGTGTAAATTATTTCATTTGATGTCAAAGACAGAAAAGCTGGTTGTGTTTTGGCTCATGTGGGTTATTTACTTTTTTGTAGTCTGTTTTCCAGTATGCACATTGCATTGAAGTATTGTTAAGTAAGGGAATTAGAAAAAACGAAAGCTTGGTTTGAAATAAATTTGGAAAACAAATTCCCTGTATGTTTTTATTTACTGACACAGCAGTAGGAAAAAATGCTTTATTCCAATTTATGGAAGATTATGTGTGTTTGTGCCCATATATAAGAATAAAATATATGTTACATTAATTAATATGCTGAGTCTGTAATAAAAGTTAAAGCAGTAACTAGGTCTGTTTAAAAATGGAGAGCTAATGTAAGTTGAATAAGTTCAGATAAAGACTTAATTCTTTGCAAGTGTGTGATCTTTCCAGTGAGTGAGAACATTTGTAAAGTTCAATTTTAAATGTATAGAACAATTCTGGATTTAGTTGAACCGTAAGTAGGAAAAAAAAATTGTTCTTGAATGAATCAATACGTTTCTTCTGTAATCAGATTATATTCTAAGAAGAGATCTGTAATTCATTATGCTATATGCTTGTACAAATACATAATACAACAAGATATGATCCTAACTCAAGAACATATTTGAAAGACTTGTAAGCAAATGGCTGCTTGACAAGATGTAATTTAAATGTTGAATTACCATAGGTTTAAGTGTATGTGCATTATGTTGTTATATTGATTTTATTAGGTTGTATATATTAAAAAAAAGTTTAAGTGAACAAGGAAGTAGGCAAGTAAAGGAATATAAGATCTCTGGGGTCAAGGAAAGAAGATAATGGGGAAAGGGGCCAAACATCAAAAACAGGGCTACATTTAAGATTAATTTGTTGCATGGAATAAGGGAAGAAGTGTACTTACTGTGTTCCTTCCTTCTCTCCCTTTGTTTTTTAGACTATTCTCTCTTTATTTGGTCCTCTCCAAAATGTGATTGTTGAACTGTACCTGATACTTTATGCCCTTTCTACCTATGAAAATATATCTACAACAGCAGCAGAGAGATGCACCACTTATTTCTGAAAAATAGCTGGCATTTAGTCATTACAATCTATGTATTTTTATAAGCAGATAATCTTTATGCCACTTTGCAAAAAAAAACCCCAAAGGTCCAGATGATGTTTGATGATAGTAGACCGTTTACGTTTGTAAAGGCTTACTATGGCTGTAGAATTAATTTCTTTCTGGTGACCAGCTTGGGGGACTCAGAAATTGTCCCTTGAATAGCTGTACTGCAATTTATCTTAATGTGTTCCTGGGAGGTGGGAAATACAAACAGCTTGATACTGCAGGGTAAATGCCCTAGGTTTCCAGAGTACTCTTCTGAACCTTCTCACCACCTTCTGTCTTGCACACAACAAAATCTGTTTAAGAAGTTTGAGGTTCTCAGTTATCTGTTTAATTAGGTTTTTTAACATTAGGAGTTTGTTAACAGGACTATGAGGAAACACATTTTTTAATTGTTTTAATCCACTCACAATTTCAATCTATTCTAAATTAATAGATTAATTTAAAAATTTAATTATAAAGCAGGGCAATGTGAATATAGCAACATTATGATTTAATGGCATTCTTTGTAAATGTGCTTTATTCCTGTAATACATATATCCCTGTGTGCCTTATCTACATTTTTCCATGAGACCACGTATTGAAATGCCCTACAATTCTGCTTTTGAAGCGCTATATAAATTCTTGTGCTCTCATACACAGGAATTGAAAGAATGGAAACTGCATTTATGTCTTAATTATGTTTTCTTGGATTAAGTGATGCACCTGCTATTCAGGAGAGTGGTCCCTCAACCTGAATACCAAGGTTGCTATTTTTCATCCTCCTTTTCAGTACTCTGGTTAGAATAGAAAATGTAGCAGTTTAGATTAATAAGGTGTTTATATAATAAAAATAAATGTAGAGTGCTTGTGGTGGGTTGACCATGGCTGGACACCAGGTGCCTACCAAAAGCCACTCAATTACTCCCCTCCTCAACTGGACAGGGGAGAGAAAATGCATTGAAAGGCTCACGGGTCAAGATAAGGACAGGGAGAGATCATTCACCAGTTACTGTCATGGACAAAACAGACTCAACTTGGGGAAATTAGTTAATTAATTACCAATTAAGTCGGAGTAGAATGATGAGACAATAAAAACCAAATCTTAAAAACGCCTTCCTCCCACCCCTCCCTCCTTCCTAGGCTTAACTTGACTCCTGATTTTACCTCCTTCCCTCCAGTGGCGCAGGGGATGGGGAATGGGGTTGTGCTCAGTTCATCACACGCTGCCTCTGCTGCTCCTTCCTCCTCAGGGGAGGCTCCTCAACTCTGCCCCTGCCCCAGCGTGGGGTCCTTCCCACAGGAGACAGTCCTCTATGAACCTCAACGTGGATCCTTCCCACGGGCTGCAGTCCTCACACCCTGCCCCAGCCGGGTCCCCCCACGGGTGCCGTCCCTCAGGCACAGCCGGCTCCAGCCTGGGTCCCCCCGGGGTCCCCAGCCCCGCCAGCAAACCTGCCCCAGCCCGGGCTCCTCTCCCCGTGGGGCCACAGGCCCTGCCAGGAGCTGCTCCAGCGTGGGCTGCCCACGGGTCACAGCCTCCCTCGGGCACCCACCTGCTCCGGCGTGGGGCCTCCAGGGGCTGCCGGTGGGGATCTGCTCCTCCGTGGGCCTCCCCGGGCTGAGGGGGACAGCCTGCCTCAGCGTGGGCTTCACCGCGGGCTGGGGGGAACCTCTGCTCCGGGCCAGGAGCCCCTTGCCCCTCCTGTGCTGCCATGGCAGCCGCAGGGATATTGCGCTCACATATTCTCATTCTTCTCTCCAGCCACAATTGCTGTTGCCCAGGTTTCCCCCCCCCCTACTTCTTCAACATGTTACCCCAGAGGCACTGCCATCATCACTGGTGGGCTTGGCCTTGGCCAGCGGCGGGTCCCTCTGGGAGCCGGCTGGCACTGGCTCCATGGGCCGTGGAGGAAGCTTCTGGCAGCTTCTCACAGAAGCCACCCCTGTAGCCCCGCCCCCCCCCCCCCCCCCCCCACCAAAACCTGCCACGCAAACCCAGCACAACGCTTTTTTCTGTTATGATGCTGTTGTTACCTTTGATTATACTATACGGGTGACATGATAGGAAGGACTTGCTTTGTTCCCTTGTGGTCTCTCATGTGTGGTTTTGAGCTCACTTGGGTGTGCTGAGCACTGACACACAGACCAATTCTCACACATGTTGGGTGCACAGACTTTGGCACTGGCTCAGTTCCATCACAGAACAAATAAGAAGTGTTGGTTCAGATGAGACTGTTGTTTTGGATTGTACCATACTGGGAAAACATTTGAAAGTAGAAGGAGCTTAAATAGATGAAGTAATTCCAATAATTCCTTTATATACTTATTCTAGAAGTTGCTAACTGGATTTTCTAGTTCACATGCACTATGCAATAAAAATTAAAAATACTTTTACTGTTTATCATACTAAATAAATGTAGTGCCTAGGCCCACCTTAACTTTCTTGGAGGTGATACATACACCCACCTAAAATTTATAGCAAGGTAAACATAGGCATCTTTTCAGTCAGTTTTATTACTGACATTATGTTCACTTTTTTTCTATAGGTAGCCCCTGTTACAGAGTATATTGCCCACCTATTGTAAGTCAGTGAAATAGAAGAATTGGTGAGGCAGGCAATGATAATATTTCAACTCCTGTTCTTCATCTTTTCCTGTAGATGTTTTGTGTTTTGCTCTCATCAATTAATATTTGTACTCATTTTTTCCAGTATTCTTTATATTCAGATGATGACTTTTTGGTTCCTGTCTGTAGATAGTGGTGTTGCTGGATCTACTTTTTGAGAGATGAATAGTTTGATAGGAAATAGTGTTTTTCTATCAGTTTCCAGAGATACAAAATAACACTGCTTGTTAGGAAATACAGTTTGATGTCTTGATTTTTTAATTAGTTTAATATGAAAAATCCATGAGTTTCCAGTAGTTCTTAATAATGTCATTAATTTCATTGAATTTATCTTCAAGATCATGGTAGCAAATAAGGTTAATGCCAAGTAGTATTCCACCTATGTAACCTGTCATCTCCTACTGTCTTTCAAGAATTTTCTTGTTTGCCACAGCTGGCCCAGGTATTTAGAGCCAATATGCCTTCATGAAAATCCCTTTTTGTATTCCCAACCAGTATTATATGTGCAGTCAAAATTATTTCTGAAATCCATGCTTATCCTTTGCACTTTGATTTTCTTCCTGAAGGAATGAAGTAAGGAAGTGGAGATCATCTTGCATCTCTTGTGTATCAAAATATATTGTTAATACATTGCTAATGCTTCTTGCTGAGGATTTCTAAGTCCATGCTATGAAACATTTAGTAAATACTCTGATGAAGTAACAAATTACTTCATGAATCAGCCATACTCATTTAAAACTGTTCGCTAACAATGAGATGTAATGGGCAGCCAACAGATTAAGAGGAATAATAATAATAATAATAATAATAATAATAATAATGTATTTCAATACAGCCATTATTGTGTTTTGAATTAAAGTTAAGAGCAAATACCTTATAATTTTTTTTTGTTTAAAAACAAAGCATTAGTTGTTGGTGTATGATTTTCCTTAATACCACTTTATCTGTTTATGCTAAGATTAGTTTTCAAAAGTTATCATATTAACCGCCTGTGGTGGAGTTAATCATATGTTCCTTTTATCTTATTTTGGGAGAAGCTGGAAATACAAATACGATTAGTTTCTAAAGGTTCCTTCCAAACCTAATCAAACAGAACAAATACTGTGTCATTCTTTTTTAACATACCCTCTTAAGGTTAAATCATCAGTTGTTAATGAACATACTTAAATCTTTATAGCTACATGCCTACTTTAATTAAAGGGGCTTTTTTGTAAAGCATAATTAAGATAACTTTTAATACACAGTCCAAGATGAAACTTAAAGTAATTAAGGTAGTCTTTTTAGAGAAAATTATCACGGGAAAGAGTAGACTACAGAAATTGATCTATGTAGTGATTTAAAAATAAAATAAATAAAACAACACCAAAAATCACCCAAGACAGATTTTATTTTTATCCTAATGGTGCAAATTCCTGACTTATTTATTTCTCCAAAGCCTTTGTCATCTGATTTTATTTGAATACATGACTGATGTTCCTAATAGAGTGCTTCATTTGTAAGTGAAGTCATAAAAAACAATTTTGCAATAATGTTTTATCTAAATTGTCCTGTATTTTAGCTCCACAAAACAGTAATAATTGTTTCTTAGTGGGAGGTACCAGTCAATTTAGAATGTGACAATGGCGGCTCTTTCTTGTTCAGTAATTGTCATAGCATAAGGACTTCTTATCCTTGGGATTTCCACTGTCAGCTTCTTTTACGTGTAATATGAAAAGGTTATTTAAAATGACTGTAGATATAAATAAGAGTGAAAATGAACTACTTATTTATGTGTGTAATTATTAATGAAGAAGGAAGTGTCATACTTTGAAATTTTGAAGATTGATATCTACAGAAGCCGTTGTTTTTGTGAATATCTGTAGTATATTTTTTATTTAAGGAGTAGCATTGCATGACTGTTGACTGAAGATTGTGATGCTAAAATATTATGATGTTGAAACATAATGATGAACTATTGAAACATAATAGTTACTTATGTTATACCTATATATTTAGATGAATGAAAGCTAGGTGGTATTTGTCACTTCATAGTGCATATTGTAAGAATAACTGTCTGAATTTTAGAGGCAGGGACTTCACAAATATAATGAATATGTGTAGATATGAAAATATCCTGAAGAACATCTTCCAGTCAGACAGTGTATGCTGTGAACACCAATTCTGTGCTCCTGTTTTATTTGTAAAAAAAAAAAAAAAAAATACTAAGTTTTAGAAGTCTTCACAAGGCACATGTGTGTTTGAGGGGAAAATCAAGCAGTGCTGTAAAAATGTAGTTAATCTTCAGGTTTTTACGTAACAGTATTCCAGAGACTTATCATCTCTACAATACACTAATTATAGAATAAGCAGTATCATAACCATTGGAAATACAGCATCTTCATGTCTTGGTCTGCAAACTTTTTTTTCATGCTTCTTAGTAGTGGAAAACTGCGGGAATTTTTTTTCCCTGAAATTAATTATATTTTTAGTAGAAATCATAATTCTGTATGATTTAGTGTTCATTGACATATATACTTTCATTCTGTATCTGTTTCTTTGCTGCACTGCAGACAAACTGATCTGTTCTAGGCAGAGTGTGGTGTAGAGGAGATGTAGGAATGGGCTGAAGTATCCTTTATATTTGCCTTTGTATCTAGGGGAGTTGAAAATAGGCAAGAATGGAGAGAAATTTTGTATGGCAGTGCACAGAATTTTGCAAGTTTAATGTGAGCCCTGCAGCAATCCGATGCATTTTAGTTACTGGTAAGTTTGTTAAATTCTGTTTGAAAAATTGTTCGTCTTAGAAGGTAGTCTTCTAATCAATATCATTTCCCCTGTGTCAACAGTAACCTTTTTAAAAGCACAATTTTGGCAACATGGTTCTGCTGATAAAAATATATATATATATATACTTAAAATGTTCAAGTTTAATTTATTTTTAGCTGCCAAGATGACTACATAAAATTACTATCCTTAGAAATATGTTAAAAGTTCTGGATACAATTCTCTAAATTAGGCAGTCCGTTCTCCAATAAACTACATTCTTTGAATGCGGTATTGAGGATAATAGGTTCATTATGTCAGTATGGATTTTTACAGATATATATACACACACACACACACACATCTTAAATGTTTGCTTAAGGTCAGCCTGAACATGTGGGGAGAGAGAAGTTTTGAAAAGGTTGGGAAAGCTTAGCTGAGAGTTATTAAATGTTGGGTCTACTCAGGCAGACTGAATGCTTTCTAGCATAAAGTATATAAGGCAGAGAACATAACAAGCGAAAACAGTGTTTTGTGCAACAGCTGTTATTTAATGGATTTTCATTCCCTCCTTCCTTCTCAAAAAAAAGAAGTTTCACCTGAAACAAGTGCAAGCAGGATTTCTGGAAAAAAATCAGACTAAGCACATAACCTGTTTTCTGCCTGTCTCTAACAGTCATCTTCAGATAGTAACAGCTTCAGTACTGTATGTGCAGTGAGAATTTAAAAATACTTCCATTTTGATTTTACAGTTATTCTATCAGTTAAAATATTACAGTTGTTTTCATCAATTCATTTCCTGCATAATGGTGTGGACAAAGTGCTAGTTACATTTAATTATGGTGCTAAATTGTATCTGAATGCTGTGGTCCTTTACAGCGTTCGCTTCAAACTCCATTGTGCCTCTATGTGAACGCCAGGTGGTTCTCCTTAACTGCTGCTTTTCCTGGTACTTGGAATTTTTTATGTGCTTGAAGGTGTAAAGTGTAATGATGCATTCACGTGTGTTATCCCAAGATTTGAATTATTATATACTACACTCAACTCCATTATTTATGGTGGCAATCATAAACAATACAGAAGGATTAGAAGCTAGAGTTACTACTTGCAGATCTGACCTGACTCCGCAGAGCTGGCTTGTGGTGTCTACATGTCTGGTTCAGTAGATGTGAAAAGCTATTTTGGACTTAGGAAGAGGCATAGCTCATCCACAAAGGTATTGGCTGAATTAATGTGCTTTCCTGGAACTAGAAACATAGGCATCACTTTGCAGTGACAGCTAAGGTAGCTCTGTGCAGTGCTAACGCGGGCAGGCAGAATTAATTAGTTCAGCCACACCCCGCATCAAGATGGTTAATAGCTAAAAATTGGTAATTGGGGTCTACCTGTATCTGAATTAATAAACTTTGTTGATTCAGTGTTTCTTGCATAGAACCAGCTTGTATGTATTTGTGTCTGTGGCATGGTTAAATATTAACTGGCCACTGATTATTTTGGAGTTGACTGGTGTGTTTTATGTGTACTTGGAAAGAAGGAAAGAGAGAAAAGTCTTTATTGTTAGGGTGTCAGTGTGTCTTATAACTTGTATTTGGAGTCCTATAAGAATTTCTAACAAATTCAGAGAGATTGTATTAACATGAGGAAAGAGTAACTCCAGCCCATCAGCTTACATCTAAGTTCAAAGGATGGAGGAATAAACTGCAATACAAAGAAAAGGACTTTTGATAAATCAATTATAGAAATGGAAGTAGAACCTTCTAAACTTAAGTCTGGTGCTGTGTTCATGGTACAACAATATTTTAAATCCACTTTAAGAATCTTTTTTTTTTTTACTTTTCAATAAAATATTAATAGTATTTATTATTGTAATCTAGATCCTAATCCTGCAAAGATGTATGCTCTTTCTAAACTTTATGGTTGTCCTCCTAAGTCATAAGGTTACTCATAAAGGTTGATAATAAGCACCATCTATATGGAATTTTCTTTGACCTATACAATAAAAAAAAATAATTCTTGAGTCTTAACCCATTACATTAACTTCTTATGGATTGCCATGTAGTAAAAATGATGAGTATTTTATTTTAGATGACAAATACTGTAGAAACTTTAAGTAGGGGTAAAAAAAAAATTGATGCATATAACCTGGTTTGTAATTGATGTGACAGCTTGACAGGCTGTTTTGCTAAAAGCTTTGGAGTACTGTAAATGGATGTTATCTGTGTTCTTTTACTGCTGACATTCTGTGGAGCATTCTGTATGTGATTTTAGACTGATTATTATGACCATTCAACAATGAAGTGAGACAAGGCACTATTTCATGTTCACAGCATGTACTTTGCCTACACTGCGTACTTTTCGCATGGCAGCCTTGCTCACCAAATAGAATAAATCTTGTGTTTCTCAGCACATGGATTATTTTTTGGTGCTGGCATGGATTAACCAGTCTCAACATTTATTTCAAAGTAGAAGATTGTATTTGGAGAGCAAGTGAACCTTTATGTGACTAGATACCGTAAATAAAGTTGATATTTATAAAATGCAGCTTGGACATTTCCTTTAATTCACTTTTTCATAGCTGCAAAGGCCACAGTTTTCACCCTTGCCTGTGCCTACCACCTGTGTGAGAACTTTAATGGTTGCAGATAGTTGTCTGTACAGCTAGGAACTGTTATAACTATTTTATTTTTAGAAAAGGAATAATGACTTTATGTATGCATTGTACAGGCAGTACAATGCATTCCATCATCTACCTTTTTGAGATAATTGAAAAATTATTTCAGATATTTACCTTGTGTCAGAAATGGTTTTGGTTCTTTCTTTCTCCTTTTCCTGTGGGTTTTTCAGCAATAGATGAGTGTATTTTTGTTTCCCTCTCATCCACCTGAGTCAATTGTGATTTTTTTCCTGTAGTGCACTGATCTGTCGTATGTTTCCGCTGTTAGTTTTCATGACATAGTTTCACTTTCTTGCACAGTCTGTCCCCTGAAGTCTTTCATAGCTCTTCTATTTCTGAGCTGTCACCTATTCTGAGCACTTTTTTTGCCTCCCTGTGCTTTCTGAACACCTTACAGAAAATGCTGATATAGGCTGCTGAGCGATTTCTTTGTGGCCTCTGGGGTCTCGCTATACTTTCCTAACTGGGTGAAAGTGATTCTCAACTTTTATTTGGTCAGGCCTAGATGTGATTCTCATGTTTGGTCTGGAGGAAGTATGAAGGAAGGTCTCCACCCTGCTCTTGTTCCACTGTGTTTTGTGGTGGGCATTGGTGCCCACGTGCATGTTTAGCCATTTTATGCCATTTCTGTGGTAGTAGTGATTTGAGGGACTCAGTGTGGAATGATGACATACCTAGTGGCTGCAAATTTTGCTGTTTAGCATAGTTTGTCTGGATGGTAAAATGGTTGACATGGCCCCTGCCTGCATCATTCTAGCACTGTCAACTGGATACCACTCGTCATCTTCTGCCTCCTCCAACGCACAACCTTTAACTAAAACTGCAAGCTACAGGACTGGATATTTAAAACCTGGGATAGTCCTGGTCAAATCAGGAGAGCTGACACAGTGATTTTGCTCTTCTGTTTGAATATGAACTCCCACTTCTTCAGTTGTAATATGTGAACAATCATTGGAGAAATTTGTCAACAGAAAAAGTAAGATTTGTATTCTTTTAAGGGATTTTTCACCATTTCAAGCCTGTTTCTGTTCACTTAATAGCTGGTGAATATTGGGAATGAAACAGACTGATTTTTCTACATTTGTAATCTGAAAATATGCTTGTTCTTTATGTGCAGTGCTACCCTATTGGCTTTCTTGGTTGAGCTTCTGAAGAGTTCAGTAGCCATGCAAGAACAAATGCTGGGTGGAAAAGGCTTTCTAGTCATTGGCTACCTCCTTGAAAAGGTATGTTTGGGGGTTTATCCTCTTTGTTCTTAGTATTTCTACTATCTTTGTGGTATTTTCAATCACTTTTCATCTTCCTTATCCTCGTATATGCCAGTGTTCAAAGAATCAGTTTTCTGGCGTTGATCCTGCTTGTCTAATTTGTGCTTTTACTTCAGATCTGTTTGTGAATCACTTTAATGTATTTTTATTTGTGTTTCTTCACACTCTGTCCCCTAAACTCTCATTTAGGAAAGTTCTCTTGTTCCCAGTTTGTACAAGCATATCACAGATGTCATAATTTAGGTTTAAATTTCTTTTTTTGTGTATACTAATAAAAATTAAGCTAATCCTCTGTGGTTAAGTTCTTAAATTGCTGAAATAATTGCTCTGTTTTGAAGAAGAAAAACTGTAAACTAACTTCATTTCTGAAAGAAGCAGTTGCAAGAGGCGTTTCCTTTACTTGCTCGTTTTCAGACCTGATGACAGTTGTCACAGAACAGGTTCAGTTCAAATGCTTGTCTGAGGAACATTACTTGCTTCCTGGCCCAAAGCCCACATGAAACCATTTAATAACCAGAAAACAAACTACTGGCAGCTGTACTAAGATAGAAATATTCCTATATATTACTAATATCCTAAGATAGTAATAACTCCTATGATTGAATCTCATGGCTCTGACATTCTTGAATGTTTGCTACTGTATTTTTCATTAACATGTGGTCAATATAACAGTCATTTGAGAAGAAGTTATGACCAGAGTTTTGTGTTTTCTGATGGTGAAATTAAATAACAAAAATCTCACCTTTAAAAATATACTGAATTTTGAAGCAGAATGATAAATAATTTTTTTTCTTCTGCACCCTGTGGTATCTTCATCTATGGAAATACATTAGTGTAGCAGAAAGGCTTTACTTTCGCTGACGTAATAATTAAAAGCAGATTATTTTCTATGCTTCTGTTTTCCATACTAAGCAAGTGTGATTTAGTACATCGAAGAACTGGTCTAAGGTGGGGTTTTTTTTCCAGTGGTAGGTTTCCTTGTGGTATAACCAGAATGAATTTATGAAGCTGTTAGCTCCAGTTCTGTAAGTTATACACAGGCAGGCTACAGAACCCTCATGGAGTCCCTTTCTCTTGACTAGAGCACTGTGGTTTACACACATCAAATACGTCAATTTAGAATGCTGTAAGTGAAATTTAAAAAAAAAAAAAGAAGTTTGTGTATTATTCTGATTAACACCTGCTACAATCATTAAGCTCAGGTTATGTGACTATTTAAAGGATTTTGATTATTTGTGTCACAGCATAATTCTTACAGGATATGCTTTTTTCTGGGTTTTTTTTATGCTATATTCTCCTTAGCTGCAGTTTTTCAGAAGGATGTATTTTATTTTTTCAATAGATGCTTATATTCAGTTTCCACACGTGGCAGGAAAAAATCCTTTGTTTGCTAGCCAGGCTCAATTTTATTATTTATAAATTATCTGGTTTTCATTTGCATGTGATCAAATGCTCAGAAAGGACAGAAAGCTCTTTTTTCCCCTGACTTCAGAATAACATTTTTTTCTTATTAGTTGCAGACTAATTGTGAATTGTGATGTACAAGCTAAAGGAAACTCAGCATCCAAGCTGAACTTGTATTATTGACAAACAGACTTTGCTTCTAAAAAAAAAGTCTGCATATTCCCAGACTGTACTTACAGCATTAAAAGTAATTGGAACATTTTGTAGAGAAGGCAAGGGGAAGGATGTTTAGTGGTTTCTCCTATTACTTCCTTTTGTTAACTTTGTATATAAAGGAGTTTGTCAGTCTGCATGCCATGTTACTGCATAGGAGCAGGTCTTAACCCTGATTTGATAGCATATACTATGAAACTGGAGGACTCTTGAAATTTGAGGAAACCTTGAACCTGACTCCTTCAAATCCCTACTTAGAAACAAAAGCAAGTCTACCAGTAATGTGTGGTTATATACAAAGATACCTAATTTCAGTAAGACAACTGAAGAACAGTTAAGGACTTCAGATGAAGTTCTCAAGGCACTGCGCTGTAAAATGTAGAATCCTACTTAGATTATAATAAAAACAAAACCACACAAACAAAAAAAATCAGTTATGGATTAATATTTTCAACCTCCTAAATGTAGCCATTAGAAAGTATAAGTTACTGCTATTTTTTTTCTTACTTTCATATTCAGTGACATAAAAACATATAAGGTTGCATGTATTTAGTAAAGATGACCCTGGTGAAAATATCACTTCATATTTCTACTGTAAGTATACAAAGGTTCTTTAGCTTTGTTCTTTCTGTTTATTTTTCTGCAGTCATCTAGAGTTCATATAACCAGGGCAGTTCTGGAACAATTTTTGTCATTTGCAAAATATTTGGATGGGTTGTCTCATGGAGCACCCCTACTGAAGCAATTATGTGATCACATCCTTTTTAATCCTGCTATCTGGATACATACCCCTGCAAAGGTAATTGAACACTTGAATGATGTTACAGCTTTCCTACAATGAAGTGAAATACTAGTATTCTTTTTATTCTTTTATACCATGGTGCTTAGGTTTTTCTTTTTTTTTTTTTCTTTTAAAACATGGTAACGGCAAAGATTGTTTTTATATAATGAAGTCTATACCCTGCTTAACTATATTCTCCAGCATTCTTTTATAAGTTCCTAAAAGCAGTTACATTCTTGCCTAAGGTTCTGGCTAATTCTATTTAAAATCTGTTTCTAGAAACCCAGTTGCTTTTTCAATGGCTGTATTACATTGTGTTCTTAAAGATTAAGCATAAAAGTATGTGTTTTTACTTGTAAGCAAAAGGTGAGATATCTTTTGTTACACATTCACATAAAGCTTTCATTTAAATTTAAATTTTGTATTTTGGTTTGATAAAAACTAAAAAATTATCGTTTCTCTCTAGTAATAATAAATAAGTTGTTTTTCTAAATAATCACATTTGAGGAATATGGACCAAAGTGAAAACTGGCATGGTCCTAAAATCTGAAAATGTATAATTTTAGTATTAAAAGCCAGAATAGAAAACAAACCAGTATATTCATCATGACAAATCATAGAATCAGAGAATTTCGTTTGGAAGGGACCTTTGAAGGTCATTCAAAGTGTCAGTCCAGTCCCTGCCCTAAGTAAACTGTAAATATTTTTAAGTTTTTTATATCATATCCAAAGTCCTAAAACCCCTACAATTTAAGGTTAGTAATACAGAACTTAAATTTATGTGGATAACTATTTCATTCTTCAGGTGCAGCTGTCTTTGTATACCTATTTGTCAGCTGAATTCATTGGAACTGCTACAATCTATAACACTATACGCAGAGTAGGAACAGTACTGCAGTTAATGCACACACTGAAATACTACTACTGGGTGGTTAATCCTGCCGATAGCAGCGGCATTACTCCTAAAGGTCTGGGTAAGTACAATGCATTAGAAAAAAACTATAAGTATTTCTTGTATAGGAAGACTTATGATGTAAATGTGTGAAAGTTCCTTGGATCTGTAGACAAGGAGGTAAGTAAATGACGATAATCGGTACCCATGGTCGACAGAGAAGGACTATGCAAGTACTTATGGTGTATCATACGCCTCTGATGATAATTCCTTATGTTTATATGTATTCCCAGAAGATTCCAGCTCTGGTCTTCACTCACATGGCATATACTTATGTGGGCACACTTTAGGGAACATATTAAAATCACTAATTTTTCTTCCATGACAAAGAGGAAATATTAAGCATATTTCATATGCCAAAGAAAGCTTTGTGGGATTTGAATGACTGGTAGTGCTAAGTGACCTTGAAAACACAGTGGAAACTTCTGGTTCTGGCTGCTGAGATTCTCTGAAGCTATACTTTGAGTTTAATAATATTTTTTCTGTGCCCTTATAAACTAGAGATTGTTTTAACTTTGCTTGTAGTCATGCACTTAGCTTAGGAAGCATTGAATGAAACAACAAAATACAATAATACATACTGGCTAAATGCTGCATGTAACAGATGTGTATTAACCAGAGCATCAAATCGTTCTAATCCTATACACTCCAACTGTAATATCATTATGTTTAGCTGACTACTTGAGTAAAGCAGGGAGGATTTGGCTGAAAGTCTCTTAAAAAATTGATTGATACAGGAGAATATATTAATTATCCTTATGCTGTAACTATTACTGTCATGCGGAGAAATTGAATAATTGGGAAATGTTTTAGTACTGTCACATAACCAAATATTTAAGAATGTGACATATATAATGTGTAAGTTATTGAATAATTCTTAATTTGTAAGGGAGCTGTAGGTATAGGGCGTTTCTTCAATTATTTTTTTATATAAATGAAAGAGGAAGGAACAATTCTTACCCTAGATTAGGTATCCTAATAGGCAGTGAAGATGTAACTTGTTCAGGCTCCCAGAAAGCTGCTGGTGGTGCTGGGACCTCATTTATACTTCTCTCATAGTATAATATTAGGTGAATGAGATTCTTCATAAAATTATTAACACTTCCTTTAAAATACCTGCTAAAAGCACACTATTCTCTGTTCATTTGAATGAGAAGTTTTTAATATCAGATGATGAAAATTAACTGTGGGGGTTACTTAATTACCTTGACATTTTTGTCAATGATAAAATGTATTTTTCACTGATACTGATTCTGGGTTCCTTCTGCAAAAATAAAGTTATTTTTTGGTGCCTACAATGAAGGTGTCTCTATCTGAGCTAGATGTCTGCTGATTACAGACAGTGGAATGCAGAAATCAGTAGCCTGTATATGGGTTTTTCTAGCATCATTTTAGCCTCTGTGGGTCATCTCACTTGCCTTTCAGAAGGATGCAGGTGTCCTTTGCATCCTGTGTCAAATCTGCTTGTTCTGTGTAGGTATTTCAGATGCCTTATGGCATGTCAAATGTCACTGATAAGTATGTTTAGGAAACTGTGTCCTACCTTTAGTTAACAGAGCCTTGAGAACTATTTTTAGTTTGAAAGGTAGTTCCTTTCTATTCTGCATTGGCTGTGTTGATTAGATCTCTGTTGACTTCCATGGAAGGTGAAACTGGTCTCACGTGTTGGAAACTAACTGTAGGTAACTGAAATTAGGATGAGCTGAATCCTGCTCTGGGAATGACTTTATCCAGCATCATGCTTTCAGACCTCTACTTTGTTGAGGGTTGCATTGTCATGCTGCATAGGTGCAATTTTACCATCAGAATCAGGCAAGTTAACCGTCTCTGAACTCAGTGAGGAATTAAGGTGTTAAAAACTCAGCTGAGCAGCCTATAATATGAACATTATATTTGTGACTGTTCCAGCTGTTGGAAGGTGAAGTTATTGCTGTAATTCTTTTGGGGCTTTGTTTTTTAGGGTTTTGTGTGCGTGTGTGTTTTCTTCTTGTTGTTTTTAATTAAAGAATGCCTGTACTTCTGTGTCACAATACTAGTACCTAACAACATTTTGAAAATATATTGCATGTTACAGGCTTCCCTCTGGCTAAGCTTGCTCTTTTGTGGAAACAGTGTGACATTTCTTTCTGTAGGAGGTATGGCTTGTTTTTATCTTGCCCAGATCTGCCTCTCTGCAGTTAGTTGTATTTTGGGAGTACTTGTATGTGTAATGCCAGTTGAATAACTAAAAAGCCCTATAATGTATTCACCAAAATCTGAAGAAAAGGCATGGGGTACACAGGGACACAAAATTAGGAATAAGAAGTGAATCAGTTAACTCTAAATTAGCAAAGGTATGGCTGTATTACTTCCCTACCTTTTCTTACATCCTTACCTATTTTAAGAATATAGTACATTGTCTTCTCATTTGTGTCAGTTCCAGACAATATTCTGTTTTTCTTGGGAGGGCAACCAGGTAGGTCCCTGAAAGGTAGTCAGATAGTGCAAATTACTGGTTGTTTTGTGTAGCACTATGACACAAAAATCACAATTCCTAAGGCTTTCATACAGTAGTTAGGAAGGCATTTGATAAGCTGTGAGGCCATGCGCATTTTCAAAATACATATTATTCACGCTACCTGAATTTTCTCCTATTTTTTCTTTAGTTAGATTTATAGATATACTTCTGTAAAGGTAAATCTCAACTTTCTTCCTTGTTCTTTATCCTCTTCCTTCCTCTTGCTTGGACTGCAGAAAGCCCCATATAATTGATACAAGAAAGTATTCTCTTTCCTGTCTGTAAAAATGGCTTTCCTTGGGTTGAGTTGAAGAATGTCAGCTTACCGTGGAAGAAAATCATTGACATAGCAATGGACATGCAAATTCAGCACAGCTAGGGAGTTTTCTCCACACAAATCAGCACTAGGAATTTTTTGGCTATCATTTCACAGGTAGCTTCAGCTTCTGACTGATACAGTTGTAATAACGGTGGTTATTTGCAGACAGATGGCTGTGGAAATATAATAATTGCTGAGGTGATGGGTTGCTAAATTTAATTTTATATTCATTTCATATTAGGGTTTTTTTTTTATCAAATTCACATTAATTACTTTGAATTGATAAAATTCCTGAAAGCTGTTCAAAATGTTTAATCACCTGGATATTACATTACTTCTCTTCACCAGATGCTTTCTCTTTTAACATTTAGTGCAATCTGCCAGTGTGATGTGCAAGTCTGGCTGATTCAGGCTTACAATTTTAGAATACAAGTAGCTGTAGTTAATACACTTAGTGCTTTTTTCTTTCCACCTCTGTTTTCAGCAACTCATATAATATTTAAAAAAAGTTAACTGTTCTAGGATTTTCATTTTGTGTTGATTTTTATTAGCCTGCATAGAGCCACTAATGCCACATGTAGCCAGCAAGTTTATTATTTGTTAAAATGTAGAATAATGTGTAAAAAGAAGTTTGTAAATGTGAGACGCTTACCCTGTAAAAATACAACTATGTGAATAGTAGAGTTACTGCCTTTAAAGTAGCATATGATATTTCAAAATGAAAGAACAGGACCCATTGTCTAGGAACAGTAATTTTACTGTAAGAGACAGAAAAATGTCATAACGTGAGAAAATGTCATAGGATATTCCCTTATCAGAGGCAACTGAAACTCTAAGCTAACTTGACATGAAACTTTTCAGATCTGAAGACCACTGTAATGGAAATCTTTCCAATATCCAAAATTTGACTGGATGTGTTATAGTGCCTTCAAATAATATGCTGTCTTATTAGAAAGTAAGCTTACTCACGCAGACATTTTAGTAGTGTGATGCTTTTTTGTCTTCCAGGCATATCATTTTTTATGCAGAGATATTGAAACACTTTTTGATGTTAGTTTGATTTACTATTACTTGCAGACAGTTACTCTGCCTCAAGGTTTTATTGCCTTACCCTGCTTTAATAAAGCACAAAGTGGGTGAGTTTTCTGTACTGACAGTTTAGTATACTTTGTTTGAAGCCAAAGTGGCTCAATGTTTGAGCTTCCATTTGGCTAATGCTGTTTTGTTAAGAAATGAAAGCTTCCCAATGGCTTCTACTGGTATTCAGCTTATGAAATAGGAGGTGTAAATGTTTTTTAATTAATTAAAAGGCTCAAATATTTCTTTCAAATTTGGGTTTGTGTCTTCTCTTTCATTATTGATTTCCTGTTTCAAACTGGTATTTCTTACTGGATTCAGAATACTAAATTCATATGGTTTTGTTTTCTTCTGCAGTATTATAAACGCTTTTTCAAAATGTGTATTTATAGGCTTGCTTGGTAATTATTCTTAGTAGGTTTTACGTTTTAGATGCAGATCCACATAATGGAGGCAGGGTTTCTGTTTAAAATTATGAGTTTTACTTTCTTTTTTTGTGTTGTATTTGTGTTTGTTTATAATTACCAGTTATAAATAGGTGGCAGGACAAAAGTGGCTTGTGTTTTCTTAAGACCGTATTAAAAGTAATATTACTTAAATAAAATAATGAAATAAGTCTTATGTCAGGAAGAGAAGACAAAGTCAAACCAATTTCCACAGGAAAGAACCTCTAAACTTTATTATCTTTCACATTTTACACTTGAACTATGTTTATAGCTGTTCGCTTGATTTGTCATATGCGTGCCTTTAACATTTTGTTAAATCATATAGAATAATTGTAAAGGCAGGAGAATATCATACCGTTGCCCAACAGTTGAAGCATCTAAAGACAGAGCAAAGCAGGCAATTGAGTAAAAATTATTTAAAATTATATTACTTCTTTCTGTTATTATTTCCTTTTGTAGATTTAGGGAATGAATAAGAGGATAAGTTGGGAGAGATGTAACTCTATCTTGCTGTGGTAGATGGTGCATTTCAGTGATAATACTTCAGGCTGCAAGAGATGTCTTAACATTATGTTACCAGTCTTTGTTCTTCTCTGATGTTTCATCTTTTCAAAATATATACTAGACTGATATTTAAAGGAAAGCCAAGGTGTGATTGTCTCTCAGAAGGAGCAAAACACACATTTTTAATATCAAAGCCACAGAGAAAAATTTAAACACACTTTTATTTTCATCTTTGGATGTCTACTAACAGTTAGATTAATATATTTATTCACCTTATTAAAGAAAAAATATGTTTATGCATTTTTTAAAAAAGTTCCCCATGTTGCTGAATTAATTTGATGTACAATTTCTGCAAATTGAAGAGAGAAAACTCATTAGAGCCCACCATGATATTTATGCCTTGAAAAATCTTCATTTGAATTACTTACCAACTGCATGGCATTCTCTGACAATAATGATGGACTGACAGTAGAGCACTAATGAGAAAGCATAGAATGAAGGCAATAACAAAAAAATAAGCTATTGTGAAGGTTTTTTGCTTAAAAAAAACCAACAGAACAACTTAGGATACTCAGTGTTAAGAACTCTCAGAAATGTTTTGTGCTAAATTGTAATTTTGGACCCTGTTGTGGGGCATCCCTATGAAATACTTGCAACTTCATTTTTGTATGAGAGAAATATGCATTTTAATTCCAGGCTACTGAGTAGTGTAGTTCGTTTTTGAGCTGTTGGCCAAGCATGTCTTTTTCTCTTCTAGTGTTTCCTGCATGTTTCCCAACTCTTAATCTGAAGGGACCTTTATGAGCAGTGGCTTGGCTCCTCCTAAAGAACACATAGTTGTTAAAGACAAGTTAACTCGTGTTAAATAGAGTTTTCAAGACCATTTTTAATGTCCAATATTTTTTAACATAAGCTAGAATAGAGTCAATTATGAAATTTATTACAAGGAGAAAGTAAGTACTTTTTTTCTTTTTGTGGATAGAAGTTGCACAGAGTTATTCCAGGGGCTGGGTTAGAGTGGAACTCAGTTCTCATTTGCTTTGCAATGGTAAGAAAAAGTCGGTCTTTCTGTGATCCACATAACATGCAATGTTATTTATGCATGTGTGGAGATCGGATTCTGCTAGCTGTATCATGTTTTACTAATTTAAGTAGTTGAAAAATCATGCTCTTCACATATAATAAAGCCAGATGAAAGAATGTAGCATTTGGTTGCTTGTTGAACTGCTAACACATTATTTTATTTCCAAAGGCAGGATTAGGAATCATTATTTTTATTATTCAAAGCTCCCAATCAGCTTTTTTACACCAGTACTGATTGTACTCTACTGTATGAATATGTTTACCTATTTGCTCTTAATTAATTCTGGTTTATGCCCCTATAATTGGTCTGTGCTGCAAGGCTGAATTGGATACATTTTTTCAACTTATTTTTGTCTGGATAAAGCTGGCTAACTCCCATTATGAGTGTATATTAAAAAAATGTGATGTAAATCATGTGCTATCTGCAATAAATACATACACAAAAAAATCTAAAAGCAAGAAATAATTTGGTGACTCATCCTAGTGTGGGATAAAGAAGACATCCTTTCTCTTTGCCAATTAACAAGAATTTTGTATTAGGGACTTATGGTTCCTGTACCAGATCTTAAAAGGATTACCTTTGTTGTTGATTTGAGTTTGGTTTTACTCTTTAGCAGTGCTGTTTATCAGTTTCTGAGTAACGGTGATACCGAATTGTGTATATCCAGTGATGGGCACAAAGATTAATGGACATTTAAAAACTTAATTAAAATTAAAATACTTTTCAGTGTTTGAATTAAAAACCAGATCTACTTGTCTCTCTCTACCTCAGTATATATGTGTATAATGTATATTCTTTAATTAGAGCATAAATTATACCATTGGTCAATAAGGCATTTTTTAAATAAATCTTCAAATAGTAATGAAGCCAAAAAGTGTGTGACATAACAGTTATAGTGGCAAAACATTTTATGTAGCTTTACAACTTCCCAGATTAATTAATTCCATTCAGTCTGTATCAGATGACTGTTGCATTATTATTGCTGCAGTTCTTTCTTCCTTTCTTTGTACCTGTCTACTGTTACACAGCCTCCAGTTTCTCCAGCCTCTCTTATCTCTTCCAGTCCGCTTTTAATTTTTTGAACTGATAAAGTCTTTTGGGTAGAAGCTGTCCCCTTTTTCTGATTCTAATGCCATCAAGCTTCAAGGCACAACCAAAATACAAGGAATAAATCGTACTGGAAGACCAAAGGAAAAAACATTGTTTTGTCTACTTGGCATATAACCTGCAAACAACTGCTTTAGTATCTTCTATGTGTTGAAGAACCCTTTCCAGGGTTCTCACATAATTCCAGAGGAACTAGTGGGTATGTGAATAAGAAGTATGAAACTTGAGTATCTTTGAACAGGTTCCCAGTCATTTTGGAATATCTTCTTTTTAATCCCTCCTTAAAATTTCTGTTACAGAAACACTTTGCAGAGCTCCCTATTGCTTTAGTGTTCTGTTTTGTGTTTCTATAATTAGTCTTCCAGAAAAGACAAAATGCCTCAGTTTTTGGACCTGGTTTTCAGATATTGCCTGATACTGAATCCCCATAAGGAGTAGGAGGGAAGAAGATATGCAAAGAAACAGATTTCTGCGATACAGTTAAAGGAGCTGAATCTGCATCTGAATTAGGGAAAAAGAAATAGCTGCTAGCTAGAAGCACGCCATTGCCATAAAAACACATGCAATACTTAATGTAGTCACATCTAGTACCAAAAAATTCAACTTCTATTTTTACAACGGGAAATAGAAGTTTCATGGTGCCGTTAGAATGAATGGGTATAAAACTGTTCTTCTACTTTTAAAGTCTATGTGACAGATTTTTTACAACAATATTCTTTACTGCTTTTACACGTAGTAGCAGGGAGAGGTTTAAATTTATTTGCTCCTTTCTAAAAAGTATGCAGTTCTTCTCTCTGCACTTCTAAACAGGGAAGAAAATTTGAGAGAGTAATGACTGGTTTTGTTCCTGCTAGTCAAACAAATGTAACTTACCTTCAGGTTTTTCCTTGTTGCAAACTTGAATTAATGTGTTTACAGCAGTGGCTTCACTTCGAAGAGTGGCACTGGAGACTATTAAAAAACCTTCATTACGAAGCTGCATTATCTGGATTGGTAATAATGCTGAGAGATTCTTACTAAGCTTTGATATGTGTGTATAAGCATAAGATGAAATGGTTGATGAAAAGATAAATACAGCTGCACTTATTTTCACTGTGCGATATTTAAGATTAGCTATGACACACATTGTTTGAAAAGTAGAAACTTAACAAAGGAATTTCCAGTTCATCCTTAACTATTGCGAGGGGAGAATGAAAAGTACAATAGAGCAAGTTTCAAGTGAATATGGTTGTTCAGGCTCTGTTTCTCTTTCTTATTCAATTTTTTAGATACTTCTGGTTTCCTAATGTACTTCCTTAAGCACAATTGTTTAAAGTATTATAGAATACAGATTTTTTTTTTTTTTTTTGCTAGTTTAATATTTTCTTCAGGTGGTAGTTTTGTTTGGTTAAATAGCTTCAATTTCTGCTACAGATTAATGGCTACTGCTAATATTCATTAATCCTTTCTCTGTTGGTTTTCATTCAGATAGTATTTAACATAGTAGCTTGGTTATTCCAAGTTGTTATCCCATATTTTAGGTGAGATTCAACTTTGTATTCTGACCCTTTTAAGTTTACATATCCACAGTGTAGCCTGTAGTAAGTGTTTAAACTCCCTTTGTTTTCAGTGGAATTCAACTCAGCGTAGTCAATAGAACTAATATTTTTTATACTGAATTGGGCACTGACATTGGGTCAGTTGAGTAGATCTAGTCAATAAAGCGAGTAGTTGCTTTTATCGGGATTTTAAACTCCTGGGTCATATGAAGACACCTACAGAAAATATACTTTAATTTAGTTGTGTGAGTCTAGACCTGATTACTACCTTTTATCTTCCTGTGTCTGTGTTTGAAAAAAACCCACAACATATATGTGGATTTCTTTTTTTTTTCCAAATGAAACATCACTTACGTATATTGGTGTTGTAAATTGTGATTCTGAAAGGTTATAAATTATATGATTTGCAAATGTGAACTTTTATATAATGAATAGAATACTTAATATGTTGTAAGAACTGTGATTTCCTTAAGAAGCGACAGTCATTAAAGGAATTAGTTTATATTTAAAAGTGGTTTATTTTGCTTTTTCCAGATGGTCCTCGACCCTCACAGAAAGAAATCATATCACTAAGGGCATTTATGCTTCTGTTTTTGAAACAACTTATATTGAAGGTAAAACAGTATATTTCAGATGTAAAACAATGAGATCTGTTATATACATGAAATAGGACCTTTCATATTATAAATATGTAGTACTTGTCAGGTATTGTATCTGTTTCTGGTTAGGTTTAGTGTTCATGCACATACTTCTAATCACCATGGAGGTTGTAAATCCGTACAATATTTCTTATTAACCTCACCAAAGTATGCCATATATATTTTATTAACGGTACTTGCAAAAACAGTATATAACAATACAGAAACTTTCAGGTATTTGGTTTGGGTTTTTTTTTTCTTTTATTTTGTGATAACAGATAGTTGCTTGATTGGTTAAATGAAAAAGGCAATGGCAGTTAAGTTAGTTATTGCTTTATCCCTTTGGCAGTTAAGTTAGTTATTGCTTTATCCCTTTTTTTTTTTTTTTTTTTTGGTTGTTGTTCTACCATTGGTTGAAATGGTCTAGGACTCATTCTGTTACAGCTGAACACTAGTCTTTGAGGTATAATCTGCCATTTGAGACCAGACTGAAAACTGGTATTTTCTGGCCTGGCTTATTTCTTCTGGTTTCTGACTTCATACTGTTTTGAATTGGCAATGTGGTAAGGCAAAACAATGAAAAGAAAGAGAGAATTTTGTCTTTTCAGTTTAAGTAGAAAAAAATGTAGGATTATTTGACTTGGTCCAAGTTTTTCTTAAGTCAAACTTAAAGAATGTGTAAGAATGTATTTTCTCTGAATAATGCCCCTCCTATTTTGTTTGTTTGTTTGTTTGTTTTAGGATCGAGGAGTGAAAGAAGATGAACTGCAAAGCATATTAAATTACTTATTAACAATGCATGAGGTACATTTTTGTAATTACCTGTCTTTTACTGTAACTAACTATACCAGCTCTATCGGAAGCCTGCTGTTGAGGTTAGTTTGTAGAATAACATTGATGCTTGTCATACAGGATGAAAATATTCATGATGTGCTGCAGCTGCTAGTGGCACTAATGTCCGAACATCCAGCATCCATGATACCTGCCTTTGATCAGAGAAATGGGATACGGTAAGAAGTGAAGTGAGAAAATATCTTAAAAGTAGTTCCAGTATCATCACTCTCCAGATTGCTTCTTTTTCACATAAATATCACAGTTGCTGATCTTTCAAACTACAATTTTATTAATTTAGGCTATTTGTTTGTTTGTTTGTTTTTTCAAAAACAGAGTGGGTTTGATAGCTTGGAGGAAAAAAATTTCCACTTAGGATTATTATTATGATATTTGAAGGTAAATGTACTGTTGTACTTACTTCTCAATCTCAAATAGAATATGTAGTTAACAAGATGTATCAAAAAGCCAAGTATCTATCTCAGAATAATTTTGAATAGTCCATCTTCAGATGTTTAATGTAATCTGGAGGGAAGAAGAGGACAAGAGAAACCATGTGCTAACCTCTCAGATTCTCTCTGAAAAGAGCAAAAAATCTATCTGTGGAATTGATATGTTAAGCTGACAGTAAAACTAATAACTGTTAATTGCCAGGAAAGCAGTGTTGTTGTTTTCTTATGCCTAATTTTTTTTTCAGACATGAATAATTTTCATGTTAATAATTTAATATTTAATATAGAATTTTATTTTGTGATGTTCTGAAAATACTTGGGAAAATACAAGGGGCTTGCAAAATAGGGCGAAAATAACCTACCTGATTTCTGCCAAAATACTAAGATCTTCACAGAAATACTTGTACTTAAAACTGAATGACAATGCTAGTTTAAGGAAAGACTCGTTGTACTCAGGGTTAGGACTTTGTTTTCTGTTTATAATTGTCTGTATTCAGACCAAATTCTATTATTGACACCTTTCAAATAAGGGTCAGACTGATCGAGAGGATTTAAGACATCTTTATGTAACATTTGTGGTACCAGTGTTAAAACTGCTTGATGATGCAGTCTGTGTGTTTAAAAGTCTGTGTCAAAAAAGTGGATAGAATGCACAGTACTGCAACATTTAAGTATTCAAAAAAAATGTCTTAACATAGAATTAGGGGTTCATCTGCTTAGGTTATCAGAGGACAAAAGCCTCAGATGTTGTTTAGTAATAGCATCATTCTTTTCAAAAAAGAGAGATATTGTCTGCTGAAGTGCTCCTTAGTGAAGAAAGACTAAAAAGAATGGCTAAAAGCTGAAGCTCAGCTGATTCAAATGGGAAACTAAAATATAAATTTCAAAATTTGTTGAAGAACAGTCCAGGAAAGAGCAATGTTTTCTGTCTCTTGGTGCCTTCAAATCAAGGGTGATTACTTTTGTGAAAGACTGTAGAGTTTGTGCTTAAGCCAATCATATTAATTAAATAAGGAATAAAGTAAATTAGTTAAATGTTGAGGCCTTTTTTTATCCAAGATTTAAAAAAAAGATGTTGTTGGGGTTTTTTTACTTCAGATTTGTTGCAATGAGGATACGGCTTCATAGGCATGTGTATATGGGGTTTTGTGTAACATACTGCCATATTTTACTTTTAACATATGAGACTTCAGTATAAACATCCTGTGGTGAAATGCAGGTACCCTGTCCTGTGTAGAAAGGATACTGAGTAGGGTTTTTCAAAATGAAAAGTTTTTCAGTAGCATTGAGGTACTCCAGGAAACTCGAGGATGTGACCTTATGTGCTCCAGTCTGCTTCCTTCGTCTTAAGCTACATCTGCTCAGACTGTCTTTGATTGCTCCAAGGTTGCTTTCTGTTAAAAAACATTGAACTGAACCAAAAGACATTATTTCTCTTACCTAAAGAATTCACAATCAAGTTCTTATGCTGTGCTTGGTGCTTTTAGTATACCATTCCATTTTGTGTAGCTTACTATTTCTGTAGTTTTATTTATTAAGAAATATCATAGTTCAGTGAAATACAATTGCTATATGTGGTATTTAGTTATAAACTGAAAAACTTGTTGAATTTATTTTTCTTTTTTAGAGTAATTTATAAGTTGTTGGCTTCCAAAAGTGAGAGTATATGGGTGCAAGCTTTGAAGGTCCTTGGATATTTTCTTAAACACTTGGGTCATAAGTAAGTGTAGTTTTTAAATTTTTATAGTGATGTATTTAAGTTCACAATTCTTCCCTTGTTTTTCATTATTACTGTATATTCTTTGACAGTCTTCAGGAATTACTTAAAATAAAATTGTTAGCTTTTCTGGTCAATAATTTGCACACAGAGATAGCTTTATATATTGGGTTAAGATTAATTTTCCAGTTAACTTGTTACCACTGTGATGTTTGAAAGAGTGATTGTCTGCCAAATATATGATATTCTGAAATTCAAGTCTTTAAACGATTGAAAAACATTTTCCAAAACTACATATTATAAATGATTATTGCATGTTCATCTAAGGATAACAGGAAACATATGAGTATAATCAAAAATACATTGCCAGAATTTTCAGTGTCATGGCAATAACAGTTTCAGAGCAGTACTTTTAAAAATAGCTTTGAAATGATGGGAAAAAAGAAATAGAAGAATATGTTATTCACACGGGAAAGTTTCAGAAAAGCAAACAGACTAAGTAAACGGTTATAAAAAAAAGAGGTAAGGACATATCTGTGGGCAAGAAATATTCACATTGTAAAATAACTGGTTTCGTGAAATAGATGTACTTAGTCTCATCTTCCATATTCTGTGTTAAGAAAGAATTAAGAAGCATGCAGTGCTGTGTAACCTACTGCTGCTCACTTTTCCCCTTCTGCATATGGTATTCAGCTTCCTGCTGGGGTTAACCCAAAATGATATTCCAGTGGGAGACTGTGCAGTATAAAAATTAGCCATGTCCTTCACAAGAGACTTCATCATGTAAAACCTCCTTAGAAGAGAAAGGAGCTAGGAATGCAGCCAGAGTGCGGTATTGCTAGACATGCTTTTCTCAGTAAGATCAATAAAGTATGACTGTATAATTGAGAGACAGTTAGCTGAGAATATGCTCCCAAATGGGATTTTTCTTTGGGGATCCAGAAAGCCTAATAGTATTCTGGGAATTAATAAAGCAAATTGATAGTCCACTCAAGAATCTCCAAGGGCACTGAAAATCATTCACATTGATAGGAGTTGGATTAAGTAAAATACGCCAGATGAACGTTCAACTTGTGCAAAAGCCTGATTGTGTCCAAATATATACATTTGTTTAAAATACTTCTTATTTATCTGGTAAATCAAGTAGCAAACTCTGTCAGCGGAACATTACAGAAAAAAAATATGAGATTTTTGAGAATCTGAAATTTCATTTTTCAGTCCTTCCTTAGCATCTACTTGTAATTATGGATAGATCGGTGTAGTTTCCATTGTTGAGTGAAAGTAAATAGCACAAAATTAACTTTATTTTTCATGTAATTGAAGTAATTGAAATCCACTTGAATAGTCTGTGTAACTTTCAAAGTTTTTTTTTAAATTTTCAGACCTCCGAACATCTGTAAATATCCACATTTTATGTAGATTTCAGCATGTACAAATGCACACACACACACACCATTTTCATATCTTACACCTAGTGTTTGTGAAGTTTGCCTAATTGTGCACGTACATACGTGTGCATATGCATGATTTGATAAAACTGTAGTCAACAACAGGAAATTCTAAGGCATTGTGAAATTATAAACGACATAAAATTATACAGCACTTACATTTCTGTTTCACAGTATAGGAGACAGGAATTGTATTTTAATACACTAAAGCAGAATTGCTTAAAGAGATGTTATAATGTGATTTATGAAATCTGAACCAATGCAATATTTATGTAGGTACAAAACCAATTACCATTGCTGTAGTTCATATATATTCATCGCAGAATAAACTATAGAGTGGAGGTAATTGATTCTTAGAAGTGACCAGTAATGTGTTAGGTGAGAGCCTGAATAACTTAATTGATTTTCCTTTGTGATATGTGATGATAGACTACTTTGTCTAACCTTAATAGCTGGCAAAATCCTTTTTTTTTTTTCGTGCTATGCCATCTCTGATTCTTTCTACAGCACCACTGAAATCAGTCTGTTATTTACTTTTGCGTTTTATCTGCATATTTAAACCTTCCAATGGATTTTCACTTCCATGTGCTACATCATAGCTCATAAGGTTGCTGTTTCTTTTTTCTCATAAGTAACTCACAAACTCTCTTCTGTGCACAGAAGAGTACACACTGTTGTAAGTTGTTGTGACTCTCTTTTGTGGTTATTTGAAAATTATAATACAATGTATGAATTTCAAAAGTTTTTGAATGAATCTATGTAATTTAAACCTGTGTTATTATAATCAGTAATCGTGAAAAGGGAGTTTCTTAGCTTCTGAGTGCATAAAATTTTACAGAAATTTTGCTGTACTTTTTGTTATTTCATGTTTTTCTGCTGCTTTAATATAGATTATTAATTATTTTGAATATTATTTCATATTCATTACAGTAGTAGATAATTTTAATTATGCAGTTTAGAAGTCCTCTATATATTTATAATGTTATATCCAGTTTTGAAAGAGTAGTGGTTTAGGACAGATGGAGTTCACTGATGAGAGCTGCTTTCTCTGCTTTTTAAGATTTGAGTAGTATTTGATCCTAGCTGTAAAAATCACTTCAGTCACTTGGAATGTCATAACTTTTTCAGGATTTTATTTCTTTTGCATTGGAACTTATGTTATTCCAGGATTTAATTATTTTGGCTACACAAGGGAATGCTGTATAAAGTGAATGGCATCATATGTGTTAGTGTGTATGTTGGAATATCTGATGTTGGATTGTCCTCTAAGTCTTTGAGAGAGCAACAAAAAATGTGTTCTGCAGTGATCACATTTTAGCTAGCCTATGAACATCTTGAACCCTTTCAGCTTGACAGTAAGATAGAAAGGGATTCCTTTGTCTTTTTCCACTGTAAACGTCATGGAGGGTGACAATTATGCATCATTTCTTTTATACAAAAACCCAACCCAAATATAACATTGTGTTCTGAGAACCTCTGTGTATTCCTACAATTGCATTCATATTGGGAAGGATCTTAAATGGTTTTTATTTGGTAATATTTATAGAATAACATTTGAGAACTTTTTAGTACATCAAAGTAAGTGGCTTTAGGTTTTTTGCATTTACTTAAAATGTTCAACATGCTTGGTGTTTTCCTGATGTTTTTATTTTCTCTTCCAGGCGAAAGGTTGAAATCATGCATACTCACAGTCTTTTCACACTTCTTGGAGAAAGGTTGATGCTACACACAAATACAGTGACCGTTACAACATATAATACACTTTATGAGGTACAAATTATTAAACATAGAGATTGTTATCTCTATTGAAAAAAAATTATTAATTAGTTATATTGTTGTGACTCTGTGTTTTACAATATCCTGATTCTCATGTCTTTTGAGAAAATTTTAGATACACATTTTAAGTATAAAACTTTCTACTTACAGTATTACAAGGGGTGATGGAAGAGATCCTGCTGCTTAAGATGTTTGTCACTGTACACACACACACACAAAAAGTTACTGCAGACCTCCAGTTGCTATTACTCCTCAATTGTTTGGAGGACTCTGTTTCCATTACAATGAAAAGTGCTGGAGGCAAAGGGATGCCTTCTTTTCCCTTTTTCTTTTTCCTTTTCCTTACCATTTCTTTCAAGTTTACAAAAGTTTGAAAAGTGTTTTTTCTTTTTTGACTACTAATGTTGATAGTATGCCAAAATTATAACTGAACACAGCCACTTTCATGTAACAGATACTGCTTGAGGTGAGTGAATATGACCTCGAAGCATTCAACTGTTCTATCAGGCACTTGCAGAAACTTCAGTTTTGATGATGAGCAATTTTGTTAAAGCAAAGTATTGTCAACATCAAGTTGGTTGAAACCCATATCCTCATGCCTGCAAATGCATAAAGATCATGTCCAATCTCCAATTATTTTTAAAATGGTGACTTAGAATTGAATCTTTTGCAATTTCTGAGGATCTTATGCACTAGGAAGATTATTATTATTTTATATTTTTTTAATCATGAGTAGGTGTAATGGCTGGATACTCAGGATTGGTTCCAGGAAAGACACGGAAGACTAAAAGAGTGGTTGGTATTTAGGGTTCTTGGTCTGAGTGATGTAGAAAATGTTTTCCTATGATTATAGAAACCTAAACATCATCTATTTGCCAATGATTTATTCGGATATCAAGGTCTTTTTTATTATACATATCTAAGCTTACCCTGTGTGGTTTGACCGCTTGGGTCTCATAGTCCAGACATCCATGCATTCAGATTTCTGAGAGCTTCTGTGATTGGTATTCTCAGAAAATACGTAAATAACAAAATTAAAGTCCTCATGGACTCCACAGACATTTACATTTGAAAAAATAGCCAGCAGAGGAGAAAAAGGAGTTAAGTGCTGTAAGTACAAAGGATTTGCCAAGGAACTGATGTAGATATTTTCCATGTTCTCTCATACAAAGCAAAGGCGTATTTGTATTCTATTTTAAATACCGATATGTAAAGTCCCAATCAAAGGTACTGTGCTTACAACTGACATGAATTTGGTTATTGATTAATGAATGAGCTACAGTTCTACTTTAAAATATATAAGAATTACTAGTGAAATGATTCTATTTTGAAATACATTTGCTTGAATGTACCTATTGAGAATCCTGTGTGAATACCCTCAAATCTTTAGCTTGTTCTTAAAAATAAAGTTGCGTACACAGAATGAGAGACAGGTATGCCAATGCAAAAAGTTTGTGGTGTTGCTTCAGTACAGATTAATTAGTTTGTCAGGTACAATTCATGAATCAGAAGAATGATCTGTCTTGCTCATTATGTGAAGCCCCAGGATTTTTCCTACGGAATGCTGTCTGTGACTCTTCCTCTTTCCTAGCTGGAGAAAACCAAACGCGCTTTTAAGGATTACTGGGGTTTGTTATGGTTGGAATTTATGAAAATATCTTTTGATGTACAATGCTAATGAAATATTTTTTGATCTGTGAATGTATAACACTATAAGGAATGTGAATGAAATATGTTTATAACACCATTATTGGGTATTTAGTCAGCTAACTAAAAAGTTAGTTAATGAGTCCCTGTTCAAACATGAAAGTCTTGTTCCTTGCATAGAGGAATTGCTTGTTTCCATTCTTCAAAACTAAAAATATTTTACCAAAATGTTTTGTATGAAGTTAGGGTGGGGCCATGGTAAATATTCTAAACAATTAAAAATGAACAATGACATGCTGTAGCATTTAATTAAAAATGGTAAAAGGAACTTAATGTTCTGTTTTAGATTTTGACAGAGCAAGTATGCACTCAAGTTGTTCATAAACCACATCCAGAGCCAGATTCTACAGTGAAAATTCAGAATCCAAGTAAGGACCCATGTTATGTTTGTATGATAAATGTATTGCCTAGAGGTTGTGGGATTTTTTGAAAGTATGATTCAGAAAGTGAGAACAATTCATTAGTGTATCTCTACTACATACGGGTTTCAGTTACTACTTACATTAGTTGCTGTCAGCAAGGGTTTTTTTTTAATGCTGTTGAAATGTGTTACATAACTAATTTATTCTTTCAAAGTGATTCTTAAGGTGGTGGCAACACTGTTAAAAAACTCCACACCAAGTGCAGAGCTGATGGAAGTTCGACGTTTGTTCTTATCTGATATGATCAAACTTTTTAGCAATAGCCGTGAAAACAGAAGGTATGTCACTACAAATAGTATTTTCTCATCCTTGCTTTGTGTATAATAGCAGTCTGTTATACTCTTTGTAGAGTTTTATACTGTATATTAAATGGAATATATATAAAAAAAAAGGTCATGTAATAGGTTTGAGGTAATTTTTCTTCATTCAGCAACTAATACTGGATTTTTCTGTTTAGAACATACTTCAATTTTTTATCCATCCTGAAGTACTTTTCTTTCTACCATTGGTTTGATGTTCAGAGATGTCCCTCCCATTTTACCCATCATAATATTAAAATAAAGAAGCTTTGTCTGGATATATTTTGACCTAATTATTTCACTTTAGATGTTTACTTCAGTGTTCAGTGTGGCAGGACTGGATGTTTTCTCTGGGATACATTAACCCTAAGAACTCTGAAGAGCAGAAGATCACAGAGATGGTTTACAACATTTTCCGTATTCTCTTGTATCATGCAATAAAGTATGAATGGGGAGGCTGGAGAGTGTGGGTGGATACTCTTTCTATAGCTCATTCCAAGGTAAGAAATGGCTCGTGTATTTTTTTTTAATACTGGTAACTCCTCCAAAGGGACTAGCAAGCTCGTAAAATAAGCTGTAAAGTGATTTAGTGCCATCTGGTGGCTGTCTCCATACATGTCAAGGTGTCACTTTTTGTTATCCTGTGTCCTTTGAAGTCAAACAATTTGTAAACTGTACATAATGTGGTGTTAAGATTCTTGTTAGTTTTTGTCCAAATTAACGTAGCATATATTCATCCACGTAATCTTTACTTTTCTTTTTAAGGTCACATATGAGGCTCACAAGGAGTATCTAGCAAAAATGTATGAAGAGTATCAAAGGCAAGAGGAAGAAAACATAAAAAAGGGGAAGAAAGGGAATGTGAGCACCATCTCAGGTCTGTCCTCTCAGACAACAGGAGCAAAAGGTGGAATGGAAATTCGAGAGATAGAAGACCTTTCACAAAGTCAAAGTCCAGAAAGTGAAACAGATTACCCTGTCAGTACAGATACAAGGGACTTGCTCATGTCTACAAAGGTGTCAGATGACGTGCTTGGAAGTGCTGAGAGACCAGGAGGAGGAGTGCATGTGGAAGTTCATGACCTTTTAGTTGATATAAAAGCTGAAAAGGTCGAGGCTACTGAAGTAAAACTTGATGATATGGATTTATCACCAGAGACATTGGTAACTGGAGAAAATGGTGCACTTGTAGAAGTTGAATCTCTTCTAGACAATGTATATAGTGCTGCTGTTGAAAAACTCCAAAACAATGTCCATGGAAGTGTGGGCATTATTAAGAAGAATGAGGAAAAAGATAATGGTCCATTAATAACTCTGGCTGATGAGAAAGATGAACCTTCTACTAACAGTACCTCATTTCTCTTTGATAAAATACCTAGTCAAGAGGAGAAACTTCTACCTGAACTTTCAAGTAATCACATTTCTATTCCAAATGTGCAAGAAACCCAGATGCATCTTGGTGTAAATGACGATTTGGGATTGCTTGCACATATGACAGGTAGTGTAGATATAACATGTACTTCAAGTATAATAGAGGACAAGGAGTTCAAGATTCACACAACTTCAGATGGAATGAGTAGCATTTCTGAGAGGGAGTTGGCTTCATCATCTAAAGGATTAGAATATGCTGAAATGACTGCTACAACTCTTGAGACAGAGTCTTCTGGAAGCAAGCCTGTACCTAGTGTTGATGCAGGAAGTATAATTTCAGATACAGAAAGATCTGATGATGGTAAGGAAGCAGGAAAGGAGATACGGAAGATCCAGACAACTACCACAACCCAGGTGTGTTTCAAGTGCTGTAGTCATGTATTTTTCCAATGTCATTGCTCTTTGTTGCTGCTGGATAAAATAATAGTATGAGATCTGAAAGGCATTTGAGGTATATTTCTTTAATTATATGAATGGTGTCCATCCTCCAAGCCTAATTGCTTTGAAAATGCCATGATGTGTAAGGATTGCGAAGTCTTTCATATCCGTATAAAAAAATACGTATTGCAATTGTGGATGCTTTAGTTTAAAAATCTTAGCTAAGAGAATCTCTCGTCTTTTTTCTTTAGTTCTTCTGGACACATTCACAGATACTTTTAGAATTCTGCTTTAGACTTTCTTGTTATTATGTCTTAATATTCAAAATATCTATATTTTACTATGAAATCACACTGAAGTGGTTTTTACTCTTGCTGTACCTTTCTCAGAGTGTAGTCTTACAACACCTCAGTAGACTGTATTTCTTCCTGTACAGGAATGCTGGCATAAGCAATCTTCGTATTTGAGCCTAAGAAATGAATAGTTTAGGTATAAGAGAAGAAAAACTACAACTTGATTCCCAGACCAGAGAATTATTAATTAAAAAAGTATTTACTTTCTTCTTGGAGATCCTTTCTTGCCTAGGTCTCCCTCTGAAAAATTCTGAGAAATTACTGTTTTTGTGAGACCCATAGCATACTGAAAATGGAAGGGCCAAGCCAGAACACTACTCTGAAAGAATTGTACTCTGTATGCACAGCAAAATAATCTGAACTTTTAAAGCACAGGATTAGTTTCCTCACTGGCATTGTTCCGAGACTGTAGCATGTAACCAAAGATTGTTTTTAAGGATGTTATAAGGTGAAAAAAATTACTGCCTTCAAGATTTTACTAGCTGACAGTACGTCTTGTGTGTACACCAGCATTTTTCTTCTAAGATTTTGAATTCAAGCAGACTTCCTGAAAGTATGGAAGAAGAGCCAAACAAAGACTGTCAGAAATTGCTCTGCCTGGTACCGTGTAGTGTGTACCAAATCATCAGAAGAAAGAATTTCAGAGATACACTCAAGTACACTCAAAGTACATGTCATCTGATGAAAGAACAACGATCAGCCTGCCCTCTTTGTTCTTCAGGGAGACAATACTTTCAGAAAAACTCCAGTGAACTGATGTTTTAATTTATTTATTTAAAGAAACATGGTTTCCAAAATGGATACTTTCCCCTTTAAAAAAAAAATTAAAAAGATTAATCAGACCAGTGGGTTCTAATATACAGAAACAATCTCTCTTCTAATTCTTTCTTCTATGGTAAGAACCTCTGTTTTGAAGAGAAAAGTAGAGGGAGCTCTTGCATTCCCTAGACAGGTTTTATAAGGGTTTAAGGTTCTTATACTTTTCAAAACTATGAAAATCCTCACAACATCAGTGACACACTATCAAGCATTCTTAGGGATCCTTATGTTTAAAAGTATTCGGTGTAATAAAGAGCAAGCCCTAAAAGCTCTCAATAGAAATAGTGTACCTATTACTATCAGTTCAAAAAAAAATACTTTAAGTCTTAAAATTAAGACTGTTAATGCCATGGAAACCGATAAATGGAATGAATGGAGGATAACAAGAAAAAGGAGCAGTCCATTTTTATTTTGAAACGCATTTTTTTTTTTGTTTAAAGAGTAGAAGACAAAGGAAATGCTAGTGTTCAATTGCTATGTACATATATGCACCCATAAATACAGTGAATTTGTAAAGGATAATCTTACTTTATAGTAGCTAATGTAGAAAATCCTGTTGGTGTGACTTTCAGACTTTTCTGTTCTTTAACCTTTTTTCTTGATTAATTTCACCTATAAAGTTGAATAATAGAAAAGTAAACCCCTAAGTTTTATTATTAGAATAATTAATATATTTATTAAAAGACTATAATTATTTGTTAAGATTAAAATGATACATAAGTCTTAATAACTTTGTATCAGATCATTGTAAGAGAGAAGCAAAATGTTTTACTCCCAGCTACTCACAAAATTCCTTATATCATCTGAACCTGTAAATTATCTACAAACCATGTACTCTTCCAGAGTCTGACTCTACAAGTTAACTTCCATGATTCTCCATCTACTACTTAAATTACAGTTATTCCCACTAAAATCAATGAACAACTACACTGATTTGATTTAAGTCAGAAGCCATTAATATCTCTTTGAAATATTTTTTTTAAAAAAATTATCAACTGTGTAACCGTCAAAATTAGTATCTTTTAATCTCTTCTTTGGTTGTTTCAAAATACCCTGTGAACTGTAAGCTGTCCATACTTAAATCTTTTCTGTTTAAATGAAGTTAATATTAATAAAAAAAGATCTAAATATGTATTAAATAAAAGATAAATCAAGAATTATTGTTTTCATGAGTAAAGAACAGTGTTAATTTTAACATATCTACAGTGGAGCTGGAGATTGGTGTTTTGATTGCAGCATGCATAGGAACTGCCACATTAGATATGATCCCTTTGAGACAACTGAAAACACTGAAAATTACTTAAAGACTGTCCATCCAAGTGCAGATAGTTGGATTTCATGGCAGTTTACACAACACACATCGAAGTCCATTCTTGGAAATATGGTATTATTGGCTGGATAAAACTTCTGTTACGATAGAGTTATGATACCATTACTGCTGCTGACATGACAACCACCTGTAGTTATACCCAAAAGAGAGCAAGTGGTATGTGGAGTTGCTATTTTCCAATTTTCTAAAAATTTGATCTACAGTCAGCTCCCCACCTTATCAGTAAGAAGTAAGCTGTCTTTTATTCAAATGGACTGAAGAGAAGCAACAAATTGCACAACAAAGTAGAGATGGGAACTCCTGCTTACTTCTAAGAAGAGTTAATGCCTTTATCAATATTAGATCAAATATTGAAGAATATAAAATTACCTCTTTCCTATGGTCCCAACTAAGAAGGACTGAAAATGGAGTTGAAAGCAGTATGCAGAAGACTAACGTAAAAAATGTGAATCTTAGATGAGTCTAAGAAAAGAAGAATCATTTAAAGACATCAAAAAAATAGAGCAAATGAAAGCAAGAGTAACAATTTTGATCCCAATAGGTCTAATTGAATGAAGGGAACCTGCTCTGCTCTCAAAATGCTGGCTACAGAAGATCAAAAACAGACTAAAGATCTAAGAAGCTTTCCAAGTCAACTCCAATGCCATGTCCATTTCTGTATTGCTAGCACAAATATTTCTTAAATGTCTTTGCTTTTAAATTCCAGATGTAAAACAGTAAACTGAGATCAGGAAATGAATATGTGAGCAAAGCAAGTATATTTTCTATTTTGCCAGCTTTAAGCTAATCTAAAGTCACTTTAAAGTAGTTTCAAGGATCACACTTTGTATTTCTTTTCAGAGGTGTTGCACATTGTAATTTTGTTGTTACTATTATTAATATGATCAAGTTAGATCAAAACGTTTGTTCTTTGCTGCTTTTTTCTTCATGGTATTCTCCATCATATCCTCTATGTATATCTTTTACATCTGTCTTTATCACCAAGTGGAAACAGTCATGACTATGTAGGTATTGAAGAGGAATGAAATTCACATCCATCACCTGTTGAGAGAATCTAAGTGTCCTGAGGATCCACAAAACCTTTAGCCAATTAACAAGAGTAACAAAATTGCTAAAATGATATTTGGGAGACTAGACTTGATTCTCTAATAATCCTGCTAAAAAGACCATATTAATAAATCGGGTTTGGAGAATGAGGAGCTGTCTAAAAGTACACTGATTCCTTGAAGCCATCAATGTGTAGTTTGTCCATGTTTTGAATCAAATATTCAAAAAGTGTAGATGTTTCCTATAAACAATGTCTTATTACTGCTGACCTTGTACATGCTGCATTTTGTCTTTTTTGTAATACTTCAAGTGAAGAACCTGAGTGTAAAAAAAAATGGTGAATAGCTGAAAGGAAGGTCAGCTGTAGCCCCTCAGTGCTCACTGATTTGAACTGTAGCAGCTCCTTTACTGAAGGATACTGCCTGCCTTGGAATATCTGCATCTCCTGTAGTTTGTGCTCAGTCAAGTTTTAGTCCATCCTTTCTCAAATAATGTGATCCATGCAAAAAGACTTTACAAAAAGTTAACATGATTTTTTACCTTCTTGTTGATGTAGGCAGTACAGGGTCGATCTGTCACCCAGCAAGACCGGGATTTACGTGTTGACTTGGGGTTTCGAGGAATGCCAATGACAGAAGAGCAGCGACGACAGTTTAGTCCAGGTCCACGCACAACTATGTTTCGTATTCCAGAGTTTAAATGGTCTCCCATGCACCAGCGGCTCCTGACAGACTTGCTTTTTGCACTAGAAACAGATGTACATGTTTGGAGAAGGTAGGTGTTCTTTCCTTCTTTAACTCCTGATTTGTGTTTCCATCAATAAGGAAAAATTAGGTGTGTTGTAGATGTTACTGGGGTAGTGGGGAGGGAAAGACTTGGTGTTAGCTTAAGTACCCTTCTGTATCTTGCATCTTCTCTTCCCACCCCTTCCCAGCCTGTTACAGCTCTGTTTCACATAAAACCATTTTTGTTTTCTTGAGGGACTGTATAACTTATACATGCCTAACTAAACTGAGCTACTCTTACAGCTTACGTTTAGCATTAGGATCTGCTGCTTCTGTTTCAGACATGAGGAAGATTTGTGTGTCTTCTAATGGCTATTTTCTTCAACTGATCAATTAAAAGAGAGCTTCTCAACCTGCAAATCTTATAAATAAAACCTCTTTCCTATAACATTTGCTAAGTAATCACTCTTTCTAGTGGACAAACTTTTGTTTTGCATGCCAATTCCTGTGGTGGTTATATTTTAGGAAAGCAATGTAATTTCCTAGTTTTTTTAAACACTTTAAGAGAGATACTCAATAAATTACTGTTATTAGAGCCCTTAGATATAATAGATACTGTTTAATCTACTTCCCAGGACAGAATAGTTCATTTTCAGAAAACCTGAGCATAGTTAACATCCAAGAAGCAATTTATATTGTATTTCATTTCCAGTTTGGTGTTCTGTGATAGTCACTAGGAAACAGATAATTTTGGTATTTTTTTTATTTGGCAATATTTTTCAGAGGGATTTGTATTTTGTGTTTAGGTAAAGCTTAGAGATTAAAGTTCAGTTTGGATATTTTCAGCTGAAACCTTTAATTTTTTGTTTGCTGGCTGGCAACAATGTTGTTTTGGGAAAAGAACATACTTGCAGATTTAGAATTCCACAGTATTTTCACATAGTATTTCTTATTTTTCAGGAGTGACTGTTTCATAGACAATTTCTCACCAATTAGGAGTTGCTGAGATTTCAGCTAATCTTATTAGCATCTGGGGCTTGCAGAGCTTTTTCTAATGCTAAATTTAATATAGGTAATAAATAAATAATAAATTGTTAATAGTAGATCAAGCTATCACTATATTATCAAGTTTCTTCTTTAAAACACCAGCAGGTGTTATCATTAGGTGTTAAGAAGGGTGCTTCAAAAGGCACTGGTGCAGTATGGTGAACTCTTTTATATAAAATATCTTTCACACTGAAGAAACAACACCACTGCTTTCAGCAGACCTGCCTATGAAGTGAAGTGGTGGTTGATGGGGATACACAGTTAACGAATCGTTCTCAACTGTTTATCTGAAACTAATCCTGGTGTGAAAATAGGTAGCAATCAATTTGTCCATTAAACTAGTTCTGTTCATATTTTTAGACAATTTACATGCAAAGTTTTGTAGACCAGATTTTGCCTTTATAGCAAAGAAACTTTCACAGTCTGGTTGCAAAGAGTAAATTTATCTAAGCTTTTATTTTAACTGTTTGTTTTTAACCCATTCTTTCTTCTGTTCTTGCAGTCACTCCACAAAGTCTGTGATGGATTTTGTCAATAGCAATGAAAATATTATTTTTGTACACAACACAATACACCTCATTTCCCAGATGGTAGACAATATTATTATTGCTTGTGGAGGAATTTTACCATTGCTGTCAGCAGCCACATCCCCAACTGTAAGTACAATATTTCCACCTAGTGGTCATAACAGAAACTTTTGTTAATAATACAAACCACTATTTGCGGTTGACTTCTCTTCTTTAGGGACTCCTGTACCCCCCCTGCCAATTCCTTCAAAAAAATTAATTTATAATCGAAACTCTTAAGCTATGATGTACAGAGTGTTTATAATATTTTGCATGTGAAATGCTAACTTTATTAGAGAAGTACTACTAAGTAAGAATAATATTTCTTAGGTATTTAGTATTTTGTTTGAAAGAGAAGACCATTAGGATCATGGTTATGAATCTTGATTACTGTAACAAAATTACATGCTTTATGATGGCTAGTTATTGATATTAATAAATCTGTTTTGCATGACCACCATTTGTTTGCATGCCAAATGACACCAGAAGTCATCTCTTCACTACTTACTGTTTATTTCTTCCTTCAGTAGGTCCTGACCTTAGTTTCATTTTTTTTTCTCCAGTCTTGTATTGAAATAGTCTGATATTTTTATCCACTCCGATGTTCTTAGTAAGTTGGAAGTTCTTTCAGTGATCACAGCTCAGGCAGGCAAAGTAGCCTGGTAGAATGATTCATGAAAAATAGAAAAATATGTTGTAAATATTGCATTGTTGTTAATAATTACAGTATTTGAATGTGGTGCCTTGTCTGTGCACATATCTGTAACTATTTCTTTCATACTAAACATTTTAGCTTGAGCATGCTGTAAGTATCTGCAGTGAATACAGGTCTTTGAAAGGGGAGCAAATGAGGCCAGAAGGGACACAGAGGCTCCTTTGAAGTAACGTAGCTAGTAGGCCCTGGAGCCTACAAATGTAGTTTGGCAGTGAAAGTTCAATTCCTTGTTCTAGCCATTCAGCAACTGAGATAAATTTACTTTGCCTCTACTATTACTTCTAGTTAGCTAGCAGAAAAACCTATTTTGCACAATTTTATTTGAAAGGTAAGAATGGGTGGACTATCAATTGGCTAAACATTGATATGACTTTCAGCCAGGCAATTAATAGTAAAATGGTGTCTACTATTTTCACTGTATTAACTGGGACAATATTTGCTATAAGCAAAAGCGCAGGACTCACAGGAAACACTATAGTTCTCTGTTGTCAGAAGAATGACATCAAGGTTGCTGAATAAAAGATCTTGCAAGTGCTTCATTGTAAATATTGACAAGTATGAGTGCACACCAAGCCATCCTGAGATGCAGACTGTACTATCAGTCTTTACATAAAAGGACATTGGGAGAGATTTTTTAAAACAAACCTTTTAGGTATTATTTGAGAATGAAGAAGTTTTCATTGCCATCTTTTATATAAAACTATAAAACAGACACAGCATTAATTAGGCTGTAATTCCATTGAATGTCATTCATGTTTTTAGCTCTTATTCTAGTTCATGCAGAGCCATTCTATATGATAATAATTTAGCACTTCACCATTTCCCTCTATTTGTTCTGGAGAGATGTGTGTGTGTATGTATATAGATAGATAGCTGATACAGCTTTATAAATTACACATCCTTTTGTTAAAATATTGTGTGTTGATACTGCCTTGCTACAATTGTAGTGATTTTCATGCATTGATATAAATAAATACATTTCCAGTAGCTGTCTTCAAACTGAATTAATCCTACTTTATGAAATAAAATAATAAAAAAAGATTACTTTTGCCCCAGATATACAGGAAAAGTGGGGAGAAGTAATTGATAACATCACAAATTACCTTCACTTTCTAGGTGATGATTTCATTCATCACTTCCACCTAGCAGAGAACTTCTTTCCTCCCATTCAACTCCTTCCCTGTTCCATCATTGCCCATCCATAAACATTAGCAGGAAGGTGGATTTATTCATCATACAAAGAGCCAAACACATTCTTTGTTGTCGAGAAGGTCCCTCTCCCTCAGTATTGTTCTGAATCACAGTTATGAAGGGACCAGATGTCCTGTTGGGCATCAGACCATTTCTGAATATCCGTCATATGATGAATGAGAAGAAGTTTCGTACTGATTCTCAGACTTCGAATATTTTTGCATCCTTGAACTGCTGTGGAGAAAGTGGATGGGCTGCTGTTAGGATGTGTTTCTTCTCAGTCTGGATAGGGCAAAGTAGTCCAGTGCTTACAATCAGTTACAGAAGACTCTGTCTTGCTCTCTTCCTTCCAATAGCTGCTAATTGGAAGAGAAAAGAGGTCTGACACTGGAAGTTTGATATGACATCTCCACTGCATAAAAACACTTATGGCAGGCCTTCTAGTGACACTGTCTGCCCGAGTAACTCTCAAGGGAGGAAAGAATCAATACACTTTCTCCCTCACCACTTCAAGGAATCACAGAATCACAGAATGGCTGAGGCTGGAAAGGGACCTCTGAAGATCATCTGGTCCAAACCCCTTGCTTAAGCAGGGCCACCAAGAGTTAATTGTCTAGGACTGTGCTGAAATGACTTTTGAGTATCTCCAAGGATGAAGACTCCACCAGCTGCTTGGGCAACAAGTGCCAGTGCTCAGTCACCTCCACAATGTAAAAGCGTTTCTTGATTTTCAGATGGAATCTGCTGTGTTGTGCCTAATTACATTAATGATTTTTTTTTCAACAAGATGTACAGTCCGAATTTTATGTTGCGTCTCATGAATCCCTTCCAACCTAAACCATTCTGTGATTCTGTGTGATTTTGTGATTCTGTAATTTAAACTAGGCACAGTATTAGAAGTCCAGTCAAGCAGTACTGCACTACTCTAACAAAAGCAAGCTGTTCACAGGTTACCTAAACTGCCTTACTGGATCAGCCCAAAGGCCTGACTGGTTTTATCATTCTGCCTCTAACAGCAACTGTTTGCAACTTAGATCAAAATACAGTAGTCTGAGTTTAATGATGGACTTGGCAGTCCTGGATTAATGGTTGGACTTGATCTTAAAGGTCTATTCCAACCTAAATAATCCTATGATTTTGTGATTCTAATGATACTTTGCTTCAGCATTGAGGATTTTAACAGCTAGAGAGGGCGTCTGGGCTGTCAAGTTTAATAACCGCTGAGGAATTTATCCTTCTAGACTCTATCTAATCTTTTTTGAAGCTTCTTACTCTTTTAGCCTCCGTGATATCCTATGGCATCGAGTCTGACAAAGTAATTATATAACCTTTGAAGCCCTTCTTGTCTTTGTTTATTTAAGCCCGCTTAAAAGTATAAAGTCACTATATGCCTTACTATTTATGCTATGAAAGGAGTGGTTAATCATGTCTTTATTCATCTCCATATTATTTATGATTTTATAGGCTTGAGTCATATCTCCTTGTCTACCTGTTTGAATCCACAGAGTCTTCGTCTTGCTTAGTCTGTCTTTGGAAGCCTCTGATCCTCCATATCTCTATTCTGTGGAGCTTTTCTGAGGCGTCAAAATAGTCACATTTTGTAGATCCTGTAGAACACATATATTTAGTTTATCAACAAGTATGAGCTCATTTTACTTAATTTCTTCCTTTTTCACTCTTATGAATTGGGTACTCAAATATTCTCACTGAAGGCCTTTTGGGCCCATACTGACATTTCAAAGTAGTATTCTCACTTATTTCCTCCTAGTGTGTTGTATTTGAGGCGTAGCACAAGTATTTACATCTACTTCTAAAAATTAATTTACATTTCTGTCTGGAATAATAAAATATGAGACCAAAAAGGCTATAGAACACACAGTAAAGATCATTCCACCCTTTTACTTGAGGATGATAAAACAGGATGGAATTCAGGAAGAGATTAGAGTAAATTTAGCTATCCACTTGAAGTACTTGCAGGTGGACTAGATTTCTAGCTAGTGGAGATCCGCTCAATAGAAGCAAATTATTCAGTGCTCTTTCATGTAGACACCTAGTGGATAATAAGCCAGATCCTGCTGCAATGACTGTTAACCTGGAGCTGAATCCAGCCTCTTGTTGTGAGGTAGCTTGTTTTCTTACAGAGAAGATGACAGACAGAAACAGAGTTCCTTTATTATTCTCACAGTCCTACCTATTCACACTTCCTTGACTTCAGTGTGTCAGCCTGAGTTGAAACAAAGCCTCATCCTGGGCTGCTAATTCTTGGAAGTCCTAAATGTCTGTTACAAAACTCTCATCTCAACAATCTGCTACAGTTAGTTGTTATTAAATGTGTCCCATTGCCTCTCGTATTTCTTTAAAGGTATTTCACCTATTTCTCATTAATAGCATAGATGCTGAATATTGGATGTTTGAATTAATTAGGGCTATATGCAGAAAAGAGCCAAGAGATAATTTTAGCAAAATTACTTTCAGAATATCAGAGAAATTGCAGGTTTTTTCTTCTTTTCTGCAACAGATTCTGTATTGTGTTCTCTCCCTTGCTGAAAAAACAGTACTGTCACAGTTTTTTTAAAAAGATGAATGTTTGGGGAATTTCCAATTTCAACAAGATTTTTTCCTTTGCATAGTTAGGACTTGGCATGAAATGGCAATTCTGGGCTGGGTGGAAGATTACTCCATGATCCTTTGTCTGCTGTAGAACAGGCAATCTTAATTATAGAATTTCTTCACTATTGAATTACAGAAGCACAGAATGCTTAGCACAGAATGCTTAGCGTTGGAAGACACCTGTGGGGATCATTTAGCTCCCCCGCCCCACCAAAGGAGGTTCTCCTGGAGCAGGCGGCACAGTCACATCCAGGCAGGTTTTGAATGTCTCCAGAGAAGGAGACTCAACAACCTCTCTGGGCAGCCTGTTCCACTCTGTCACCCTCAAGGTAATGAAGTTCTTTCTCATATTCAGATGGAACACACACTGTGTTGAAGTTTGTGCCTGTTCCCTCTTGTCCTGTCACTTGGCACCACTGAAAAGAGCCTGGCCCCATCTCCTGACACTGGCCCTCAAGGTATTTGCATACACTGATAAGATCCCTCTCAGTCTTCTCTTCTCCAGGCTACACAGGCAAAACATCTACTGCTCTCCCCTCATCTACTCAGCCAGCCATTCCATCCTAGAAGGCTACCAGGTTAGTCAGGCGTAATTCCTCCTTGGTGAATCCACGTTGACTGTTCCTGATGACCTTCTTTTCCTCCACGTGCTTTGTGATGTCCTCCAAGATGTGTTCCATCACCTTTCCAGGGATGGAGGTGAGGCTGACTAGCCTGTAGTTTCCTGGGTTCTCCTTGCCCTTTTCAAAGACTGAAGTGACTGTGCCTTTTCTCCAGTCCTCCATGACCTTTCAGAGATGATGGAGAGTGTCCTGGCAATAACATCTGCCAGCTCCCTCAGCACTGGGAGGTGCATCCCCCATCAGGGCCCGCGGATCTGTGAGTGTCAAGTTTGCTTAAGTCATCTCTAACCCGATCCTCCTCAACCAAAGGAAAGTCTTTCTCCAGACCTCCTCTCTTGCCTCCAAGGTCTGGGAAACTGGAGGGCCAGCCTTGGCAGTAAAGGCTGAAGCAAACAAGGCATTCAGTAGCTCTGCCTTCTCTGTGTCCTTTGTCAGCAGGGCACCCACCTCATTCAACAGCAGGCCCACATTTTACCTAGTCATCCTTGTCCTGCTGACGTACTCGAATAGGGTTTTGTTGTTGTTCTTGTCCTCCCTTGCCAGATCTAATTCCAAATGGACCTTAGCCTTCCTCATCGCCTCTGTGCATGTTCTGACCACATCCCTGTAATTCCTCTCAAGTGGCTTGGAATTACTGTAATAGAAATTTGCCTTTTGCTGTCCTGTTTTTTAATCCAGACTAGGATGATCTGAACAGTGCTGTGAACATGAGCCTTTAAATATGAATAGGAAAAAGAAAGAATCATTATCTATGTAAGGAAACCACTCACAAATCTGTGAGTGACTCAAGCACAGTGAAGGTTGTATGTTTGCATGGAATACATGGCAAAGTTTGCTGTAATATGCAGTAATTATTTCCACATATTTTAATATTTCCCTTGATTTCAGTTCTATGCCACCCCTGTCTCAGGGTCTGTACAAGGCCTTGCTTCTGATGCTGGTGTTTTTAAAGCACTGTCGATTGTATATATGAAACAATATGAAACTGAAGCAAGTGTAACAAAAAAATACACCCTATTTTGTTGTTTTGCAATATAAGCTGGAGTGTGTTGCAGTGTTGATTCTGATGTCTTATTAAATTGGGGAATTAGATAATTCTGCCAATATTATAGGGAGGCTATAAAATATAAAATACTGATAACCTTTTTTTTTTTTTTTCTCCTTTCTGTGGGGAGGTCTTTGAGGCTTTTTTTTCTTTTTAATTACAGCTGTAAGGAAGACATTTTTAAGGTGGTGTACAAGTGTGTAAAAAGCATATTTGAGGAGCTGTAAAGAAAAAGGTTTGCAGAGATGCTTTCTGTTAATAGCAGCTGGTTGCCAGATAAAACACTGTGTACAAGCTAGGAATTTGAATTAATCATTGCTTATTACAAGAATAGCAGCTGTGACAAGTACTTGAGGACACTGAGTAAGGCAAAAGAAATTTGAGGAGTTGAAATCTATGTGACAATGGAGAGTAAATTTCCAGACCCCTTGCAATTAGTTTGTTTTCCCACTTATTCTGTGAAGTCTATAATTCTAATTCTTGCTTGCAGCTTTTAAAGCAGCAGCTCTCAAACTGTGATCTGAGAGTTGCTGGTGTTACATGAACAGCTGGCTACAATGCTCAAACATTTAAAGACAGCCTTATTAGGTTTGTGCATTAAAAGCCAAGATGAGATATTTTTCTGTATGTTCTGTATATATTGTTAGCATTACTGTGTTCATGACTCATGTGATGCCACGGCTGCTGTGTGATCTGTAAAAATTCTGAGAATCAACAGTGGTACACTGATGTAAAAACTGTCAGCTAGTAATTGAGAGATAATAGCCACAGTTCAATTCTCGAGGTACCTCCATCTATAAAAGGGGAAGACACACTTAAAAACTGGTTGAACATGGTATTTTCTGTTCTGACAGGAAAGCAAGCAGTTTGTTTCATCTTGGTTTTCTTTCTGCTAGATTAGGTTTTCCAACTATTTAAATGACAAAAATATTGACAAACTCTTGAAAATTCAGTTTCTTTCCCTTTTTAAAATGTAACCAGTTAAAACTTGAGGATTAGTTCCTTGCCTATTGTCATAAGAGAGAAAGTGCATCTATCTACAACTAAAACATAAAAATCTAACACACCTATGTAATTGTGAACATTGGAATTTGAAGACTAACTCTGTCCCAGGGGCACAGTGAATCTTTAATTTTATTTTCTTTCTGTGGTTCAAAAGCATTTAAATACCTGGTATGATAGTGATTTAGGTTGAAGGAATCCCACCCAAATGAATGTACAAAAGGAGCTATCTTGTGTTGCTTCAAAGGAAGGAGCATTGTGCATGAAGAACCAGTTTGCTTTTTGTGACGTACATGTGTTTCGTCAAAGCATTTTAAACATATTTGCCTTCTCATACAAGGATTAAATATTTTATTACATTTCAGTTGAATGGCTTGTTGCAAAGCAATAATTTTATTTCTATACAATCAGTAAAAACATCACTTTGGTTTACATGGCTTCATAAAATTGCTGTATGTACTATATAAAAGATGTACATTGGTTTGGAAGAATCAGTGTTTACATGAATGCCATAGTACAAGATTTACAGTTTTCCTTATGCATAGCTGTCTTTTGGAAGTCTTTATTTTCAAATGTTCATTCTGAGCTGAAATATTTTGCTGTTCTAATTACAAATTAAACAAATGTGTAATTCCAAGATACTAATTTGTTTCAATTTTACATTGTATTTTTAGTTAACTTAAATAATTTTCTTTTTCTTTTATTGTTGTGATCTGTTGTCTGTTTTGTCTGTTGCATGTCCAGGGTTCTAAGGTTAGTATTGCTGCTGTAAGTTTCATTTTTTTGCATTTTCAAAAAATACCTTTTTTTTGATCATTTAATATTTTGGCGCTTTTTTATTACCATTATTATTTTCCTGTATCATGTAGTAGGATGTGAATAGGAATGTATTAGGGTAATCATTAACTTTTCCTAACATGTTTCCCTTGAGTAACTTAACGCATTGTCAAGTATCATGCTTACTGTTGGCTGCCGGACTGAATGTAGGCAGGCCCATGAGCTAGTTTAAGTTATAAATACGGTTGTTAATAGAAGAATTCTTTAGGCCCTGAACACGTTAATTATATGGGAGACTTGTTACTGCTTTTAAAGTATGCTGAATAGTCATGAGATGGTGATCTGTTCACTTTTTAAAGAGTTTTTGAGCTGCATCTCTCTAAAATATTGCTAATACCTGAAAGCAGCTTGATTAAATAATGGATCTTATTTTAAACATCATTAGAGTATCAATGTGCTGTATTTAACAGGTAGAACTGATGGTAAGTTTTGCTGTAAAATGTCATTTTTTACTTCCATCCAGCAGAATTTTAGGGAAATTTGTAAAAAAAGATTTTATTTTTTTCAATTCAAAGTCTGCAAAAGTCTTGGTAAAATGAAGTAAAGTGTTATATAAAATGAATTTATTACATAACTTGTAAAAAAAAAAGCAATGAGTATTCTGAGGAGGTTTAAGACTATGATTGATGCAATACAATTGAAGCTTAAGAAAAATCAACAGCAGGCAGTCAGTTGGCTGCTAGCAAGCCTGAAGTTATTTCAAGCATGAGTTCAAAGTTAAAGTTTTTATAACTACCTATGAGTTTTTCTAGGAGACTTACAGCTATAGATTTTTGCAAATATGTTTTCTTTGGATGAGTGCTTTCGAAAATGATGTTCCAGTCTGTTATAAAAATCCAGCAACTTATTCCAAAAAGTAGGAACACAGCACACACTAAGCGGGGGAGACTTGGTGAAAGAAGATAGGCTGGAAATCGTTCTTCTGAGAGTTGTTATTTTACCATTTTTCTGATATTATTGGGCAGATCAGACAGATGACAGCCCTTCCCAAATCACTCATGTAACTGACATGTTACATCCTGAAGAGAAATTAAATGAAGCGGTATCTATCTTTGTGGTGACACATGCCACATTACATCCTTCATCTTTCAAAACAGTTTCTTCCTTAATACAGTTTGGCACAGTTCACACTTTAATAATTTTGTAGGTGAAGTATTCTAAAAAGTGAGTTATGAGTGAGGTTACTAGTTTTTTTTTAGAAGTATGGAAATAAAGAAATTTTTATTTTTCTGTATTTTTCTTTGGAAGGAAATGGCCTTAACAGCAAAAAATACATTTTGAATATTTTTTAAAAATACTTCTAAGCAAATTAATAAAAATAAACAAACCTAACAAAAGTAATAATTTTCAGAGGGACTGAACTCCATGTTCAGAAAAGCCCTGAGATCTGAAATCTTGTTGACAGTAAGAAGCAAACATCTGTAAACAATTTCAAAAATAGTATTTAGGCATATAAATGTGGACACAGTCAAGTACTAAATCCTGTTTTCAGTTTTTCCTAGCTCCAGAGGTAAAAGTGTTTAAACAGATATTTATTTTTTTAATTAAACTTATTGTTTCCTTATGTATCTGCACTGTTCAACACCTGAATGCACTTGAAAACATGACCCTGGACTTCTAAGTATCTTTTTGGAGAAAAACATGGCCCCTTTCAGATTTCAGAAATACTGACCTCATTCAGCATTTTTCTGTGGATTCCCATTAAGGAGAATCCAACACTATATTAGGAAAGAAATAGCCATTCTCTGGGAAGTGTGAGCTGCGTGCCATATAACTTGTCATGTTTTTACTTCCCCCTGTTGCTGTCATGAGGGAGTAAACGTTCTGTCTTCTGATCTCCAGGAGAATTGGACTTTGTCAGGTCCCGATATGGTATAAGCATTCCCAGGGAGAATCGATTCATGGAAACAGGGCAATACCGTGTTTTTTCCCACTCCACTCCTCACATTTACTTGTTTATCTAAAGGAACATAAAAGCTGTACAGACAGTAATTACTTTCATCTGTTACCTGTCAGTTTGCTTAGCCTATGGAAGAATGTAAGAGTATGTTGCACCCATAGATACCGTGCATTGTTTTACTATCTGGCCACACTTTGTCTTTACATAGTTGCTAAAAACCTTCTCATTTATATTAGACTTTTTCTCATCTATTACAGCATGTAAATGTAAATAATTTTCTC